>NW_009258541.1:361821-413592 GCF_000687185.1 Egretta garzetta | reverse complement strand
TCCCCTGCCTGAGGAAACCCCCCTGTGCGCCGTTCTGTGGCGCTGGTACAGGATTTCTGTAAGCTTTAGCTAATTAACGTCTCCACTTACCCTATGTATGATGGCTATATCTTCTATCTGTATGTATGACATACCCAATTATCTTAAATGCGCAGCAGGACAACACAGGCATTTTCGAAAACACAGATACTAAATATGCCGTTTCGCTGTTTGAAGTCATCAGCAGTGGGTGGTTGCTTTTTTGTTAATACAAAATATCTTAGTCTTGTTTAATTATTACCAAGTAATGCGCAGTAGAAAATAATGTGCGTTGGTGCCCCTCGCAACGTTAGTGCTTTTGAACTCCTTGACACATTTCAAAATGCAGGGTAAGATGGAATCTTTGCTTGTAGTTCCAAGTATGGGACAAAACATAGCCTTACCAGTTCGGAAGGAGCTCAGAAAGAAATTATGACTCAGAGACAGTCCTGTGAATCATATTTCCCCTGAGCTGTAGCATTGCACAAGTGGGGAGTATGCTATCAGCCCTTTGCCAGATGAAGCGTATTCCCTCTGTCATGTCCAGTCGGCTCTCTTTGCTGACACAGAAGGGAGCAAAATGTCAATTATGTTTACTTCCGACCCAATTTCCCCCAACTTTTCCACTTGCTCATGGAATGAAATAATGCCTCTTCAAGGTTTGCTCATTAATATAGTGCCCTTAGTATAGCTTTCAGGTGGGGTGGCGCAGTAGAATGCAAGAACGCCTTAGAACTTCCATACTTTGTGACCATCGTATGCCTGGTGTATTAAGTATGTTTTGCGGCTCATTTGCTGGTAGGTGGGATGCTGTACTGGCTTGTCAGGTCTGAAACTAACGCTCGTTCCTTGGGCACTCACTTTTCATCCTATAGGAAGCAAATCTGTTGCAGTGAGAGAATGTATCAGCAACACCAACATGGCTTGCAAAGTACCGTTTGAGTTTGCTTCCAGGCACATTTGGCAAGACAAATAATCACCATGTAAAATACATTTTAAAAAATCTGAGTTCTTGGCAATTATTTTCAAAAAATGAGTGGTACTTACATGCAAACCAACAAAAATAAATATCTCCTGTGTGTTAAATTTAAGGAATTAAGAACAATCAGCTGATCAGCTAATTAAGCTCTGCAGTGACTTTTAGCAGATTCAGTCAGCAGATTTTACAGCTGAACAGTGATTTACCTGTAAATAATTGAGATTAAAGTATTCATTTGTTAGTATTAGATCAGCTAGCAATGCAAAGGTCCATTGTTCTTAATGGTTAAAAAGGTTAATGATTCTGGTAACTTGCTAGGAATCAAGCATCTAGAGTTCCTAATATGGTAGCAACAATAATTTTATGTGAAGCCTGACAGTGAATAGTGAATAGTATTTATTTTCTTTTCTGGTTTATGAAGGAGGAAAATCTAAAGTAGGTAGGATAGTGTATGTTGAAATTGGTCATTTCAGTGTTAGACATTTATACTTTTACGGTGAAATTTTAAGAAATTTTAGCTGAAGCATGTACTTATGGGATAAATTAGGCACCTATCAACACAGGAGGAAATACATGAGGAAGTATCAATTTGTTCAGTTTAGCCTGTAGGACTGCTTGGGTAAGTAGCTGCTCACCAACACAAATACAGATTGTGCAATCTAATTTTAAGTATGTAACTTGGAATTCCATTCTGTATGATCCTTACACCTACGTTTGTTTTTCAGAAAGAGCTTTCACAGATTCACAAGTAGTTTTCACAACAACTAAAAATTCTTACAAAAAAAAATAGTTTATTATAAAGACAGGAAAAATACTATGTTGCAATAAATTGAAACAACAGGAGATTGTCACTGAGTATTTGGTGTGTCTCTTGTTAACCTTTTATGCTTGCCAAGCTTTACTTTTCATCACTTTACAAAAAACAAAGAATAGAGTGAGTGATAAACTATCGTAATTATAAAAATTATGATGTGCCTGTGGTTTTTAGGAATCTAACAGTCATTCTGAAAGACATACCCTTACGGTGTAGAAGGTAAAACTGATAAACCTGATCTAGGCTGTCTCTATGACATGCCGCATACCATGTGGCCAGTGAACAAGTGTTAGTCTGCTTCCATGGTATTATTCCCAGTTTTATGGAGTTCTGAGAAGAGGCGTTATCTACAGTGCCTTTTTAGGTAATTGTGACATCATTTATATGATTTGGTTTATATTGTACTTATTTTTAACACATCAGAATAGATTAACTCCACACTTCTTGGTACCAATGCATCTTGGAGCATAGGGTAATTTTCCCCCTGTACTCATGGCTTGATGCAAGTGAGAGCAGGACAGGGTGTGTGTAAATGTGTTGTATCGGTGCAATATCCATCACTTAATGCCTTCCAGGGCTTCCCTTACTACTGTGCTTTCAGTGATAGAATATTCTGTTACTTAGTACTGTTGGCAGTTCATTGTCACTTCTGTTTATTTGGACAATATGCAGCATAGGTGACCTTTACCACAATATGAAAACTAAATAATAATGCAGGAGCAGTGGCTCCCTAAATTATATTTCATACTAGATTAGAACAGCCTTACCTCTCTTTTTTCATAAAGGCATTTGATATCTTTTGAAATGAAGTACTTCTTCATTTTCCTGAACAAAAACATCTCCAAAATTTCTATCCTAAAATTCCTGAAGGTAAAATGTACAAGGTATGCATTTGTATCACTCCATTTCACAGCAATGTATTTCTCATCTTCAGGCAGTTCATAAAGTAATAGTATTCAGAAGATTTCAAAATCTTGCCTAACTCTGTTCTGCTCTTGCTTCTTAAAGCAGATTCCGCAGCATTCATGTTCCAAATCTCAATTAATTTTCAATCTTGCAAAGTGAATGTGGCATTGGATGCTAATCCCTTCAACATAAAAGCATTGTACAGTGTAACGAAACTGTATTTCATACAGTCTTACAAATAAATTACATCCCAAATAAGTTTATAGAATTCATTACTATTTTTGTTTGTCATTTAGATGGGTAGTTACAGGAGAAAATCAAGGGTATACATGTAAATGACATTAATAAGTTTGAAGAATGAAATACTGCAACAGCTAATGCCCCTGTGTTTATTCTTATTTACATATTGAAATGCCTGTTGTTAGTTTGATAATAACTAGTTAATACTTGTTAAATAAGTCAGAAGTATGTAGAAAAAGTCGTATTTGATGTGATTCCTTCATACAGTGATTATGCATTTGAGGGGTGTTGGCCATAAAACTTTCTCTAGCAAATAAATGAAATAGAAATAAATAGCCACAATATTTCTCTTGAAAATAATTTAGTGACATTAATATTTTAGTTTGAATCAAGACATGAACATTTGCTTGTTCTTTTATATGCTATGATTAGAAGGCATGCTAAAGCCTTCTGAATGCCTAGTAAAACAGCAGGATGTGTCAAATGGTCTGAAGAAAAGAAAAACAAGTAAGGAGGGCCATTGTGAAAAGGTAACTAACATACTCTTCGGAGAGGGGAGCAAATACAGGCCTCGTACAGGTGGAAATAACTTAAAATGGCCTTAGAGCAACACTAATTTGTCATAACAGACAAGTGGATCAGGTCATCTTCATTCTCCTTCCTTCTCTAAAGTTCACTACTTCTAGTCTCCAGGTTATTTTTACACACTTCTCTGGGGACCCACATAAAAGCATTAATACAGCTGTGATTCAGAGAAATCTGACAGTTTCTTCTAAGATGTCTCCGGTGGTTTTTTCCTCCAAAAAGCATCAGGATGATGTTGTTGGCTAGAGAGACATTTTGGGTTAGTGCATTTTTCTATTGAGTTTATAGAGTTTATGTCTGTAGATGTAAAAACTTTTATACAATAGGAATACACTTCATGTTCACACTCTATGTTGCGAATACACTGAGTTTTGACATACAGTGGAAATGGTGCGAATTGTATTTAGATGATACACAGCGTACAGACTAAAGAATAGACCACGTCAACTCCAGTTGTTATAAAATTAACAATGTGGATTCACACACACATACATTCATATATATATTTCTACACACCCTACAAATTTACCTACATCCAGTAAAAGAAAAGATACAGCCCAGACAGTCAATAAAAAGCAGGTCTATACAAGTGAGTCACTTGTTTACAACCATGGTAATCTTAGAATCACTGTGTACAGTCAAGTAAAGTAGCTGGCCTAATTGTGTAAACCTAGTTCTCAGTTTTGCTGAAATTAAAAAGCAGGAGAAATATTTCCAATGACTGAAAGGACAAAAAAAAAAAACACCTTTTGGTGTCTCAATTTTTAATCTCTGAAATAGTTAATGAATTAAGAGCACGGCTCAACTTGATTGTTTAGTCTACTCAGAGTTTATTAAACTCAGGCTGCTAACCCTAAAGTTTCTCCTTGGCTAAGGGAAAAAATGTAAATCAACATTGACACTGTTATTTCTTTCATTCTAAACCCCAGTTCTTATTTGAGGATATTAGAGCAGGTAGGCCTAGTCAATTATTTGCTCAGACACACAGAGAATGCTTTTCTTTCAGAAATTTGCACTAAAGTTACCTGCACCATTTGAAGATGTACCCAGGTACTCTGTGTGCAACAATTTGAAGCTGACTCAGAGCAGCTCGGTGCAAAAAAACAAAGTGACTAATCTCTTTGTAGAACTGAGGCTTTGCAACTTTGCTCTGAGTCATCATGACAGCTCAAAGTGCCTAGACTTAGTACAGAAATAAACAGATTTAAACAGAGCACTCAGTTTCAAAACAAACATTACTTCTGGTCCTTCTGTCAGAATGACCTTGGTAAAGCTATTTAACATCAAAGTGTTGCTGATATACCAGGTAGTTTAAAGTTTCGAAGAGGAATGTGAAAAGTTAAGGGAAAATGAGGAAAGAAAGAATGAAAGAAGGCAGGCAAAAATATTTTCTTACCCATTAGGAATGCCACACATAAAGAGAGTGGGAGCAATCATTTAGTAGTAAGATTGGAACTGAAAGAATAAAACTGGAATTGGTGGCATTAGGATGTGTAGGGGAGAGGTAAGGGAGAACTTTAATAATTTGCCTGTTCTTGACATATTCTAGCCACCCTTAATTAGTCCTTCACATGCAAAGATCAAATAAATAACTACATAGTTAACACTAATCCTACTTTCTTCAGCAAATCTCTCTTTGTGTTAAAAAATTGTGCTCCTCTATCTTTATGCTGCAATCTTAAGGGTAAATATTAGTAGCAGTTGAGCCAGAATCTCTCCTGAAATGGATGAGTTGTTGCTTCTGCCACCTCCAAGTTATAGGAACAGATCTTTCTTTCAGTGGCGCTAGTGCAAATTTGGAGAAGCAGACCTGAAGTTAATGATCCACAAATTAAATATAGAAATAATGAGTTACTCCTGTTCTGCTCTTGTGTGAGTAAGAGTAGTATTTGGCCCTATATATTTACTTCAAGATCATAAAATACGTTATAACCATTTTGAAATCTTTACTAGAATGGGTCTGGGCATGTCTGTGCAGACAGACCCAAGTTTTTATGCCTGTAGTCCAAGATAGCCAGCCACCATCTAGCTCTGACTCAGAAGCATTAATTCTGTGCAGTCGCAGAGCTAAGAAACCCTATGTGGCATCCGAAAGCTGTGCAGGTATGTTAGCATGACAGTGCGCCCAGACTGAGAAGTCCAACCGTTCAAGAGGGTAGGTTAGCCTGTGCACTTTTTTCTTCAAAGTTGGTTTACCTCAGCGTAACGTACAAGCAGTGAGCCGTCTGCCGGCGTGTCCGTCTAGTAATGCCCAATATCCACACGCAAGGCATCTTCACTAGGGAACGAGTATTCCAAAACAGAAAAGAAACTTAATATAGAACTTATAAACATAAATTATGGGTATCTAAATTAATATATTTAGTCATTAGATAATCAGCGGTAGCATTTAGAGCTTGAGGTATTTATTTGGTTTAGTACACACATACTACTACATCTCTGTAATTAAAATGTATATATTTAGATGTTGAATAATATTTTTATAGAAATGGTATCTCATTTAGTGTCTCATTTCATATAAGTTGCAATTGCTGCAATAGTGAAAAAAGTAAATAAATCTAACAAAGCTCCAGAAATGTCCAATGCCAAATGTCTCGTTCTTTGAGTCACAAAATTAGCAAGAAGTAACATGTTAATTACTTTAACATTAGGAAAGCTAATAAGCATGTTAGTTTAAATGCTTCTGTGCTTGAGGTAGGATCATGTAATATCTCAGAAACTAAGAGCTGGTCCTCGTCTGTACTTGAATGGGAGATGTGTAAGAAAAATTCATCATATTACAAGAAAGGATGTCAGTGGTTTAATAGGTTTCATCATTATAGCTGAGTCAGTACTGAAGTCATGCCTGCTAGGGTGCTAAGGAAACAGTCTACTGTCAGAATTGGATCCCAGCTTCAGTCGGTGGTTAGCGTTAAATTTGGATCCGTGGTCTGTGGCATTACATTCAGGAAATCTTTTTGTCTTGAATTTATATCAGTATCCTCATGGCAACAATAGAAAACGTGCAAAGTTTGACAATGGGATATATTATTAGAGTAATGTAAATATACTTCAGTTATTGTTATTAATTGCTCAGTACATCTTCTTTTGTCTTCAGCGTAAGTCAGTAGGAGGATATGGTCATCATTACAGTTTCTCTGTCTTATTTCTTTGTTGCTCACAATTTTTTTACTTGTAAAAAAAATGAAGAGGAAAATTAGTGAAAGGAAAATGAAGCAAATTAAGAAAATGTTCATTGTATCATATATACAAATATAAAACCCAGAAATAACACTTCGAATGAACTGAAAATTAGGAATTGTAGAAAACTGAGATGGGAAGATAAAGATAAAAGGACAAAGTCTATTAATGGCAGGGCTAAAAAAAAATTGACGGCATTTGAACAGAATCAATCCAAAACTTGCTTGAAGTCTGTTAGTTAGTAATAATATAAGAAAGACCGACCATTTAGTGGAGAGTGTAGTCATTGCACTTCTGAAATTGCATTCTTTCTGAAATAAAATTTGCTCCAAGTCTGAGAATTAGAATGTGATGTAAAATTTGTTGATACACAGTTTCACAACCACATTGTAGTCCAGAAATTCTTCTTGTTTTTATTAGATTGAATTTGATTTTTCTTGGTTTTCCAAAGTTTCTTTGAAATCTAGAGGATTTAATTCCTATTGATGTATCCTCTGCCGTTGATGTAGCTGTAAACCTAATCTTTCAAACAAAAAAAGACAGAGACAAATCTGGGACATAAAGATCTTCAGGTAACATTGAGATTGCTGAAGATAAAAGGGTAAATAAATTTCTGAAACTTTGGAAAATAAAAAAATGCACGGAAATTTTCAATATAAAATCTTTTCCTCTATTCCTGTTTCTTTTGCTCCTATCAATTAAGTCAAACCCCCTTTATCTTCATCCAGAAAACTCCTGTTCCTACTTGGTTGAGAAACATATCCTCGGCTGTTTCATCACATTTCTCTATCTTGAACTGTCATTCCTTTCATAGGAAATAAGGCAGATTCCTGAAAGAAGAGGTCATTAATATTTCTTTAAAGATAATACTGTTTACATCCTCTACAGCACGTTTGCTATATTATCTGCTGTATTTCCTGTTGATGTGAATAACTCAAAAGACTATGCATGTAATATAGTGTATAATTAACCAGTTCTGGAGTTGTTACATTTTTACTCCTTTGTAGTTGTTAGTGGGATAATGAAAACACTTTTTCAATCGTTCCCAGAGCAAATGCCTTATTATTGGATCCAAGAGACATTCTGCCATCCCAGTGTTTCTAGGTCTAAAAAGCACTCACCTCAGAGGAATTTCATCTTTTAATTATACAAGACTCAGAATGTCTGTGATCCAGCAAAGCCGCTGTCTCTGGAACTAACTACATATCTATGAACCAGCGTTACACTTCTTAACAGAAGAACCAAAAAAAACTATAACATATAGTTACAAGGTCTGCAAACTAGTTTGTTTGTAAGCAGCAATAAAATCTGCATGTCATTAGTGAAATTAATCAACATTATTATTGATCATAAATCTGAAGATTTAAAAAAACAGAACAGTGTTTTGTAATATCTTTTGGGAACAGTATGACAAATATATCTGCAATCAGGTATCATTTCCTGACTGCTTAGGTGCTTTCTGGAAAGATAGTGTAATGCAATGTTTATAATGGGTTGTTGGATTATATTCAGACTTAAATCACTTAAACTGCCTTTGCCTCTGCTTACTTCTGTGGAAAAAGAAAAAGTATTTTTAGAGAGGTTTTGATTTGCTGCCAAATTTTTGGATCGAAGGAAGTTGCTATGTAGTAAAAGAAATGTTACTTTGACTGGGTGGGGTTTATTTGTAGAAAATGTTATCACTTCTATTTCATGGTAGAGCTGACAAGAGATTAGTTTTCATATGAATACCGGATAATATTCTTCAACAACATCATGTCATCGTGATATTTTTAAAATAATTATGTATTGGAGTAGTGAATAAGTACAGATAAGAAAGATTGCTGAAGGCTGTTCACATTTGCATGGGCAAAGCTAAAGTACGTGTTTAATTGTATTCATTCTCAAACTTGTAAGCAAATATTACGTTTCTTAGGTAAATATGCTTGATTTTTTTTATCCAATTGTAAATTAAAATTCATATTTTTACTCTTCACACAGTTAATAAAATACTCTCCTTGTGTTTACAGTCCATTATAAAAATATTCCCACTGGAGCTGCTGCGGAGTGAACTGACACTGAGTGGCACAAGCACTGCTGTTGTGGGAGGGGGTGCAGCCTGAAATGGGAGGCTTGGGTGGAGTCACGTGCTTGTGCATGTTAGTTAATTTCCTTCTGCAAGCTATGGAAAGAGAATTCTATCTTACAGTTTTAAGAGCAAAAAGGGAGGCAAAGTTGTGCTTTCGTTGCAAAAAACAATACATATAATATGTCAGAAAGTATACTTCATTCCCCTTTCTCTGAGACTAATTCTGTTCTAGCTGCATTATATATCTAAAGCAGCTTCATAGAAAGTAAGACCACTTAATAAAGATAGGAAAGGTTTTACCATTTATACTAAATTACAATTTTTGTATCTTGAAATTTGGTGTTTCTGTCAGTTTGTCACCTGCCTTATCTCTGAACTTTGGTGCCTTCACACAAACATGATACTGTATGCTTTTTCTAGGACCATATTTGTGAAACAATTTCTTGATTAATGTTACAGGAAATATTTCTGAATATTGTTTGACAAGCTACGACCGGTTAGGGTAACAAAGAATTGAAAGCTGGCGATGGCTAAAGTTGCTTTGCTAAAACTCAGATATAAATTTGCTCAAAACGGAAGAGCAGGTGGCAAAGACTGTAACTTTCTGATTCCAAATACGGTAGGGGAAGCTTACCCTGTTGAACCTCTGATAAGAACCCTATTTTTCACAAGCATCCTCTAAAAGTTTTTACACTCATGGATGTTTATATGCAGTCTGTATTTACTTTTCTAAATTGTCACACAAAAAATTGGTGCACTTTATTTCTGTAGCTGTTGATAAATTTTTGGGCTTGCTGTTAAATCTATAGAAAGCTAAAATAATTGGTTAGGATCTGTCTGTATGACTGAAATGTTTGTGCATATGTAACAATCAATGCATGAAAAATATTAAGATTCATTTAGTAAAAGTAACATTTTTAAGAGGACTTAGATATTTAGAATTATAAAAAGGAAAGATATTAGAGGGTTTGGTAAGTGGCCTTCATTTTCATGTGTTTAGAATTTCATTTGAAGGGGATAAAGGGTGCTAGAGCCTGCCTGGACAAGCAAAGCGAGTAAGAGCGCCAAACATTTAATACATTTCTCTAAATTTTAAAGCGCCTAATAGAGCTATTCTTCTGGTTTGCCAGAAAGGGCAAGAATTTGGCCCTTTGGCAGTATCTTTAATGAGAGAGACTCCTCTTGCATCTTCGGTCTTACCTGACGGAAAGGTGGTGTAGTGCACTGTTGCGTCAACACAACTGTTCTGGCTTGTTTTTTAAATATTTGCAGGGAGTTCACAGATGATTAGCTGGCAACCAGGACCGAAACTCTAGAAATTTATTGTTTAAGAGAATCCTAAGCTTTTGACTCACAGACAAGAACAAGGTTTTATAAGAATAACAGAGGGGCACTGAGTTCATGAGTCAATATATTGGGCTGGAATGCAGCCAGCTGTAGTCACAGAACAAGAGTAGTGCACTCCAGAAGTTGACTGCTTTCTGTGACTTTATAAAATATTTCAGAATTTGCCAATTGAATCTAGAAGCAGAATTTCTTAAAAAAAAAAAAAAGTATCTTTTTTTTTTATTAACTAAAACCAGGATATTTACACCAAGGCAGCTCTTGTGTAATAATGTAAGTATCTACATGTGGCCCGTCTCCACTTGCTGTAGAGATAAAGCCATAAGAAAGATGCTCCAGAGAAGGGAAATAACAACAGCTACTACAGGTTGTATTGCTTCACAATTGGACAGAGCTGAGCAAGTATGCAGCTCACTCCAAAGGCAGTCTAGAAGTCCCTTTAGCAGAGTATTTGAAATAAGTTTTGGTTGCCAGTCCAGTGATGTAGGTTTGATACGGAGCCACACTCAAACTGTTCACAAGTCGTGTGTGACTCGAGCTATAGATATATGTTGGTTATAATGTCTTACAAACACAGCCCTACAATGCTCATGACTATCGTGGATTAAAGCAAAATGCAAATGGATTATTTGTTGTTAATCTCAATCCTTTTAGGGGCAAATCCTGCCCAGTCATTTGCTAGTTAAAGGTCCATAGTACACAGTCTTAGTGTTAGTGATGCATATACTCCTGGACATAAATAATTTTTTAAAAGATTTGAACACAGTTCTGAATTGTGAAAATATGTTAACAATATGTAACAATGCCATTGTAAGCATTCTGGGCAGGTTTTATTCAAGCAAAGCTGCAAAGCTGCTGGTTTTCTAATCTTCTGTAGAAAATAAATAGGAATAGTTAAAAGATCAGCTAAAATCAATATAAACTAAACTGTAAACTGAACTAAGATCAATATAAATAATTAAACTAAGCAAGTAAAGAATTTTGATTTCTAATTTCCTTTTAGATACTGTGCAAATATGGACAAGCCTAATTTTGAGACAGTATGCGTGTGTCTTCTCAGGGAGATCCCATCTCATGTACTGTGGATATAACACGGCACTTGCATCTTATGAAGTGAACTGAATTCACAAAGATGCTATGCTCAGCTCAGACATGCTGATAGGATCAGCCCCTCCAAAATCTTTAAATGCATTTTATTACCAATTACTTTTCCAACAGTCCGTAAGTTGTATCAAAGCACTACTTGCTTAATAGTGAACTGAATAAGTAATTTATTGCCTGTTGATAGAAAAGATTGGTATTTAAAATGCTGTATTTATCTTGCATTCAATGACTGAAATGAAAAATTTTATATACTGGGATGTTTATAATTGGTAAAATACAAAATACTCATTTCTACTGTAAGGGAAAAACTGGACTTTTGTTTTTGCAGAAAGAGGATACAAGTGCCTAATTACAGTAATCTACTATTGTCCCTCTTCCATCCTGTTGGCAAGTAACGATCATTTCCCTTTTCATACAAGTTAGTAGCTTTAAGATGTCATTTGTCTTATTACAGAGGCTAACAGTGTTTACAAGGAAAACCTTTAGGCTAAATTCAGTTGCAGATGGTTTTAGTTGTATTTTAATAGATGACTTTTGTAATTAACTGTAAATAGCACTGGTTTAGGTTAAGCAAATGTTATATATGTTTCTTGAAATACTTTTTCCTTTTTTCTTTGCTGAAGGTATATCTTTGCTTGTAACTAAACTGTTAACACTGTATATTTTCAGTTTTGAAAACTTAAAATAGTTTATAGATTTTTTTCATCGTGAATTGAAATCACGAAGAAAAAAATGATCCTGATAGTTTTTATTTTCTAGAAATGGAAAACAACATTTATCTGTGAAATTATTACATGTCTAGAGCATAAGAGTTCATCATTCTTGTTTCCTTTTACTTCCATGTCAAGTTAGCAGCAATGGTAGGACTAAATAAACTCAATCTTTTTATATATGAGGCCTAACATTTATGGAATAGTCCGTCACAATTTTTTGTTCTGCATCAGCAGTGATTCTGTATTTTATGATCTCCCATCTAAATGTTAACCAGGGTTAGTAATGTTTAGTTTCCGTGATCAAGTGTGACTGAGTGCTTTCAGTCTGTGTGGGCAGACTACCAGGAGAAAAAAGATACACACACCTGATAATACTAGATTAACTTTTTGCTTACAGGGATTCTGTTTGTATCAGTATGTGCAGAACGGGATAGCTGGTCACAAAGCAAGGCAGTTACAAATTCCAGAAGGAGAACGTGTCTATGGCTAAAATACTTAACAAGAGCATTTTAGTGAATTTACTACACATCTGGATGAGTAATACTTGTACCTACAATGTGCTTGAGTACTGCATAGAGCAAACAATGATTCATTCTCTTCTAATACACCTTTTCTTAAATAGGATGATTCATATCAATACTTCCCTAGAGGAATGCACTGTGTTTTTATTTGTTACCAAAACCAGACTGCAAGACCCAACAGAAGATCTTTCCAGTTTCTCTTAAGACAGAGCTCTGTAGGAGGTTTTGTTGTCATTTAATAGAATACACAAACGAAAGTTGACAAAAATTTAAGTGGAGGTCTGTTTTAAATTCTTAGCTGACAGAAATACCATTTGGTTTTTTTCAGTAAAGGCATACTACTGAATCGAGGATAACAGATTCTGTGAGTTAGGCTTGAGAGAATGAAAAAAGCCAAAACCATCTTACAAGTGCAGGCTGGGATTTAAGGAACAGAAGCACTAAGAACCTTTTGTTTGTCTGTTATTGTCCTACCACAGCTGAAGTAACAATCAGATTGCTCAATGCCTCATCACTAGTCGCTACAAGACAAAAATGCAGTGCGTTCCAAGGGCTACATGAGGCAGTGGGTCTGTGATTCCTTTCGCTTTTAGTCTAGAAATATGGCTTATGGGGAAAACAGACCTTGTTTTCAGTTCTGTATCTGCATTTGAATGCCACCAGGTCCGTAATCTCAGTTCATAGTGGACTTTTTTTTTATGTTCATCTTGCAGGCTTTTGGCAAGGTGTAATGCTCCTTTCAGTTATCTTTCTCAACTTGAGAGTAATTTTTGCTTTGAGTTGTTACTGACGATTCTCCCCAGTAAGCAAACCCTTCTTCTACAAATAACAACCTTTTAACAAAAAAAAAAGCACAAGATCAGTTGAAAAATGGAGAAGCAAACCTTATTTTAAAATACTGTTTTGCTGAACATGCACTTTGTCTCCTGTTTATACTCTCAACTTTGCCCTATCCAATTCTCTACATATAATCATGGCGTGATGTTAACCTTGGAAAGCTGTGTTATCAGAAAGGAATCAGGCACAGAGAACTGAGAGTGCGTAATTAGAAACATTTTTTTCACAAAAGAAGCCATTGTGATATCTGGTCAAAAAAATAAATACATATTTGTCAAGCAAGGCTAGCCTTTGGTTTCACAGACTTGATGGCCATAAGATTCTCTGTTGGTATAGCAGCAGAGACTGAGCAAGACCTTCCAAACTTTCTAAGTCCTGGAGTTGTAAGACACAAGCAGTTTTAATTTCTGTAGCGGGAATTTGGAGATAGGATGTCAAAATTTTTAGGCTATTCCATGACACAAAAGAGGTTGGGAATACAGGGGTAGGAGCTGACAGGCAGAGACACTAACGAGTTTTGGCACAAGCTAACAGTGAATAAATTTAGCTGTAACATTAGGCAGCCCCTCCACTGGTACCCATCACAGCTTGGCTTCTCTTAAAAGAGCAGTTGGTAGTCTCAGTGGAGAAGCCTAATACTGGGTGGATTTAAAGCCTTGGTCTGCCTTCTTGCCTACAGAAGTATTTTCTCTGAAGGACCTTATGGTATATTAGAAAGGTGACCTGAGAAGCTAATGTGGTTGTTCTGGTTGCCATGCCTGATCTGTGAGTAAACAGAGGGTCTCAAGGATGTTTACATGGTGCTAGGCAGTGCCCAGAGCGCTCAGGCCCTGAAAGCAGTATCGCTACACTAACAGAGCACTCTGCTCAGACTTACTAGGTCAACAGCCTTTGCAAAATAGCTGTGCAGCTACTTTGCCCAGCATTGCGCTGTGTAAACATTCCCCATAACCTCCAGTTCAAGTATAGCATAGGTAGTGGCAGGTATTTTTGCAGTGCCCTACATTGTACTGTGGGTAAATCTTTGGTTTCAGAAAATCTTAATTAAGTATTAATATGTTGTTGTTAGATAAAAAAACATGATAGCTCCATTGTAAACTGCCCAGCATTCCCGAGTTATTGTTATAATGGATGATTTGAGTCATCTTAAACAAGGGTAGGGTTCTATTTGGTAGAGTAAGTTGCCTAACTGAATTCCCTGACACCCCAGCTTTTGGCACCTGAACTAACCCTATAAGACAAATTTGAGTATTTCCATGGTACATTTCGGCATGCAAGTCAGAGATACCTTTTGACACCATTCTGATTTTATTAAACTTGTAGCTGAGCAAAATAGGATAACAAAACATACAGAAAATATTTTAACTTATGCATGTTCAAGTTAAGCTTTTTCTAAGATTTTTTTTTGTTGAATTCTCTTACCCTGAATGACTTCTTGCACCCTGTCTTCAGTAGCTAGAACTGCTTCTTGTAAACTAATACAGCATTTGGAAGTTCTCTAATCAGCCACCTAACATTCAAGTGCAATGATCCCAGCTGCTAACTGATATGCAATGAAAGTCTGTCGTGGAAATCTGTCTTGGGGATATGCAAGAGAAAGTATGCATAATGTTTCCTTTTCTTAGGATAATAATCCTACTGTGCTGAAAACTGTACCAGGCAAATTAATAGAAACTACTTAAAGAGTGGAGTAAGTTCACACAGTAATAAGTATTATATATTCAGGAAAAGTCAACTCAACTTTTGTCACAAATCTATTGGAATCTTTAAGGAAGTCACTGAGCAGGTGAATGAGAAAAAAATCCCAGTTGATGCAGTCTACTTTTATTTGTAAAACTGATTAAAAAACACATGTCAAAGGCTCCCATAGAAGTTAAACTGTCAGAGGTTAAGATCCTCACTTGGGTGAATAAGTGGTTAAAGGATAGAAGAAGAATCAACGATCAGTTTTCACGGTGGGTTTTGTAGCTGTAAGAGTCAGTAGCTCAGTGCAGTCTAGCCACCTGATTATTTATTCAGTTTTTTTAGTAGTTTTCACACATTTGCAAAAGACAAGGCCTTTCTGAGATTTCAGTTTCTCGGACTGGGGGGAATTAGACTAGAATTTGGAAAAGAAATACTACTCATACTTTCCATCCTTAGACCCACAGAGTAAAAATGGCTGAAGCTGTTGCAGTAATAGTAATTAAAGTATAATAAATGAGAGAACTTCAGTTAATCCTACTTTTTTTCTTTGTTTCTGATGTTTCATGTTTATGAAACACATTAAGCCAGGCCGATGTAATAGGAGATTCAAAAATTCAGCAACAGAAAAGCAACTGAGAGTCAAATTCTAGCCTTACTATAACTGTGATTTAGAAATATATAAACATGAATATAATTTTTAGTTGTGGATTGAATCAGTGTACTGGACCACTTTTTCACAGAAACAGGATGAAGAATTGCAAGCACAGGAGGAGAACATATCTTCTTTATTCGTACTACTATGTAAGAGTCTCAATGAATAGTATATGGTATAATATTGAAAGAATACAAATTAATAATACCTTTATTAAACAATATTTGAGATCAAAAGAAAGCTGTAAGATTTTTAAGACCAACATTCCATTAAAAATAGCTGATACAGGTTTCTATTACTGTTTCCAAAATAAAAATGATTGTGATTACATACTGATTGATTTGGAATCCCACAACAGGAGAAATTTTGACTAACTAAATTTACTGCAAGGATTCAAAAAAATACTCTAGTTTTATTTCAATGTTCGGTTGCCTTAGAACTTCAGAAAATGTATCAAAATGAGGAAATAATCCATGGAGATAGGGAAATTGGTAGGCAGCCAGCTCCAGTGCTAACGCTAAGTGGGTACAAATAAACAAACGATACAAGCAGTAAGTGGCAGGCCAGCTTATGCTGGTGCTGTACAACTAGACTACAGAAGCATGACATAAATGAAATTTTTAAAAAATCTCAGAAGCTGGCTGTCTAACCAATGTATGTTCTCTCTCCTGTGTTTTCCAACATTTTTTCACAGCTCATTTACTCGTTAAGGTAAAAATAATGGGATATACAGGATGGCATTCATAATAGTGGTATTCTTTACTGAATGGCCTGCTGAGGCTTTTGCTGTTTCAAAAGTTTGTTTAGGAATCGAACCCATCCTGATTCAAATTTTTAGTCTTCCCTGGATACTGTGGGTTATACCTGCAGTTGTGTGAATTGGTCTAGTTTTCCTGATTTTTTTTTAAGAATTTACTCTCCTTGGTATGAATGCAGCACATCTTTGAGAGAGAAATCTAGATAACTGTAAGCCTGCTCCACCTAAATGAATAGTCCCCTGTGTGCTTTGACATATCCTTTTCTGAAGCATTAATGCGACATATCAATAGTAATACTGATGGATGACTTTCCAAAGCATTTTAACAATTTTCATCTTCCATTTTATAGTTTTGTGACCACATTTTTTAACATTAAAAACTAGGTAATTTTTGCAGATCATCAGTTTATTTGTATGCCATTCTGCTCATTCATACTAACATTCAGATTTCAAGTATTGTTTTGCTTGTGTGACCTGAAAGTGACATAGAAATTAATCCAATCTGAAAAGAAAAAAAGGGTTTCTCCAACATTTGCTTAAGTATCTTCAAGTGCATTACTAAGCCAAATGGTTAAGATTAAGGCATTTCCTACTGTACAAGAACTTAGGAGACAATCCATGCAGTACTGATTTACAGCCAAAGTATTACTTTACATTGAATATTTTACAGAAAAAAGAAATCCTTCAAATGTACAAAATGTTATAAAAGGTGTTTTCCCTGATAAGGCCGAGAGAAACACCCACAGTGCGTGTTGCTAGGTATTTGTGCGTTCTTTCCAGTACTCGGGTGGAGTTAGGTTATCCCTGGCAGCAGGGCAATATAGCGTTTGGTATTCAACCATTAACATCCTAGAGCTAGATATGCGCTGGGTAAAAATGATTTAAATTCATTACTTCGTGGCCATTCTTTTCAGGCACCAGCCAGCTGTTCAGTGTGGTAGTGTGACTCTGTAGGAGAGGTGGAGTCGCTTGCTGCAAGAGGGAGTTATGTGATTTCCCTTTAACTTCGGCACTGTAAACAGAGCTTGGTTCTGCATACTGATTTCAGCAGGCAGCCAATGTCAACACTGACATTTTCAATCTCTTTCTTTTATGTCACAGTAGCGGAAAGTGACCTGTTGTGTTTGAGGAGGCTCTGGAATCCGGCAGAAGGATCACTCAGCGCCATGGCAGTCTGCCAAGTACAACTTGTTCTGAAACACTGTGGTGCTGAGAAGTTGCATTATCAACTGAAACGCAACGTCGGCTTAGCAGGAGGTAGGTTAGACTGTTGATTAGCTGAGTTGTTATGACCAGCTTACCCTCCAGGGTACATTGCACCTCTGCTGCCTGGCTCTTCCCCTTTATTTTTCCTTTCTACATACATGTTCTCTTGCGCATCTTGCAGGTGGCCACTACCTAGTTCAAAATTACGCCCTGTTCTAGCTCTGTACTGTATTCAGCATCTATTGTGTACACTGGGAATGGAGGGCCTTCATTTATGAGGAACAGTTTTTTAACTGCTAAATTTTTCAGAAGTCATGTGTTTTATTCCAGTGATAACAAATGCTAAAAGTGCAAGATACTAATTTAATTTTATTTCTGGTATTGTATTTCTTTGGCCTGTTTTATGAAGGCAGAAGTCCTAATATCATTTCATACTCTAATAATAGAGTATGGTAATAAATCCATCTAATCAATTGAGACTAATAAAATAGTTTAGCCAGTAAGAAAGGGAAGTAGCTAGGAAAGGGAAGTAGCTTAAATAAGTGTTTTGCAGATGGAAAAGACATATTGTGTGCTAAAAATGCAAATGTGTTTGTATTGTTCCAAGAATTCCTGATTAACAAGAACAAAATGAGAGCAAGCTAGGATTTACATTGGGAGGTCTTAACTTAAGCACTGGTATGAAAGGTGGTACTTCACCCCACAAAGAAAAAGTGCTTACCACAGAAAGATGATATAAAACAAATTGTTAGGCAGATCAGAGTCATCTGATCTTTGTCCAAAGCTCCCAACATCATGGGCTTACTTTATCTTCAGTCCTCAAATCCGTGACTATACTTCATAGAAAAAACCTGGACTGTATATGCAGAACATCACAGACTTTTATCACAGGGTGGGCAGTGAGGCTCTTGCACCCAGCACTTCCCTGCAGCACAGAAAATGGTGGCAATGTGGAGAAGTGTAAACCCTCTCTCTATCATTGCACCAGGAGTCTGAGTTATATAGAGCTTGGCAGGCTTCACTGGCAGAGGGGAGGGCTTACCCTGCTCTTCCCTGTCCCTGCTGGGAAGAGTTTGTGACTTCCAAAACCCACTGAGGGGCCCTCATCATCCTCTGCAGTCTCTGGTGCTGCAAGACCAGGGCTCCAGCAAGCTGAAGACATAGAAGGGAAAGCTGGCAGCTGTGGCAGAGGGCAGCAGCAAAGAATTGAGTATATGTTGGTAGGGTGTCTACGTGTAAAATAAATGAGTAAATACACTAGAATATATTGGGTAAGGTAAGCATATGGCTAAAAAATCTGGAGTTGAACAAATGTGTATTAAAAGTCAATATAAAAAGGTTCTGAACATGTGGAGTAGACTTGCAGAGGAAATAGAATAAGTATTTGTGTAACATGCAAATAAATGTGGTTTATACACATTTATGCGTAATATAACCTTCAGGGCCCAGACAGAAGAGAAGAAAGGCCTAATCTGAAAAGAATGAGGCAGGTTGCTATGGCATTTGAAGGAAGAACTGATGGGCTCAGAATTGTTTGAAACCATTTTTACAGCTTTTGGTTGAATGTCTGACATATCTTATGGAAATCCACATGAATTTTTTCACTGACTAAGCTAAATGTCATGTAGTACCGTTTGCTCACATTGGTGGCAAATACTAGATTATGAGCTAAAGGTTTCAGTTTAAAAAATACCTTCGCATTGTTTACTTCTTTAATACTTTCTTAAATGAGGCAGTAAAAACGATGAAAAGAAGCTGGTACGCTTTCAGCAACATTAGCATATTTTTCATACTGCGATTTCATACAGTCTCTGTATATCATTATGTTATTATATGGATATGGTACATTCTCCACTGGAGATGTATTTTTGAGGATGAACATGTCTTGCTAATATGAGGAATATTGTCAATGATAGAAAGAATACCAAAATAATAATTGTAAAGTTTATTATAATTGCTGCATCATGATCTGAGTCCTAAATATTTACTCATATCTGCACATTACTTTATAAAGGCAGGTAATTTGCAGTGTTGGAAACTTCAAAAAATGTTAAAGAAAGATGATAATGGACATTTTTTAAAAGAACTAAGCAGCAGAGCAATGGAAGCTGTCAAAGGCTGTACGATTACCAAATGTATTTAAATTCAAGGACACAGGTGCAATAAGGAAACAAACTGAAATAGTAAAAATGTTACACTTTATTATGTTTGACCTGTTGTGCAGATTTTAACGGGGCATATCATGTTTGCAGAACCTACAGCACTAAGGACTATTTTGTAAGGCACATTGTAAATGGGTTGAACTTTTTGGATTTTTCAGGGGACCTGTGGCTAGATATTCTTTGTTAAAATCTCAAGGAAAGACACTGTATTCATCTGAGATTGTAAGCATATATTTATTTTGTAGCTTTAAAATGTTGGCCTAATGTGCCCTGCTGAAAATTGAAAATATAAAAAACCCGCCTGTGATAGTGTCCGTAGAGCCAAATTCCTATGAGTCTTAAATTTTGACTTGGGGAGTCATAAAGACACACTGTAAACTAAGGGAAGCCTCCCGATTTACAGAGCCCTCCAATATGTCCATGCAGACTTTCCTGGGGATGATCAGTGATATCTCTGCTGCCTGTATCACATATTCCACAGAGCAGCCTGCGTTACTGCACCATCTTGCCAAAACCCCTTGCATTGTACTGTGTATAGTCTGGCAGTTACTGAGGTGACACTTGGAAACAACGTTGATATAATCCAAGAGTCTAGCCAAAGCCCATAGAAATCATTATATTTTGGGTTAAGCTTGAAACCATTTTATGTTTTAGTTTCCAACCAGTAAAATGGAAAAAACACCACCTTTCTTCCAGATTGCCTTCCATCCTTTTTAGATTGTATGTTTTCTTGGGCAGATATATTTGTCAAATATTATCTAGGATATTAACTACATAGTACCTGTGAAGATTTTAATTCCAATCTCAGCTCTTCTATACTGTATGGTAATAAAAAATGATTTTACTAGAGGGAAACTGTAATGTATTTACAAACTTTGCGTCTCTGATCTGTTCAGTCAAATACCAAGTTTCAGCTCAAACTTTGAGAGTGGTCATAACTGTACTGTGTGATTACTACATGCTCTGTGATGTGCTTATCAGCAATCTTCATTGCAGTTATGTGTACTTGCTTTATATTTTTAACTGACTCTGATCTTTCTCCAAGCTTGCAGTTCTGTGGCCATTTCTGTTTTTATACCCAAGAGCAAAAGCTAAATAGGCAGAATATGATATGATTAAGGATTTAGCATAAACCTATTAGATACTGTGTCATTAAAAGCAAAAAGCACTTCCCGTGAATCAGATCATTTACGCTATTAAAATGGATAAAAGTACAATAGAATTCACAGATTTACTTAACCTTTTTAAAAGAAAAAAAATCCAGTTCTCTGTAGAGATAATGCCACGGGAACTAAAAAAGAGGCATTTTTGTCTTGTTAATCACAGATGTTACTATACAAATTCTTATATCTAATCTACTTGGTACAAAACTGTATTATAATGATTAAATGCTAAAAGCTTTGTTTAAATAACAATAGGGTCATCTTGCAAGCTGATACCCTTCCCACCTCACAGATGAAAAAGATAGAGATTGAAGTGTAGAAGCACAGTTCTTAATTGCAAAAAAGGAAGATTTTCAAAATGGATTAATTATGTGAGACCCCATCAGCATCATGTTTCTCCAGCTTCCTGCCATTGATACTGTGATCGATCATGGCATTACCCCGGTTTCCCTGGGAATCACCTCTGTGGACATCTTGACCTATTAGCTGTGCTATGCTGGCTTCATGCTGAGATTCATTAGCTGAATCCAAATCTTTCCACCTTGCCAATATAATGATGTTTAATTCATTACAGCCACACCAATACAGTGGAGGTAGCACTCTTACGTGCTTTCTTCATATGTACGTAACATTCTTCATATGTACAGGGTCCGAGCTAGGCTTGTTTATGTTGTAAATTAGTAATTAAACTTAGTTGAATTTCTGAATGATCAACCCTTCAAAATTCAGCCTCTGACTACCTATAGTTACTCTTAATTTGAAATGTTGGCATGTAAATTTAGACATCTCCCTCACCCTTTTTTTCTAAAAATACATTGCCATAAATCACTTTACCAGTCTGTCAAATGAAGGACTATAATACTTATCTTTTTTCAGCCTAAGCATAATTTGGGAAGCTTAACTCGCACTCCACAGTGTTCTTTGTATGACAGGTTTTTATTAGAGGTAAAAAAGCCTAAAGAAAGAGTTAAGGATGAAACTCTGAGTGATTAAAAAAAGCACCTTCATGTGGAAAGGACTGTAAGTAAAGTGAGGGCATAAATGAACTTACCCTCATTCCAGTCCTTTAGCTGCAAGGGGCCTCGAGCATACCACATGCTTTTTCACTTTTAGAGGCCCTCTACGTAATACAAATTAAAACCAGGGCATGCCTTTTCTTAGAACGTGTGCCAGGCATTTTATTTTCATAGCTGTCAACTTTAAAATCATGCTTTCCTCTTACCGATGTTTTGATGGAGGTGGAAGAAAAGAGTGTGCAAGTGAACTCTGATGACTTGAATGAAAAGTGTTAGTCATTTGGACCATTTTCTTTCTGTCCTGCAGGTTCCTGGCTGACCCTTTTACATGGCGGTGGGGGTGGGGAACAACATCAGTCTAGACAGAATTGGCCAACAACTAGTTGTCCACTCAGGTTTCAGATTATAAATGAACAGTGCTCAATTTCTCACAGATGTTTGGCAGCCGCTGTGCTTTCACTTTAATAGCAAGCAGGATTTCTTCTGCCTGAAGAATGCAATGACCGATAGACATACATAGACTCATAGAATAATGATTCCATCTGCTGTGGGTTAGATTTATCAACTAGAAAACATTAAGTTTTTAAAAGTGAGATCACTAGGATTATAGTCTTACTAAATATATAAAATTATTCTGACCTGGCACATCTTCTTTTAAAGTTTGGGGGTTGAATATTTGTTTCATGTAGAATGATATTTGTCAGTAGACTCCGTCCACACATTAATTTAGTCCTTTAAATCTAAAGTCAGACTGTATCTGTACAGGCTTCTCAAGGATTAGGAAAAACATAGCATTAAAAACTATATGTATGCCCAGCCTACAAATAAAGGAGTGTTTTCATTTTCCCTATGCAACCTAATTTTAAAAAATGGTAATCTGAAAACTGAGGCATTAAATACAACAACCTTAATTTCTCTTCGGACACTCAGAGCTTCACAGTTGCCAGTTACCATGTCAAATTATCAAAAATGTAACTCAAGTTCAAAAGCACATCTCTTTTTTCCCCCCCATATTAAAGAAGAATATAACTTAACAGCTAGGTGTTTAAAGGCTTTGATCTAGTCTGAACACAAGCAAAGGTCCGAGTTGTCTCCATCTTCTCCCAAATTATAAACTAAAAATACATTCACTTGATGTTAACTGAAGTGAAAAAAGGAAAGATAATAGAGGTCGGAAGTCTTTTACTTAGTGCCAGAATGTCATGGAATTTGCACATAGGGTGGTCAACAAAAAGTGGTGCAAGAATGATGGCAGCAAAAGCAGTCCAGTGGCAAACAGGATAGTATATAAAGAAAATATTACAGGTTAAGCCTGGGATAAAGAAGTTGTACCCTCTGTGCAACTACAAGCTGATACTCTTCTGTTGCTGAGCATTTCGATGGCTGTTGTAGTTGTTTATTTAGTTTATACTTCAAAATATACAATGAGAAAATTATGAGAAGCATATTACTTCCTGTAAAGTTATCGCAAATGTGAAAGAACCCAACCATCAAAACCCCACTGTGGCCCTTAACAAGAATTCTGTTCTAAGAGATGTGTTGGGCAATGCAAACAGAAACATTGCTCTTTAAAAAAGAAACAGAAGATATAGGCTGAGTAGAAGGAAGAACTTTGTGACAGAGAGACCTATTAGGTTGTGAAATAGTCTCCCAGAACACATGCTTGAAACAAAATCAGTTGGAACATTCAGGAACTGATGAGCAAAGTCTACTGGAAATACAAGGAAGGGGACCATCATGCCTTAGCAGAGCAAATGACTGCTTCTTTCTTATCAGGGACTACTGTTTATTACTTTGTACTGCAGATGTCGCAGTATGTATGGCTGATGTTTACAGGTACTATCAAAATTCAAGTAACATTAAAACAATACTGTCTCACTAACACTTGGAAATGAAAACTAGTGTAAGATATTCAAAGAAACTCAAAAAACTGCTGTTCATCTTCAGGGTACATACAGGGTAAGAGCAGGTCAATAAGGCGTAAAACCAAGTAAATGTCTTAGCCTACCTTCTCTCTGTCCATCATTGTTTGAAAATGTTTGCATCGTAACAGAAAAGAGGAGAGATTGATTTAAAAAAGGAGGGTGATTGTGTTACTTTGACTTTTTCAAATTTTGGAGGATATTCTGAAAGGACAGAAATACCTGAAGAGGATGTAGGTGAGCAGATGCAGAGGACTGATTGGAATTGGAAGAATACTTAAAAAAAAATCCCAGCACTTATAAAATCAATTTTCCGTACTTACATACTATAACTACTTATCTGTGGTTTGTCAACAAAGGAACAAAAACCTGTCCGCTAACCTAAGTTTCTGGGAACAGCACTCAAAATACACATTTGGAGTGGCAAATGCTTGAAGAATTATTCAAACAACAGACTAAGAATTATTGTGCTGGAAACGTATAAATTTTCTTGCATAATTTTCAAGTATTTAAGTCAAGGGAAATCACAGCCTCCACAGGTTTTCAAGCTGCATACAGACAGAAATCATTAAATAAGCAATTTCTGATGTGTATGGTTGTTCCATTTTCCAACTTTTACGTTTGCACTTCTGAGACTGGGAATGTCATACATTCCTAGCCAACCTGTGGCTGGAAAGGCAACATAGCCAGTTCTTTTGGAGCTGTGTGGGTCTTCTGTAGCTTTCAGCTCTAAAAGGGGCTTCCAGGAATGAGAGAATGATCCCAGCATACAAAGTTAAGTTTCTAGCACAGAGAGGCATTTAGGAGTCCATTTACAATTTTAGATGCTGTTTATCTCAAATGACATATCATAAGTTACACTAAAAAATAACAGGGGGAATGAGGATGTATTTTGAGGAAAGAAAACTGCAGGTTCAGAGAATTTAGTGAACTTGCTGTTGAGCTAAGTTTCTGCAGTTTCATAACTTTCATCAGGAGTCTGATCCCATTCCCATGCAGTACGGTACAATGTTAAAATGCTGGCTAACTTCATAAAAAGCAAAGGCAATCTAACGGTTTTGATATCATGTTTGATTAAATGAATATGGCAGAATATATACTTTAAGGAGTGGTGTAAAGTTAACTTTCTAAATCTGTATTTTTGAAAGTATATAAATTTGCATTTATCCAGCCGCTATCTGCATCATCCTTCTGCCACTGAGCTCACACAGCTACGACTCGTATGAAGGCTGTCTCTAACACCTGACAGCAGTCTCTTTCAAAAAACACAGGTGTTGACTCATAGATGAGCAGATACTATGTGGAGTTGGAGGCAGCAGGGAGTGCTACATCATCTTTCCCAGAAGTGCTGACTGTTGGGATTGTGCATGCTTCTAGAAATGATGTCAAAATAACATCCCGTGAAGTGACGACTTTGTAACACAGAGGAGCAAAACAAAAACAAAAAAATGCCTCCTCATGCTGTAAGAACAAGAGTCAGTTTCAAACATACAGTGATGTTCATTCATCTTCTGTAATCTATATGTTTAATGCGTGGTACATTTAAGTCGCCAAGTATAAAAGCAAGGGCAAAGAACTTCCTAGGTAAAACTTTAAAGTCTAAACAACAAGAAATATACAGCTTCAGGCATGGAAGTTTGATTCTTTCTTTAAAGGATGTCCTTCCAGTTCTAATAGAAAATTACAAGCTATCTATAATATCAGATCATAAAAATTAGCAGAATAATCAATATAGACAGAAATTGATATTTCTTCTATAAACTTCAAAAATTTTCAAAGAAAGTCTCTGATTCTCTAGAAGATGATACATTTTTTTTAGACAAGTAACGTACTTGTAGAACATCTTTCTCTTTCTGTAGAACCTGTGTTTTTTTAGTCTATGCTACATTTTTGGGGCCTTTTCTGCAAAGGTCCAGCATTTGCTGCTATCCACAAGAGAAGCAAGTATTTTATTCTATACTCTGCTGGTATTATTCCTCGATGGACCAATTTGCTGAAATCTTTCTGTCCCGTTTGAAAGTTACAGATCTCTTCCTTTGTAGTAAAAATGTCATTAGATTATTATCATTGCTTCTTACTGAACTTTCTCCACTCTGAAAAACTAAGGCAGATAGGTCAACAGAGCTTTCTTAAGGCCGTTGATTGATCCAGGCAGGATTGGAAATAAGGAATCCCTGGCTTTTGCTACTGTACCCAGAGCACTAGACTGCATATTTTCATGTCACGGAAAATTAAGCCCAATTACTTTGCAAGGTTTCTTGATGTGTTGCTTCTCTTGCCCTGTTTGCATTGCTTTTTGCTGTGGTAAAGATACAAGATTCAGATTTTAGAGTTAAAACTCAGCTTTTAGTGAATCTGAAATCTAAAATCTTTTGAAGAATAATACTTTTAATACCCCCAATATTCAGATTACTGCCAGATCAATCAGCAGTTCAGCGTGGGATGATATTGTTTTCTTCTGGCAGTAAATAGCCCACACTATGACTTCACCTCTTAAATTTCCTCAAGGGGTTGGTTTTCACTAGAAGTGCAGTTTTTCCAAGCCGTATTCAACTTAACCGTATCATAATTTAGGAATTTAATTTGTTCCATATTCTTGCAACTGCCGCTCTCAGCAGTTGAGTGGATGGCACTGGTGTTTTGAAGCTTGGGAGCATAGAATTTGTTTGCTTAGGCTTTTACAGAATTTAAGAAATTAAAAAAAATCCAAATAATGAATCCAATTCTATATAAGTACTTCTGTGTATGTGTATATGTATGTATGTAAGTATATGTATGTGTATTTTTTCTTTGAAAGTAACCTGGTTAATTTTTTATATCGTATTTGTATTATCATGCAGATACTGCCCCTAGGAAAAAGCCACTGCATGAAAAGAACTTCTTGTGTAGTATGACATAGGCATAGTCAGCCTATCCCACCCTTCTCACGTTAGACTTCTGGGCAGGAAACGTCACAGGTTTTCTAGGACAATCAAAGCTATGCTCAGAGCTCTGCAGTATCTCAGTATTTGTTGGAGCAGGGACGGTGAGTAACCACAAAGCATATGATGGTAGTTCTAGTACAGCCTCATAAGGAAAGCATCTGAAGTGCTCTGTGTACACTGTGCTTTGATCCAAATGTAGCTAAGAAAGAGTTCAGAGGATGGGTGGAGGTGGACATGAAGGGAAGTGAAGTATCTGGGTAGAGGAAAAGAGGAGCAGAGGACTGGAAAATGGTAAGAACAAGAAGGCTGGAGACCGGAGTACAAAAATTTAACTTAGAGGAGAAAGGGGGCAAGGTACCAACAGGAACGTGGGAGAGGCTGGACAGGGACCTTGGGGTTATTTCATCCTGAGGAAGGCGCATGGCAAGCTGCACAAAGTAGCTGCCAAGTTGGGCACATGCTGGTAGCCAGCACCAGCAGCTTCACTGATGATGCTGCAACTGCAGCTGAGAGATCCAAAGGAGAAAGGCAGTGAAAAAGCCCCATTGCATCACCCTTGTGTGCCAGGCTGGTGAACTGTGGCTGTGTCATGCCTGTGTGAAGAGAGGCCGCTCCTTAATGAAATACCTCCATTTCCGGAGAGGAAACATGAAATTTGGATTGCATTAAGTGCTGCAGAAGGTGGTTTTGGGAAGGAAATGAGAATGCTACATCCATCTGAGGCTAATTATATTAGAAGACGGTCTCACAAATTAAATATTGCTCAAACTGACAACAAAAAAGCTATGAGTATGTTATTAATTGATGGGGGTCTTTTTTATTTAAAGCAATATATAGCAGTTCAGGACTGATTCTTTTTTTTAGGTCCGGCAGGATGTGATATTGTTTATCTTGTAAAAACAGCTGCTGCCTTTATGCTTGTGTTCAGGAAATAGATAACTTTAATGATTCAAGCCTCTTAACATTTATATACTAGAGCTGTATCAAGCTCCCTGTAGCTGCTGCACTCACTTACATGTTGGGCTGGAGTCCAATATGGGACACAAGAGCATGTGTGATAAATACAGAAGATTCTCTTAAGTCCAGAATTATTCTTTTCCCCATGGTGCCACAAAAGTGCAGAATCACTTTTGGCTGCAGCCCTAGAAGTTCCACTTCATAGGAGAGGTATAGCGCAGGATTAAATGAGGTCATACTTTAATCTCCCTCATGCCTTCTTCATTTTGGTGTGCAAAGAACTGATAAGAGTAGAGCTCTGTATCAGTAGTAAGGAAGAGGCAGGAGGAGAGTTTAGGACCCTTACCACCACCCTCACGAAGGGAGTACACAGCAGTTTGCAGGCAGGCAGTCTTCTGAGAAGAGATTTGCTTCCTGGTCCTCTTACAGCTGTAGATTATTGGAGGTGCAGTGGCTGAGAATTTGAGTAGCTCAGCTGCAAACCTTTCTCTTAGTTTGATTTTCTGTTGCTTATGTTAATCTTCCGGCTACGTTTTATGAATGAAGCTAGTCGCCTCCCACTTGTTGCTTCTACACAGGACAGGAAAGCAAATGCATTACTTTTCAAGACGGGATGGCAGAAGTCCAAATGTATCTAACAGAAGAAGGAAGCAATCTTATCAGCCTTTCTGGCCCATTGATAAAACCACAGAAGGAAATCATTCAGCTTTAAATGAGGAAAAGGAAGTCGTAGATAAAATTTAGAAGTTGCCTTGGGAGTTTTCGTATCACATCAATGAAAAAGTCACGTACAATTAACCAAGCATTCCAGTCTGTATGAAGTGCATTATTGGTGGTATCAAAGCAGAACTATTTACAGTTTTTGACAAGCTTCTCTACAGCCGATCAGTTGACATTTTTCTGGCCTGTCTGCTTGGTCATATACCTTTTATCTAAGCTCTTCTTTATGGAAAAAAACTGCAGCAGCCATCCCAAAGCATGTTTTTTTTTCTCCATTCATGCCACAGAATCTAATTTTTAGTCACCGTTACACAGGGAGTAGTTCATCATCCTGGTCTTCTTTTTAATTAAAAAATCTAATTATTTGTATTCAAAGCAAATAATAAGCATGGTTACTTGGTTTTTTGTGCCTAAGCTGGTATCTCTACTGGCAGCGTAGTATACTAGTTCAAGGTAGCACTAGCTCATGAATCTTTGCAGTGTACCTTATTTTACATAATAGACGTATCTAGTGCCTCATGTTTTTTCTAGCAAAGTAACCTATCACACTGTGATTGCTGTGATAATGGAAAACAAACATAATCCCAATTTAATTAGTTGGGTTTAGCACTATTGGGATTGTTACAGTAGCTCAAAGAAGCTGGGGAAAAAAGGGATGCTGACATTGTTTCTTTAGGTCTATAGTCTGCAGTAATTTGAGGTACAGTAGGTTAATTTCAGACTAAAGCTTGAGATAAAAACAAAAATATGCATTCAGTAGAAACCAAAACATCATAGTATTTCAATGACTGGGTAGTTAGGATTATAGCCTGTGTTGTTTGATAAACGGATGTTATTCTTTAGATGCAAAGATCCTGGTTGATGCTGAATACCTGTATCTCCCTGCTAAATTAATTGTAATTAAGGGTGTCCAGTATTTAGACTTACTTTACAATAGTGGTATAAGAATAAAATTAGCCTAAAATGAAAGAGCATGCTCCACAAAGGCAAGACTTTCAATATATAGGTTGCGTTTTTTTAATGAAATTCCTGTGCTTTAACTTAGATAAGAAACTTGATAGTTTGAGCAAGTCCTTGTGGATGCAGTATGTTCCTTTCTGAATGCTGAGACAAACAAGCAGATGAATATGCAGATAAAGCTGGATTGTATAAATTGTGAGTCTATGTGTGCTTAAAATAACACAGAAAGCAACAATCAGCAACACTATACTCAATTTAGTGTATCTTGAGAGTAAAACATTTATTGGCTCTCTGTGAAAGCCAGAAGCATATTCCTGCCAAACTCTCTCACTTGCAAACTTGGTCATCTATCAAACGTTGCTTTGTTATTCCAGAAGATCTGGTATTTTAAATTTTATTTGAATGTATTTGATCTCATCATGCTATTTTCAGTCTTCTAATAGGTGACAACTGCAGTTACTGCATTGTGTGCAGGAAATTTGAAGCATAATTTCTTTTTAGGAATTTAAATGTTTTTCTTGGAAGAAATGAGCAGATTGTCTACATGTATCTAGTAGTAAGTATATGGGATAGATAACTGTACGAGGTTCCTTCCCTCCTGGAATTAATGCTGTGATTGGCAACCAAAGAATGCCCCACACAGCAGAAAATGTGCTGCTTTCCTACTTAGCGGGTTTTCTATTCTAACTAGGCTAAAATAGAATTCTGGCTGTTCTACCTACTTTATTGTTTACTTATTTTAAAGCTTCTTGTTTTGTTATCATGGACCCGCTACGTGGTTGTCAAGCCTGATTTATCAGAGCCCTGTTCACTGTGACCTTTAAAGTACAGCGTGTTACTGTAGCAAAGTCAGTTTTCCAGTAACAGAGAAATGAATCAGTTGACATAGCCATGGCCTTTTACAACTTGCGGAATTTATGGGGTCATAGGCTCTCTTTGTACGTTTAGGCTGTAGGTCAGTAACATGTGAGCAAAGTCAAATCTCAAAATGTCTCTCTTCTCTTCTGCTCCTACCGGTTACAACGTGAAGGATGCTTTATATGCAGCAGAGGCAGAAGCATATCGTTGAGCATCCACCAAAACAAAAAGAAAACTGCAGGTTCCTATGGAATCAGCTGAACAGTTGTTTTTCATCTGTCAAAATGTGATAGTCCTGACTGATGGTCATTTTTCAGGCAAAAGAGGTAAAAAACCAAAATATTCCGTACTCCCATGCACTCTCCAGTGTAGCCAAAACAAGCTCTACCAGAATGACAAATGCCTCAGTCCTTGCTCCAGTCAAGTGATTTCTGCGGCTCTAACGAGCTGCTACAAAGTATTTACAACTTTTTTTTTGCAAATACTCAGACTGCCTCCCACTTTTGGTTGTCTGTAATTTAGGGCAGGACTCTTAAAATAGAAAGGGGACACACCTGGGCAGTCTCCAAACAAGGTCAAATACATAATAGATGTAGTATAGAAAAGATCTTTGAGTGGTTTATAGGTGTAACATTTTGTCATAGACATACATATATATTTTTATATATATCCTGATTATTTAGCTTAAATGCTGAACAAGCTGTGTCTTTAAAAAGAAGGGATTTTTCAAAATACTTTTTTTTTAACCAAAACACAACACAAATTACACGCTGAATTTCTGGTGATACGATTTACCCTAGACTAAAAAAAGGGGATAAACTGTAATTCCCGGTCACACTAGTTCAGGTCACAGGAGCATCCAGTTGTTCCAGATATGTTTCCATGTTTTCAGAATAGAGAGTGATAAACAAAGGGTAGGGAGAGCAAGAAAGACCTCTCTGTCAGCACAGTTGCCTGAAACACTTAGAAATCAGTGGATTGGAAGCTATTAAAATACAGCTTCTCTCTGTGTTTTCTTTAGATTCTGGATCATTCCTTAAAATTAGATGACTTGTCTCACTTGTAAGTACTACTGATATATATCTGGTGTAATTTCATTGACAGTTACCCAGGGAGAGATTAGAAGAGACCCATTCTATGGACACTGAAATCAACATAATGTGTCTTTATCTCCTGAAAATACTTAGCCTCCAAAACGCTTATCCAAAAGTGTAGCAGCCCCTCATTTGAGTTTGTTTAATTCCGCTGTGCACAGTCTATTCCAGATGTGATGTTTTTTTCAGGCTCAGTACAAAAAGGTAATTCAGGCAGGGTAGCAGGTTTTAGTCTTCAATTAGGTCAAATTACAATTAAATCTGACAGTAAGAAATAGGTTAATTGCTTCAAGCCCAATTTAACAAGACTTAGCCTTTGTATAAAAACACTTTTCTTATAGAAAAAAATAGCATTTTTTTTATCTAGGTGAAAGAGGAGGGAAACTTTGCTTGATTTTTAATATCACAATAAGAAAACTTATTTTTGATCTTTATAAGGAGACATTCAAATATTCAGGTATTAAACAGTCAATATAAACCTCAGGTCAAACCTGACAAGGTATTATCTTTTACAGCTAACAGAAGAGTTCTTTCTGAGCCATTCTTAGGAGCAGCCCAGGTAACCTATGGAAGAAACAAGTCTTTTCCTCTCTTTTAAAGACTGCAGTTTTGAACAAATTGCATTTATTTCACATTTTACTTGGGCTCACACAGTCTCACTAATGTTCTAGTCATGAGTAGAACCAAGGATTGACCCGCCGTCTGTTTCTCTGCGCTTTTTGTCCATTTGGGGAATGAGAAGAAGGAATATGGCAGGTGAAAGTTGTTCTTGCTCTGCCGTGGACGTGGCTAAGCCACTGTAGGTCCCATTGTACCAGAGGGTTACTCCACAATAGTTCATGCTCTGTGCAATATGATTTTCATTAGGACTTTGACTCTTGGTAATCAAGTATGCCCAACAACACACCCCAAAACTTGTTATATAGGCAAGTTAAGCTCCATATAAACCCTGAAGTGAATTAAACTGTAAAAAAAAAAAAAAATCTTAATAATCCTGATAATTTCCTGTTGGACTTCATCTTACCATTAACTATCTCTGTTGTTTATAAAGCCTGCTTGACTTGTTGGTTTTATTTGAAAGGAATCTATGCAGTCTTTATACATTGCTAACTGAAATAAAAGGAATACGAAAAATGCAAATATCTAGTATATCTTCTTGCGGACTTGCACATAAGAAATTTTATAATAGTTGTTTCCCAATTTATTGCTTCCCTACAATCATTACTGGTATAGCTCTGCCAAAACATTGATAGGACCTATGTTATAAGCATTTGCAGCTTCAAGAGCTAAAGGGAGGGTCATGTTCTTCTGGCTGATTATAGATCTGTTATACAGCAGAATGTGGCTCTCTCCTCTGGGAAAGCTAAAGCTTTGTTTCCCATCCAGGACTATATATAGGTACCCGAAAACATTTGTAATAACATATGAGATTGAGACCATATAAAAAAGGAAGAAGACTATAAAAATATAAAAAAGGAAAAGAAAAAAGGTTGATGGGGGAAGAAAAGGGTTGTTTGGTTCCTCTGGCATGGAATTACATGTCTGGACTTTATCTAGCAAGCAGGTTTGACATTTATACTGTGTTTATCTCAGCGTGGCATCAGAGATCTGGACTTCTGTCTGTGTGACTATAGGAAAGTCACTTTGCCCCTCTGTGCTTCCATTTCTACCATAACCTCTTATTTGTCTTCATTTAGTAGTTAAGTTCTGCGGGGTTGGAAACTGTGTTTGTTTGTGCAACCCCTAAGGCATAAATCTCAGATCCAGCCTCTGCATATTGCTGAAATGCAAACATTGTTTCTGTTGTGACTCTAAAGAAGCCCTCTGATATCTTTGCCTTTATTTCCTCAGCTTTAAAATGGGACAGTAACCCGGAAGTGGGTTATGAGGATTAACTGATTAATGCTAATGAAACATTTTTAGTTCCTCTGAAAGCTTTTAAGGACAGCAAAATATTGTTGAGGAAATGACAAATGCATCCCATTTGTTTTTCATTAATTCACATATGCTTTATGAGCGACTTAAAAAAATGCATTTTTGAGCGATCACATAGAATAGTCCATCTCATGGCAGAAGTTTGTTAAGTGTTGTAGCTGCCTTTTTACAGCTTGGTGCAAGGAAAGAGGAAAGAACCGTGCATAAGTTTGCTTCAAGAATACCAGGAATTTTAATGATATCCTGTGTCAAGTCTGTGGGTCCTCCTCTGCCCTTCAGGAGCGACCCTGTATAAACAACAGTAGAGTAACTTCAAAAGACTAGTGAGCTCCCTGAGAATTAAAATCAAACTAGTATGTGACTTTTTTCAAAGTATACCGGAGAAGGATACCAGAAGCCTGTTCAAATTTCAATTAAGAAAATGAAACAGCAGTTCATATCAAAATCTGACTCATTTTAGCAATGTGAGGTATTGAGAACTGGGCTAGCATACTAGTGGTAATACCACCACAAATTCACAAGGAACCATTCAGCCTTTTGTTCTCCCAAGTAACCAAGAATTAGGGAATCTTGCTATATGCAGTGTAAGGAACACAGAGAATTTCAGCACAGGAAATTATATGGAGAGGCCAATACGAAAGGGTCAGAAAAGCCCGTTTATCCCAGGAATCTGTGAAATAAAATGTGAGAGGATAAATAAAAGGAGAACCTGCAAGCCTTTAACACAGATAGAGGATAAAAATCTTTTATTCCAAAACATTTTTCCTAGGGAATGGTAATAAGCTCTAACTGTGGACAGAAAGGTTCCTCAGAGATGTTGGTGAATGCCTAGGTGACTTAGTTGATAGTGGGAGTGTATAAGTAAGAAAACAGCTAGATAGTTTTTAATTTTAAAAATGTTCATATTTTTACAGGATTTAAGGTCTGGCTGGAAGGATATGTGTTTTATTGCTGCAATTGCTTAGCAATTCATATGGCTCTGTTGACTTCAGCTATGTATATACCAAAACCAATAGCTTTTCAGTGACAGAATGCTCCATAAAGGCTTTTTAAGTCAGAATTATTCCATGTTTGTTTCCATTTTGCATGGCAACAGGAAACTATCATGATATATTTATATTTGCATGCGTATGCATGCATGTGCATATAGGGAATTTAGAAATACAGTAACCGTGGAGGGATGCTGAATGTGTTCAGACTGAAGAAGAGAGAGAGACAGACTAGCCTGATAACTGAAGAACCAGTTCATTTTATTCTGTGCAGGCAGGCAGGAAAGGGAGTGCAACATAAGCAAGACATTTCATTTGTGGTTGAATCCACAGATGAGCTATTGTAGAAAGTATTCTCCAAAACATGCTTACATGAGAGAAGGGGCACGTGGTACTGATTAGATTTAGTACCAGCAGGGCAGTTTTATTACACAGAAACATTACAGTTTGAGAGCTGCAAACGTGTTTCAGTGTCAGAAGGCTGTCCCTTTATTGTTACGCTGCCTTAATGGCAATTAATGGAGCTCTGCACCTCCCCAGAAAGTGCTCAGCACCTTTAGCTTTGGCCAATGTTATAGTTGGAGAGATTTGAAGCTGGAGACAGTGTTTTCTTTTAATAGTCAAACATGCTGGAAAACAAAGGAGAAAGCATGCCTCACATTCCACTGAAGTCAGTGGTTTCTGTCTCTTTTTGCACTTCAGATCACTTCCAGTCCCCTTTGGCAGGAAAGGAAGAGCCTGTGTTTGAGTCGGCGTTGTTTGCTTTCACACAGGGAACGGGGCTCACACCTATCAGACAGGGAGTGATGCACCCCATGTGTTACCGGGCTGTCCCTGCTGTCTCCAGTCACTAAATGCCTTCTTGCCTATTAGTTGATAGATTAGCAATGAGAAAAAAAAAAAGATATTATAAAAAACAAACATACAGCCTTTTTTTCATTTGGTCTTCTGGCATGCCACCGATTTGATTTACACTCTTTTTATTTAGACGATTGCTAGAAGTTTAATCTTTTAGTTGGATTTATTCAGATACATTAGATCTATAAAAACATGAGAAGGAAAAATACTGAGCATTCATTTTTCTGAAAATGTCAGTAATTAAATACGAGCTTGGGAAACACAATGCCCAGAGGTTGTACAGTAGTGTTATTCTCAGAGCATCTTCTGAGCCTTGATATAACAACTGTTCTGAAAAATGTTGAGCACCATTCTTTGGAATTATTTTTCTGCTGGAAACAGGTTTAACACAGCAAATCAAAATGATTTTAGAATCAGTTTAACCAAATTAAGAAGGTTAAGAAAATCTATTTAACACTTACAACATTTTAGCCTTTATTTGTCTGTTTTCTGCTTTTTTGCCTCCTCTCTTTTTTCTAGACTAGAAATCAATGGAAGGCTAAATTTCCAGGTCTAGACTTTGTTTCAATGACTAGTTTTCCAAACCAGGGAGAATAGAAACAATAATGAACATACAACAATAAAAAAACACAGAAGACTCTCCGCTAAGCATATAATTATTCCTCCAGTGTCAGTAATTCCTGATTGGATTCATGGTGATGAATGGAAGAATCCCTAACTAATTTCACTTTTTGATATCACTCCTCTCCCAAATTTCCCTTTATCCTTAAACTATTGCTCATGAGAGTGTTCTGCAAGATAGACAGTACCAAGTCAGCATTTCATATATAACATTTTAGTTGTTTACTAATTGTTTGGGGTTACATATGGATTTAATTTGTTCATCTAACAAAAGTCAGGGTAACAAGAACACATACGATTTAGCAAATATGCAAGATTGTATTAGCAAAAAACACAACTACTGTGCTTGCTAGAAGGAAGTGCCAGGGGCCCTCCCAACATGAATTGTTTATTACTTTCCTCTTCAGCTGCCGTAAAGAACTCATTAAATGCCAAATTATTTCCCTAAACAATGAGTAGCACTGGTTCCTCTTTGGCCTATGTGCTTATTTATTAAGAATTACAACTTCCTTAATTGATACATAGATTCGAAGGAAAAGGAAATCCAACAGTGAAGCTATTTTTCAGTCTGTTGTGGTCAAGGAAAATATAAAAAATACTCTTCAGTGATAAAAACACAATTTAGTTTTCAGGCCCCAAAATCTAAAAAGCAGCAATATGAAACTTTTCCAAATGCCCTCACATTTTATTTTACCCTTAGGCTGAGGACACAGGAAACATCAGCCTGACGTGTGTGTCGCTTCTTAAAGTTCTAAATGCTTTATAACAGGAGAGTCAAGTTGTAGCTCTTCTTCCACTTGAATGAAAGCACTGCTTGAACAGCGTTACAGTGTGCAAAAGCACTTGTGTTTGTGAGTGAGGAGAAATTTGAAAAGACATTATTTGGGAAGGGCGGAGTGAAGATGGTATTGCAGGAAGCATTTCAAAAGATAAAACATAGTAGATGTATTTTGGGAAAGTACAGAAGCTCATAAGGCTAAGAAGTTAAATACAATGAAAAATAAAGTAGAAAAGAGAAAAGAAAACAAAATACAAGAGGACAACTTTTAAAATAGTTCCATTAAAATATTTGCTGTCAAAGTGTACAGCTGGAATGTCTAAAGAAGAACATATCCCGACAGCGTAACAACTTAAACTCATTGAGGGTTTGCAGGTGCACAGCCTACGTAAATTCAATGGGTCTGTCACACATAGTGCTGACATCTTTATGTTCCACAGAAGCCAATGGGCAATGAAAGGTTCTTTTACAAAATCAAACCCTTGAAAAGTCCAAGAGAAATAATGCAGGCTGAGAAAAAAATTAAAAAAATAAATAAATAAAACAGTCTTGATAGTACAAAAATAGTGAGACACAATACTGTGGTAAGGAGTGATGTGACACTGCCTCCGGAGCGCAGCTGAGGGCGGCTGGAAGAAGGTGGGAGAGCTTTGTCAAGGTTGGCTGGAGGGAGGGAGGAGCAAATGCCATGAAAGGCCTGTGGGACGAAATATCTGCAATGTGAAAAGCTGAGGAAAGACTGATATGTAGCTCAATGCCACATGAATAAGGTGAATAAAATACACACTGAATGAGTGTTTGGTAACAGCTGGGCCAGTGCTGGGGTCAGATAACAGACAGCAGAGATCATAGGATGGCTTTAGACCCAACAGGCTCCCGCAGAAATCAGTGGCGACATTATTAATAGCATGACATCACATAATGAACTTCAGTAACAACCCTGCTTGAGGTGCTCATCATCTGGTAACGGGGTTTGTCAGGACTGACCCTTGCCATGGTCTTTTACACCCCCAAACAGTACTAGATGACAGGAACTGCTAAATGGCAGTTACTGGTTTTAGCAGAACTTCTCTATATTATACTCACGAATGTACATTCACTTACCATGCAGAAAAGTTTATTAAAGGGCAAAATAATGAACCATGTGATCATCAGCATCATCATTTCATACTAGCCGTGGTTCTGGCCACACCTCTGTTTTCCCTAGTCACATCAATTTTCTGGGTGTTGCTCTTGGGAAGCACAAAGCCTGGATGCTTTGCTCGCACAGTAACAGAGTGCTCAGGACACCGTTACTATTTTGATTTGTATTGCACTGCTTTTATAAGTACATCTAGTAACTTCCAACATATTTTCTCACAGAATGTACAGCACAGTCTGGGCCTGATTTTCATGACCCTTCATTGCTAGTAGACAATAGCATATGGTAGATTCATCTAACATGTTGTTATATTTTCCTATACTAACCTTTTTGGGGAGGAAAAAATAAATGTTTGACACACACACAAGGAATGTTGGTCTGCAACCCAGGTCAATGTAAGCCTACAAAATTCCTCTTGGTTTCATTGCTGGCATTGTCATTAACAGTGTTCTGTGCCTGTTATCTGGTCAGATGAATTCTTTTTCTGTTATTTCAAGACATTCCAGTACATTAAGCTTAAAGTTGTCATTGATGTGTATGCAGTTTATAAAAGAATGTTACCATTACCTCACCATTTCACTTTGCAATAAGATATCCTCCCTCCTAGCGTTCTGCCCTGCAGTACGACAATGTCATGTACTCCTAGTGATTTTCCCTCAGTAAAATCGGTGACTGTGGTTTTCATAGTAATTGAATTACTGTGCTGAAACTGTTGTTGCTGGTTTCTTCACATTTCTGCTGAGGATTAGCATGAAAGGTTATTTGGTGCTAGTGCTGTCGGACTTAGAGCAACTGAATCTCTACACAGTAGTTTGCTAACTACTTCATTTCAAAAGCACCCAAAAAAACCCCTTGCTCTCTTTACAGTCTGGGCCTCTGTAGCAAAATGTTGTCCCACACTGGTGATCTCAGCAGCCAGACTCCATACTAGCAAACGCTGCCAAGGGCTGGAGCGTGGGAGCTTCCTCTTGCTGATGTTGACAAAACCAAGATCACGTTGCTTGTTGCTGCTCCTCCCCCTGTTCCTACTTACTTACCTTGCTTTCCAGGTATTCCAACAGTGCACTGTGTAGCTCTTAGCACATCCCCAGCCATCCATGTGCCCAGGCACGGTGGATCTTTTTTACCTTCCCTAATTTACAATCATCAGTGAAGCCAGGAGTGCGGCCGGGCACGGGTGCATATGCCATCACCTTATCAAGCTGCTGTCCTCAATTCCAGAGATGGAGAGTTCAAGCATAGTCTCTCTGCCAGCTGGAGAGAACAAGAATCGTGTAGTTTTCTTCCTTCTGAAGATCTTTTCTGGTTTATTGTCACATGGACACATCTGACATGGTGGATCTTTGGAACAATCATTTTCATTTTTAACATGGCAGTGCTGCATGTTCTGGTCAAACCCAACAGCAGCCAGCCATCAGCCATCACCTGCTGAGAGTCCTTACAGCTAAAAAAGCCCTTGTCTTTCTCCTAACACAAAGTAACCAAATCGTTTGGCACCTAGGATGTACCTTTGGAGAGCTGTGGCTGGGATGCTAGCAAAGACATGTTGAGAAGATGGAAGAAATGTAAATGAAATGGAGAAATATATGTGAATGAAGGGGGGGGGAGGGGGGCGAGGTGCTGAAAAGAAGAGGAGGGGTTAAGTCATAAAATTTCCATGAGAAGGCAGCCTGAGAAGGACAAGGCACAAAAAGAGCACCAAAGCTAAAGAAGAAAGTGAAAAGAATCAACAAAGAGATGTAAAACCCAGTTCTGACAGACAAATGATCAGGACAAGCAAAGAACAACAGGCAGAAGCAGATGACACCTCATTTTTTGTACTGTGCTGCTGAGAGGTCTTTGCAAAGTAGAGACACTTGTGTGCGTACGTGGTGTGCCGGGTGACTGCTGGGAGGATTCCCTCTTGGAGCAGTGTGAAAAGGGTGTATCTCCTTTTTTGTATCACTTTCATCTGGAAATAAACCTATGTTTCCCTTCCAAAAGTGCCTCAAGAATTGAAATACCGTGAGGTAAGTAGAAACAATTGTGAGATGAGAGACAAATACCTGGGCAAGTTCCTTTGCAAATAACTGGTGTAGACATAGAAAGCAGGTTGGTCCTCATCATTAGTGTTACCACCTTCCTTCCAAGTTCATCATGAAACTTAATCATTGTACAGAGGTTACTAACTTTAAACCTCACTAGGGAATACATAAAAATAGACTGTACTCCAGGAGCTAGTTTCCCAACTCGGTGAGTAATTACTTTGATTTCAGGATTTACAACAATGTAGCTGCTCAGAATGTTTTCTCTTCCTGTGTCCAAATTGCTTTGTCTATGCAAGCTTCCATGTTTGGACTTAGAAATACAAAGGCATATTTTATTAAGGGATGCAAATTAAATTTTTCTCCTGTTACACATGCCTGCTTTCAAGGCACTCGCACCCTCTCATCTGTTAGGAAGCAGCCATGTTGCCTGAGTTTTCAGGGACTGGATGTCCACCGTTGCAAACAAGAGATGGGCGTCAGTTTATTTGGTGCCAGTGCTGTGGCAAGTAAACCTGTGCCGTGCCAGGGCCCCTGCAGTAAAAGATGTCACATGTTGCAGAGTGGTCATGCCAGCTTGAGGATGCAGGTACAGGCTTAAGTTCAAAACATGGCAGATTTATTATTATTCAAGGGCTTGTGTTATTTCACAACTCTTTTTCACAACTAGAATTTTCCAAAAATAGCCTATCCTGATGTCCATGACTTTAGTCTAAGACACATCAAAAAAGTAGTATACAGACTTGGGGTTATGGGTTGAAAACTTAACTGAAATCATTTATTTTGGAGTATCATCACCATATGACCACAAGTAATCCACCTGTTTTTTTTAATGGGACTAGTGAATTATTTTCTAATAAAATGGGTAGAGGGAGGGGGGCGGTCAGCAGAATTTATTGCTCATGTAGTACCTGCTCAGAGCAGGTTATGTCCACATCCTAAAACATTATGCAGGAAGATGGAAGTGTTGTTCATGTTAATAAATTACATTTTGTCTATAAACTTCCATTCTCAAATGAGAGGTCATTACATGCATCTACCCTAAGCCTAAAATCCTTAATCATGTAATTTGTTTTAAATTGTACTACTGGTCCATAAAACATCCACGCTGGTACACCAGTGGAACTCAGTTGACTTTGGGTCTGTCGCTGCAAAATTCACAGAAATTTCTCTGAAAGCTAATTTAGTCCATGTCAGACTTTTTTTAAGCTTATTGCCATTTTATACAAGCATCTAATTGCTGTAAAGAATCTCAACAAGCTGCTGTAAGAAAACAATTTAAAGTAACATGAGAGAATGGACAGGACATTGCTCTTTCTAGGATCTTACCCTCGAAACCTTCCTCTGTGTAAACCAGCGTGTTATCATTATAGTTCAAGTCTTCACTGGGATGTAAGTGAAGTTATAATTTCTCATTGCCTGCTTTAGGATGCTGTGATATTTCTGACCTGCATATGTATGGTCTCAAAAGTCAGACAGACTTGTAAAGCAACTGACACTGAGATTTTTGTCGTAGGCAGATGGTACCTACAGGCCAGTGGATGGCTACAGGAGCTATACTCTGACAATACAGAAGTGGAATTGAGGAAGCCCCATGTATTTTTCTTCACAGATCCTTTGCAGTCTCCTGCAATTAGTCTGAATTAGAATTGCCTTAGACTTTCTACTTCAGAGTTTGTTTACAGCAGTGGCTGCTTCTTTTTCTTGATAGTTGTTAAAGGATGTAAAGATCTGTCTAAAAATAAAAATTAGAACATGTCCCTTGTGCACATTTCTGTCTCCTTTCTCAAATGAGACCAACCAGAAAGCGACTGACACCAATACTCCCAGCCTTGGTGGAATATAGAACATTGCTGAACACACCAGGGCAGCAGCGAGTGCTGCTCTCAGTGCACAGTGGCTCTGTGATTCATTCTGGCAAAAGCCTAGCGTTGTAGCCTGAGTTAAGCTGTGAGGAAGAGATGTTCATTTTGCAGAAGTCTCTGTGACGGGAGAGAGAGAAGTATGTAATCAATGCGCATAGAAGCCTTCACACATCAATGACAACATTTCCTTGGTTCTCAACAGTCTTCAATGTCTGGGGCATCTAGTGTAAATACTGCCAAAATTCCCTTGCCATATTCATCTATCAGGCTATTGCATACTCCAGGGCCCACTTTAAATTATTACCATCATTGTGAATGTAAGCGGGTTTTGTTACTTTCTGGCAGTTGAGCGTGCTAAGATGCATACTGCCACTGTCATTTTACCTTCTTGTCTTTCTGCTTGAAATTGAAAAGGGACTTGGAAGCATTTATTCTGATTCTGTACATAAGTGCCACACAACCTTATTCCAAATATCTGTGAATATAAAAATAATTCACTTTTTTATTATTTTCCTACATTTTTGCATTAATTGTATTTGTGAGGTACTCAAAGGTAATGTCTGTGTTTGAAGATCCTTTGTTACAATATGATTTCCAAATTTCAGTAATACTATTTTATTTTGTTTTCAGGGCTAGGATGTGAGACAGAGACCTAATATACTAAAAAGCTGTAGCTCTGTGTGGGATGTGTGTAGCCTCTTTTAGGTAGCTTAAGAAAACATTTTGATATCCAAGAACATTCCCCCATAGTGTTCTTGAAAATAACATTTTGTACAACCTGCTGAATTCCAAAAGGAAAAAATATTCTACAATGTTGTCAGACCATACTCTTCTTCCGTCTCCTTTTATCCCTTCTACCTCAAGAATGGATGTTTTAATAATGAGCAGGAATCTTCACTGAATCATAGAATCATTTAGGTTGGAAAAGACCTTTAAGATCATCAAGTCCAAATGTTAGACACAATTGTCCTCTCTTTCTCCTTCTAGAGAAGTCTATCGCTTTGATTTTTTGCAGGTTTTCACCATTGTTTCATCGAAGATCTACCAGATTGCAACAGATGCCCCACCTGGACTCCATGAGGTTTGCTGGTTCCTTTGCTCTCCCAGTCCAGAGTGCTGCGCTTGGAATGAAATTATTTATATTACTGTTACTTACTGTGACTAATTTTGCAGAGATTATGCAGTTGGTGTTGGGAAGCCTGAGCACTTGGCTAAGCTGGTGGTTGCCAGTGGTAAACGTAGTTTGTAAGATCAACTTTAGATAAAGTTTTGTCTCAGTACTCTAAGCTTTTTAAACTCTTACCAGTGTCCCAGCCTAGCCTGAAAGGTTTTACAAACTTCGCAAAATGCGAAAGCTTTCAGTTTCCCATCTAAGGTGAATAAATGTGCTCTAAGTTTTGGTAGTTGTGAGACAAGAAATTCTGGCACCTGCTATCCAGGATCTTGTGTCGTCAGTGTTCTGGTGTGATCAGTACATTAAAAATGCCCAGAAAACTGAAAGCCACACTATTATCCACAACTAAATATGGACGTATGACTCTGGTAGTGAACATTTACAAATATATCCTCCTGTTTTTCATTCCTTATTCGAAACCAAAGTTCCTCCATTGGTAGAAAGTAAATATATTGCACCAAATTTTGTCCTTTAGACTTTACTCTGACATGTGATGACTAAATGTTACCCTGATGTTTGACCTCAGTCACAAACCATATACTGCTTGGTAGGCTAAGAATGTTTAGCCCGTGGCTGACCTCATAGCCGGTTGCTGGAGCGTGGAGATACTCAATGCCATCTCCAGTGCGTGGCCAGGAGGAGGCTGCTTCAGGGCGCTGCGTAGGTGCCACCTGTCGGTGAGATGAGGAACAATGACGTCAATGAAAATAGAACTGGATTTTCTCTGTCTTTCCACTTCTCTGCTTCTCTTTTCTATATTCAGTGACTTAGTTCGGCATCAGTCGGCCTGGGTTCAGTAAAAGCCTTACCCTGCTTTGACTGAACGATGGAGATACAGGTCTCTGCTGTTTATTTTTGGCCACGTTCCTTTACGCCACAGATTCCCCTTTAAAAATCCTTGAGTTTAGTGATCAATCAGATCCATTTTTGGAGGAATAACATTTTGGGTGACTTATGATAAGTCCACATTGTTGATATGTCCTGGTTTCAGCTGGGTTAGAGTTAATTTTCTTCCTAGCAGCTGGTGTAGTGCTGTGGTTTGGATTTAGTATGAGAAGAATGTTGATAACACCCTGATGGTTCAGGTGTTGCTGAGCAGGGCTTACACTGGTCAAGGACGTTTCAGCTTCCCCTGCTCTGCCAGGGGCACAAGGAGCTGGGAGGGGGCACAGCCAGGACAGCTGACCCAACTGGCTCAAGGGCTATTCCATATCATATGGTGTCATGTCCAGTATAGAAACTGGGGGGAGGGGGGGGTTGGCTGGGGGGCAGTGACCACTGCTTGGGAACTGGCTGGGCATTGGTTGGTGGGTGCTGAGCAATTACATGATGCATCACTTGTTTTGAATATTCTTTTATAATTATTTTTTTCCCCCTCTGCTGTTTTATGAAACTATCTTTATCTCAACCCACAGGTTTTACCTTTTTTTTTCCCCCCAGTTCTTTCCGCCATCCCACCAGGGCAGCAGGGGAGAGAGTGAACTGCTGCATGGTGCTTAATTGCTGGCTGGGATTAAACCACAAGATGATCCAAAAAGGATCATTTAAAAAATTGTCTATATAGTATTCTTTAATCTTTAGCTTAGTCCAAAAAAGGAAGCAAATCTGTTATGAGGCATCAGCAAGCCATGGATGCATACAGCTGAGAGGAAAGCAGGTCATTTCCAAGGAGAGGGCTGCTCTGCTTGTGTAGCACACACTCCCTGCCCTAGAGTTTCATAAAACACGCGTGCTTCTGGTACTATGCTACTCATGGAAAGGTTTTTTGAAGAGAGCTTTCACATCTGTTGATCTGTTGTATGCTGTGAGCTGTTTAAGTTAACATGCTGAATATTTTCACTCATGCCGTATTCTCTTGTGCCACAAAGAGTACTTACAAAGAAGTAACTAGGTGGATAATTGTCTGGCAGGTACTCTCTCTGCTTACTAGATTCCCAATCCATTATGTGCTTTACTGATTCTATTATTACCCATTGGAATATACTTTAAAAGCAATTTTTTCAGGATGCATCTTGATCTGCTTTTTTCATTGCCTTCCCTCCTGGTGCTTATCTTTCACAGTTCATAAGACATCTGTTTTGATGGGTACACTTCTGTCCTCTCCGTTCTTCAGAGATATTACATGACTGTCTGTGATTTCCACATTTTCTTGTTAATGCACATTTGTATGGTGTTTTTCATCAACTCTCATCTTCAAAGGTTGTTTGGAGTTTTTGGAAGTTTTTCAAGTCTACCTCACCATTTCTAAGCATTCTGCTATCACATAATGTTGCTTCATTTCCTGTTGAGTATCTTCTTCGCAGGAAATAACACCACAGGCCTCCCTGTTGCTCAACCCTGTAATAACGTGCTGCTTCATTCATCTAGTATTCAAATTCCACTGCTTCATGCAAAACATTCCCTAATAACATTTCTAACAAACGTATTTGTTCTTTCCCCACAGCTATGGCTCTCTAAGGTCACTCCCCAGCCCTGACTGTTGTAACATCCTCCATACTTCCCCTGATCTGGAATTTCCCTCTCCTTTCTCCCCCATAGTTTGTATAAAATGTATTTGTTAGTCTCATGTTCTTAGCCTTGCAATCTAACTAGTTCCTTCCATCTTCCCTGCCACATAATTTGATCCACTGAACATTACTTTCCCTCTCCCCTTACTTAGGTGTCCTTAGCTCACAGCAAACCACCTTGAACTCGACCTTTTTGGAGATGCTAGAGGACTTGTAATTTTGACTAGAGTTGCACAGCTGCACAAAATCCCATTCAGGAACCCTACATATTATGTAAGAAAAAATACTCAAAATGTAAGAATGGGAACAAAATGGAACATTTTCCAGTATTTCAAACCCCGTAGAGAATGACTGATGACAAATTTAACAAGCAATTGTTTGTGTCAGACAATATGACAACTATTGAGCAAACAGCTGTTGTCCAGATGGAATATGTATGACAGCCGGTGGGTCCAGGTGCATCGCTCTGGAATAAATCAACAGAGCACTGGCATGTTGGTTTATTCTTGGCTGTTTTGATGGCCCTTCTACCAGTTTCTTGGATGCTCCGCTCTCAATCCTTAAGAAACCAATTTTTGCACAACGGTGTATTAATGTGTTGAAATTTCAATAATAGGGAGTGGATTTACAGTGATTATTAAGAGATAAGAATTTAGGGACACGGCCTATTATAATTCTATGACCATATTCACCTTGTTTTTTAAAAACATGATTACAGAAGATGCTCGCGTTTCCTGTACTTTGTCTTTTAGGTATTCTGAAGTAGATCAGGAGCAGAGAGAGCATTTTACCTATAGATAGCTTATCTGTATCTTCATTTCCTGAATGGGACACCATGCTAGGTGCAACAACGGCTGAACCTTTATTGAGGAAATTGTGTACTTTCTGAGAACTGAACTAGAAGCAATAACAAATGCCACCCAGGTCCCCAAATGAGTTGAATGGATTTGACTGGAGATTTAAATGTGTAAGGTTCTACAGCCTATAAGCCATACCCTGAAACATCCTATTAGCTGATCTGTTTTAGTGCCTGAGAGGAAAGAATACCTCAATATCCCTGCAAAATAATCTTGAAATATAAATCCAGAGGTCATCTACAAAGTCCCTCATGTTTCTGACTCAGTTACTTTGGTTGTCTTCTTTCTGAAGAGAATCTTCATATCCTTAAACCTCTTCTCAAGAGAACAGCGACATGGAGAATTAGTATTTTTAAAGATGATTATCTCTTTCCTCACTTTGATATAAACTCTGAAGGAATGCAGAAAAGCAATTTATAAAATGTCTTAGGGCTTGTTTTTTTCTGAATATTTACCTTTCTTCTCTGGTTGTTGATAAAATCATAAAGGTTCTTATAAATCATTCACAGCTTGTGTTCCACCCATACTTACTACTATGTTTTTCAAATATATTCCTCACTGGCAGACTAGCACAATCACAGGAGTTAATAATCAGATTTAGTGTTCTTTGGTGCATCAGCACTTACACTGCAGCAATGCAGAGTTTGTTATTAATAACTGTAGTGGGAATGAGAATTCATCCTACGGAGTATTGGTAAATGCAGTAAAAATGTTGTGGGAAGATGCACGTGCTTTCTGTTATAACAGATCCATTGCAAAGGTTATAGCTTGTCAATAGAAAAATAGATTATGCCTGTTAAAGGGCTTGTGAATAAGAAACTTTTATTGTTCAAGCAGCCATGCTTGTTTATATTTGCTTCACCGACATGTTTAATTCCTTGAGTCTTTTGTAGGTACAAAATAGCACACCCTCTGATGCTAAAAGTCATCCTTCAGGCTCTGAGCTAGGTCTCCTGTTTCCATCTCTTTATCTATGTACAAGGCTAGAAGGAATAGGGGAAGAAAAACAAACAGAAAAATTCCAAATATTCAGGTCTATTCAAATTGGTATACTCAGAGGAAGCCTAATGCGCAGTTCCAGTTAACAGCTGTTGTAGGACCAACAGGGGGAACTCGCACCTGTTTTGTGAGTTCTCCCAAAATGACAGTATTTTTATTTTTATTTTAGAAAAGTGATAAATAATTTAATAAAAACAATGATATGGTGAAATTGTAACTGGGGGAATATCCTGCCCAAAATGATAGAACTATTTGAAGTTGCAATACATTTGGTACCTGAACTGCTTGATATTTTAACTTTGTATTTGTCTTTAATTTGAAATTGCCCTGATGCCTATTGATTAGTTTCATCTGAAACACAAGCATCTGTTACAAAATATTGATTTTTGCATCACCTTTAAGCCAAGTAGGTTAATTGAATGGAACTTGGGGAAATTATTTCAGATGCAGTCTCTGTCTAATATTTGTCTTCAAAGAGCTGATGGAATTGTTTGACATTTAGCCAAGATACCCGCTAAAACTGGAGCTTGAGCAAGTGTAGCTGAGGTAGCAATTAAAGTTAGAGTTTGAAGAAACTTTGTTTATTCCCTATTTGGACAAAACAAACAAACCAAAGGTCAGATCTGGCTTCCATTAGAGTTAGTGGGAGTTTTGCCATTTTTTTCACAGTTGACTCTTGGACTGCTGATATTTTAGGGAACACTCAGTACCATCGCCCTTGCAGTTCAAGTTAGCACAGAGTACTGAACTGTCATGCAAACCCACCTGTATTTACAGTGGTGTTTTGTGTTGTACGTGTATGTGGTACTCAGGTCAAAATAATTTCTTTTGGTTCCAGGTTTTAGGACAAATTCAAAACCTAGTCTGGGTTTCAGTCAACACTTAGCAGACAGTATGCTGATCTACCAAATAACAAGTGTTGCCTCATTAAAATGAGACAATGTATTTCTAATGCTTCACCTCCTCAAATATCAGAGGGGAAAAGAAGGAACGTTTTGTTGACTGAATCCCACTGAATATCGCTAGTAGTTTTACATTTATTTGTAAACCATTCTGGAAGAGACAATAATGCGATAAAGCTTTCTAAAAAGTACACTGTAAAATGTACTTGTTGATGTTGATGACAAACTGTAAAATAACGGATCATTGCTGCAAAATAATAACAGCCTCCCACCATCTGCTGATCTATGTATCTGTCAGGAACAATCAATATTATCAAAGCATTGAAAATATAATCAGAAAAAGAGGTAGTAAGTGATTTCGGTTTCTCCTTTCTGTGGTCTGTGTTTTTATATCGCTTGTCGAAGTGTTCCATTGACATCGGGCTGGCCTTCCAATTATCTTTCTTCAAATATTTGTGAAGCAAAAGGTATATCAGTCGATGCTTTGGGGTGGCAATGCTTATCTTGTGTTTTATGTCCCTTAGTGGATTCTTTCTTCCAGTCGTCATTCTGTTGCAGTTCATTAGGTGGTTCCAGGTGTTCGTACAGCCCATTTCTCTCTGGGCTTTGCCTTTGCTTTACTCTGCCCCTGCAAAGGACCACAGAAATGGTCTAGACTACTAGATGAGAATGGATCTGTTTCAGTGAAGGTTTCTGTTCCTTCTCCTTTGTAGAGAATTAATTCGCTCCACTGATTTAGTTTGTTGATTTCATTAAGCTATAAATGAAAGACATATAGGTGAAGCTTACGGTATGTAAACTAGTAGGATAAGAGAAGTGGGTTGCAAAGTCCAGTACAACATTTTTCTTGTATAATTTAACAAGTTACTCAATAGATAAAAATAGATGTACTGGCTTTGCCAGTGAAATTTGACTGTTTTACAGCCAAAGTGACATAATCTATGTCACGAAGAAGGATAAAACAGATTCCATTTGATATCCCTGAAGCAATTTAGTTGTTTATATTTGTGCTGAGAACCTAATTAATCTGCTTTAGAGTTAGTTTTCATCAGCACTCTGTTATCCACATTCTCAAAGTAAAAACAGTGGGCTTGGTTCTTTCCTCACATTAAGAAAATTTACCGCATTCCAACTTCATTGCCTTTACTAAGTAATTCCTAACTAGTCTGGTGTGAGATTAAAATTATCATGTCAGTGTGTTCAACATACAGGAGAGACCACCCTAGACTTCAGCGAGTTTATATATGCTCTCAGTGTGGATTATTGGCTAATGATGGAAGGGGGTTGTGTAGCAGAAGATGTGCCAACAAGCATCATGGGCTACAGTGAGTTAACGAGTGCACTTTCACTGTACTGATGTTATCCCATTAAGAGTATGAGGTTTCTCAAGTATAAATTTAGATAAAATTAGGCTTCCAGGCAGCCAGATACACTGTCAAAAGAGACTTCATACATATGTAAGTATTGAAAATACCCTCACCTGTCTTAACTAGAAGAGCTTCCATTATACAAACTGGAAGAGTGTTTAAAAAACCCACTACAACATGGCAACCATTTCTACTGCCTGCTTGATGTTCGCAGTTTTCCCAGCTTGACTGTAAACCTCTGCAGTTTTATTTATTTATTCACTTCTTGACTTGCTGGGTGTGCTTCCACAGCTGCTATAAGCTGAGCTGAGTGCCTGCTGCTGCCAGCAGAGGCAGTCCTGCCCTAAGGGTACGCTTCCATCGCCTTCCTTCTGCCAGTATAGACGAGGGAAACAACTGAAAATCAACCTAACAACAGCGTGATTTTCAACCAGGTCAGCTCTGTGACCAGTCTCAGCAAATCTCTACACAAATGCAGACAGAAAGGAAGGGATGGGGATGCACAACTGAGGGTGGCACAGGAAAAAAACCAGGACCACAGTTTTTTGGCAGTGGGTTGCATGTATGTCAGATTCAAGTGGCAGCCGCAAAGGTATCGCTTCACAACATGGCATGAGTTGGCATAACAGTGCGTGGTGCTCTTCTCGGCTACCTTCCCTCCCTCCCCTTCTCACCCCAGCCATATACTCCAGCTACTTACCTTTATTTGCCAGCCATTGCTTGCAAGACCACTCTTTGGTCCATTTTAGCTCGCCAGATAGAGAGGTTAAGAAAAGGTGGCATCTTCCACAGTTTTACTTAATTAAATTAGCTCTGCAAAAGGTGAATTTGATAGTGAGAACAGAGGGAGTAGGTAACACGGAGAGCAGGGAAAGTCGGAAAGAAAGGCATGCTGCTTTCACTGTTCCAGAGCTATTGTGCCAGCTCAGCTGACTGTAGAACCACAGTTCTGATGCTCAGACAATGCTAAATATTCTACAGTATTCAGGGAATAAAAGTAAAATGTTTTCATACAGATCTGAAGGCATGTACTCCATTAATAATTATATTGGATTTTCATAACTCTTCCATTTATAAAAAAAAGCAAGTGACAAAACTTTACTTCCAGCTGGAAGTAAATGGTTCTTCACTGGAAAATGATTCCTTAAATGGTCACAGGTACCAGAGAAATATTAGCATTTGATTGTTTTTAATTCATCCCACTAACCACTTAATTGTTGTGGGCTCCCTACTGATGCCCAGCATTCAAGTCTGAGCCATGTAACTTGAGCTCAGAATATGCTTCAAGCTGACCTGAACGAACAATTCCAGACAGCATAAAAACCATAATTCTCGCCCTGCAGGCCTTTCTCATCTGAGTGAACTTGGCTCAGTAGTTCTATTAAATCTACAGTGGGGAGTGGTTAATGCTCCGTCTATAGCTGATCCAAAAATTATTCATAAAAATGTATTTTTAATGAAAATTGATTTTAAGCTAAATTAGACTATTTTTAAAAGATGTCTCTCTCTTTTCTGAAGGGAAAAAGATATAGGGAGGAAGAAAATAGACACCTGAAAATTGGGAAGAAAAATTGCTTTTGACCAGAAACACATGAAAATTTGTTCACAGCCAAAACTTCCATGTTTCTTGTTTGTGTTTCTGACTTTTAAAAATGCTGCTTTTTATTGAAAGTATCAGTGGAAAAGGAACTAATTTTCCAGCGTCCGTTACCCATGAATATCTGATACTCTGACCTGGACAGAAGGAGGGGACGGCAATGGCCATAATCTCACAGTACCTTTTTTTCAGATTCTGATGGACCCCTAGTGCAATTTAGAACAGGTTTAGAAATTGTGTTGTAGCTCAGATTTGTCCTTCTAGTTTTCTATAAATTGGGAAGCAAAGCGCTGCTGCCATTTGAAATGAAAGTCATCTTGTTCTGTCTCCGAGCCTGATAAACATCTCCAAGGTGAGGTCTAGAATTGGGCTCATTTTACTGGTGCTCCAAAACGGGAGATGCTTCCCAGTATTTTATATACCAACTTTTTCCTCAAAATGCCATCTGGCTATGTAAAGGCGAGTTATGTAAAGGGAAAACTGGATGCAAGAAAGACATTCTTCTTTCCAGGCTTTAGTGAAAACTGAGCAGTATGAGATGGAGACAGGAAAAAGGGGCAGCCAAACTGTTGCCCCGATGAGAAATGATTATGGAGTGTGCTGGTTCAGCTGCACACAAGTTAAAGAAAACCATGGTCATGTGCTGCAGGTGATGTTTGTAAAATCCTCAGCTGATGTGTATGATGCAAGGCACTGTATAGGCATTTCATACTTCAGATATCTTGACAATAGCTACTTGCAACATTTTCGTTTTGTTTGCACAGGACACAG
>NW_009258541.1:354276-361810 GCF_000687185.1 Egretta garzetta | reverse complement strand
CACCATCAAAATTTCAGTCTCAAATTTTGAGATACAAGGACAAGTGCAAACAGAACAACCTTATGAGCCTTAAAGGTGAGACTATAAGCTCCCTCCCTCTAGTACATAAACATGTCTGGGTGCACATATGCACACTTCAGCTATCAGCTTGCTACATTTAACGATTGCAGAGTCCACTGTAACACAAATATGTTTACCTAGGTTTTACTTACATATGGATGGATTTTCATAAGAGCTCAAATACTGTTTCATTACCTAATGAAATGGATAGGATTTTACAATTTAACTAGCAACTTTGAATTGACCTCTTCTGAAAAATTTACCCCCACTTGGAAGTGCTTTGACATGGATTAAAATAAAACAGTTATTTGTACTTGATCTCACCATATCCCAGTGGGTCAGTGGAACAGTTATCACTTTGATATATAGCAAGTCCTGCTTTTCTTTAAAAAACGAGGGGTATTTATCAGGATAAGAGTCATTACATTGCTCCAGTTCTGGTATGAGAGGAATCTGAGGTGGAGTGGTGCGTAGTCCAGAGCCCCCATGACACTGTAACAAACACAGGTTCTGCCTGGGTCTTTCCAGAGTAATATGCCTTTTATGTTGAGAATGAACTGGCCAAACCAAGCCTTCTTAAGTCCACTGTAGCTTAATAAACCCAAACTCCAGCTTTAGCAATATTTTTGTATCCAGCATATAGGTCAAAGTGTGAATGCGCTGAGCACCTGAGACCTACTCCCAGTTCCCATTAAATCAACAGATCAAATCTTTGAGTTCTCAGTCAGCCCTTGCTCAGGCAAAACTATCAAATCCTGAGTCATGATCCAACTTCATAGGCATCACATTAATCAGAACCTGCCTGGATTTGGCTAGTGTCTGTTGCTTCCCTTGTTTTAGGAGACAGTTCTTTAAACTTCTGTACATCTGGGTAACATTACTACACATTTTGGTAATTTTTGGTAACTTTATTTTTGGTGACAAAAGTTGAGACTACTGGATTTCACAGGAACCATTCGCTATTCAAAATGATTCATGGTCTTAGAGAATAACAAAGACTGCATGAGAGCCTTTAAAAATATTGCTTTACCATCTTGAAAGCTGAAGCGTTGTATGGATCACTGACCTTGAGGGAATGCTTCCAGTAAACATCACTATACCTTTGAACTGTTAATTGGACATCGGCAACAAGGATGGTGTGTGTGGCATGCAATCAGTGAAGGCAGATAAACCTAATAATAAGAGAGCGAACCTACCAGTTTAATTTTAATCACTGCCATAGGCCATGGATCATTTTTTGGTCGCTGCTCAGTAGAGTGGCTACTGAAATTCGCAAGAACCTTGCCTTCTGCTGCCTCCTGGCCTTGCCCTTCAGTGTTGTGTACAACACTGCAGTGAGGTTTTGAACCTGCAGAGTTCAAGCGTGTTATGATTTCAGTAATGTTACATATATTCTGAATCAAACAATTAAAAACCACAGTAGTTTGTTGGGTTCTTTTAATAGAGGATATTCTATTTGAAATCTGCCAGTGTTAATTATGTAACCTTAAGAGGGAATAAATTATAAACCCTTGAAAATTACAAACTCATTAATCTAAGTTCAGCAAGATTATTTGCAAAACTAAGGACTATGCATTTTATCAAAGGTAATATAGATCTCATTCTAGTCTGTTACTGAAGTCAGTACAGAAATACCACACTTTTCTGTGACACAGTACAAGGTTAGTTTGAAAAGTGTCCTAGCAATGTGCAGGCGGCTTCATTTTTGCATAGATACTAATGCAAGCGTACGTAATTGTCCTGTGAGGATTCTATGGGGAAAATGTGAATTCTTTTCATCTTGTAGGAGAATGACTTCCATCTTCATTCTGTGGTCACTATTTTCCCAGTATCAAAATCATTCACACTAAAAATCTATGCATTTTGTCAGTGATTCTGAAATTATCCAGTGCTTTCCTATCAATTTTAATTTATTTTAATTGATCAGCTGATGAAAACGAAAGAAAATCTGGCCTAACCCAGATGGCTGAATCCATTTCTGAAAGCTTAATACATTTTTACTTATCATTAGTTATATACTTTGAGTATATTTGACTGAAGTTAAAAAGCCATCACTTCTAAGAATTACTTCCTATCCCCACGAGATACATCATCCTATTTGCCATTTAATTGTGGTAACAATTTTATGTCATTGTTTTTAATATCGGCTATTTGGAAAGATTTCCAGCAACTAATAACTTTAAAGGTTAGCATTACTGACTATAGAATATATATAAAAATACCCCATATATCTAAGTTCATCTCACAGGTGTAATAGCTGATCCCAGCTATTTCAACAAAGCTATGCTTTTTGTCTCTGATCTGTTCTGTAAGTTCTAAACTAACTCAATGTTTCCCTTCCATATGGTAAGTGGGTGTAGTGGAGCTGCATATTCTAGGAACCATCTTCAGAAGTGAAGGTATTTTGGTGAGTCATCTTGATGTAAAACTGCTTGAACTCTGCATGGGAGTTCAGTGTCATTGCTGCTGTGTCATTCTGGCATTTCTATCTTATATGTTCCTTCTGGAATATAGAGGGCTGGGGAGCATGGGTAAGTTGGCTTGAAGTATTGGAGATAAAGGCTAGAAACTGTTAGGAATATCTGGGGGTTTGAAGAGAAATTATAAGCTGCACTTGGTTGTTACTTGAACTAAATCCAAATCCCTATTTAGGGAATATTTGGACAATATACAGTATGGCTAGAACTTGTTCAACGTGAAGTGGAAATTCTGTCTGCTCATACTACTCTTAAGACTTAAAACACCCAAATTAAAGGCTTGCTCAAGGGAAAGCAACTGAAGAAGTCTCGCAGAAAATCTTTTGTATGTTTCAGATGGACTCCTTTGCTTCCTCTGCAAATGATACTTTCTAAGTAAAGAAAATGTATTTTGAGGGAGTCAGATTTAGGTTAGTGTTCTGGAAGTTTAATTTTGATCAATCAGCAAAAATGCCAGCAAAATGCTACAAAGATTCCTAGTAGCTGGGTTGGGTAAAGAAGTGAGGAAAGGTAAGCAGAGAGTCCCATTATTACCCTAACATCGTTTGGAATGGTACTTGGGAGTTGTACGTTTAAATAAACTGTTTTATATAGAAACTACTTAACTACTTCCAAGTATGATAATTCTAGAATTGTGGATGAGCAAAATCTGAAATTTTAAGGAAATCACTTAGTGGAAGAAGAATTGTTCACTAGCAAGGCTCTTTACCTACATGATTCTTGTCTCTCTTGAAGAACTAATAAATTTGTGAAGAATAACTTGTCCTTAAAGAGCTATGTTGAGTCTATCCTAATGTGTCGTGTTTATCTAAGAACCTAACAGTTCTTTTCTTTAGTATAATTTCTACCAATTTGTGTAGGACAGACATCAGATTTTGTCCTGGCTTCAGCTGGGATAGAGCTAATTTTCTTCCTAGTAGCTGGCATAGCACTGTGTTTTGGATTTAGTACGAGAAGAATGTTGATTACACATTGATGGTTTAGTTGTTGCTAAGCAGGGCTTACACTGGTCAAGAATGTTTTTATCTTCCCCTGCTCTGCCAGGTGCACAAGGAGCTGGGAGGGGACACGGCCGGGACAGCTGACCCCAACTGACCCCAGGGGTATCCCACACCGTATGACGCCATGCCCAGCACATAAAGCTGGGGGAAGAAGAAGGAAGGGGGGGACGTTTGGAGAGATGGTGTTTGTCTTCCCAAGTCACCGTTACGCATGATGGAACCCTGCTGTCCTGGGGATGGCTGAGCACCCGTCTGCCGGGGGGAAGGAGGGAATGAATCCCTTGTTTTGCTTTGCTTGCGTGCGCGGCTTTTGCTTTACCTGTTGAACTGTCTTTATCTCAGCCCACGAGTTTTCTCACTTTTACTCTTCCAATTCTCTCCCCCTTCCCACTGTAGGCATGTGAGTGAGCAGCTGTGTGGGGCCAAGTTTACGGCTGGGGTTAAACCACGACAGATTTACGGTCCATCTTGGATCTTTTTTAGAAAGTTGGCCTCAAATTTGCCACCTTCCATTCCTTGAGGACAGATCCTATTGTAAATTACAGATTACATATCATGGTTAGGATGTCCTTTAGGAGCACATAACCTGGCATGTAACTTGTCACTATTTGTTTTATAGATTTGTTCTAACACGTTTTGTACCAACATTCCACTTGATGGCAGATCCTCCATTTCATTCCCTTTTAAGAAAAGCTGTAATATAAGATACTTTGTAAACTCCTTGATGGTCAGCAAAGACATGAAGTTTGTTTAGCTTTCTACTAGAATCTTCTTTGGGTGCACACTGATCACTTGTTGGCCTTACAGATTTTCTGGCAAGATTTCTTGCTTTTGATGTGTTTGAAAAAGGATTTCATTCGTAGTGTTTCTGCCTTAATAAAATGTTTCTCAGAACTATTTTTGATTTGCCTTACTTCCTTTTTAAATCTTACTAGCCAAACTTTATGGGTTTCTTTTCCTCCATTTGGAAACAACTTCATTTTTTGAAGGATGTCTTTGTACTTCTCATTCTCGACATCGACCTGTTATTAAGCATTCTGGACGTTTTTGGTCCTTTGTAAAGCATGTCTACTAAGTGGTATGCATTTGTTCTGAGTATCCCATATTTCTAATGTCTTTAAACAGTTTCCACACCACCTGTAAATATTTTACATTTCTTGCTGCTCTTACTTTTTAATTAAATACTGGGGTGGTGGCTTTCTTTTTTCTTAATCTCTGTTTTTCCAAGAAGTTTAGACCTGAATAAGTTTTGGCCACTGTTGTGAGCCACTGAATGCCTCTTTCAGTCATATTTTGAACTAGGTCTTGCATATTTCTTGGTGTTAAGGAAGAATTTTTCTTGTTGTTTTCCCCAATTAGCTGATCCCAACAAGAAGTTATTACTCCAAAATCATATCCAAAATTTTGTCGTCTTCAGAAGTTGCAGAGAATGAATTTCACACCCATGTTTTCAATTCACCTTATATTTACACATTACGTCACTGAATAATGACTGGTGCTAAGCAGGCAGGCAGTAGGCAATAGAGAATCTTCAAATTATCTACTTTCCTAATTTCCAGTAGAGTGTCTGCACTGAATCCTGCTGGAGAAGCATTCTCCTGATTAACTGTTGCCAAAGAAACTATAATGATCCCACTGTGTCAAGAGAAAAAATCCTGACCTGACAGAAAGAATGCTTGTGAACTAATTAGCGACTTCAGTTTCTACTATTTCTGCATTTATTCTCTATACTTCTTTTGTTGGAGCAATATCAATATACATGAGTTAAAATTTTTTTTTCTGCATATCCCTATTTTAACGTGTTTGAAAGATACAAAGAATTTTGCACAATCTGCCAGCAACGAGGCTTGTGCCAAGCCTGTTACTCTTCCAGGTTTCACAGATGCACGTGAGTAAAGGAAGAGGTGAATGCTTTTACAGATCCTCATCTCATTTCTACTCTTCTGTCCAGGTTGTCCACAGTCTCCGTGGTAACACAAATACAATTCCTTCGGCCCACTACGATTTACAGTGGTCATTTCCTACAAATCTGATTTATAGACAAGGAACATGGCACTACATTTTTAGACACATTGTCATCAATGTGATGAAAATAAACATGAAACAGATAATGGACATATCAGATGGGAGTGATGCTTTTTTAATTTTATACTGATATATCTCAGAATGGAGATGTTTGTATGATGGTGGTGAAAGATCAGAATTGCAGTTTTCAGTTCTGCAATTGTGACCTTGAACAAACCATACAGAATTTCAGTGCCTTGCTTTTTTATTTGGAAATTGATGATCGCTCTTCTGTAGATGAGAGAGGTTTTATGAAGTACTGTTACGAATTTGAGGCCAACATGGTATGGTGATGTAGTAACACTTGAGATTTCAAGGGGGAGGAGGATTGAACTTTTGCATTAAGCAATCTTCCTTGAGCAGCTGTTAATTCAGCGGGATACGCTGTTTCATAAGGGTCAACTCCTACACAGCCATGACAAATTAGTCCACAGCTGACACCGCTGGATGTGATCCAGTATACTAAAGGGCACAGCCTCAGATGCCCTGACCCAAACTCAGTCCCCTCCCAGCAGCCCTGTCACAGATGCACCTTTCCCTTCCCAGAGTGTTTATCACCTTCAGTGTATGATTTCTTCCCAGTCAGCTCCACGCCATCTTTAGTAGTTAATTGCAGACCTCCTGAGTCTTGTCAGGCCTTTTATTATTATTCAATACACGATGAAGATTAAACTAGCCAGACTTAGGACTCAGCTCGTTCCAGGAAAACAGGGAAAGTTTCCTTCACGCCCTTGCCTGGCTCCGTCCCCACGGTGGGAGCACGGGCCTGAGTGGGCACAGCAGCCGACCACCTTGAGAAGTCTCTGCCATGAGCGATGGCAACCACAGGGAGAAAAGGTGTGTGTTGGAAAATCACGGGGAGATCTAAACTGACTGTAAAATCAGGGGCACTGTGCTTATGCACTGACCTATTTTTTACATCCACGGTCTTCCCATGTTCTCTGTGATCGCAAGTTGCACTTGTGCTATCAAGTAAGCAACTAGCGCGTGTGATTTTCCTCTGCGGTTATCGGCCAGGGTACGTAAGGCATCTTTATCCTTGTTTGCATTCACAAATTTAACATATAGATCACTTAAATACCATTAACCACTTGTAGCAAAGCACGTAAGGCTTCTTGACTGTTTTCACAACTCTGGAAGATGCTAAAGTACCCAAAGTCACAGGTTTTTATTCATAAAAGCACACATCATTTCCTCTAGCTGGAAGGCACGGCGGAGAGGCCACCTGATCTCCTCACACATCTCCCCAGACAAGGCCAAAGCCGCTTCGCCACACCACGACCGTCACCAAACGCGGGCAGAAGGTCACCGCCTTCACCATAACCGGATGCCACCGCTGGAGCCCTCTTGTGCTCCAGGCCCTTCTGCTTCAGCTACTGCCGGCCCTTCGCAACGAGGGAACGCCCGCCGGCTGAGGAGGAACATGGCTTCACCAAGGGCAAGTCCTGCCTGACAAACCTAGTGGCTTTCTATGATGGTGTGACGTCAACAGTGGACAGAGGGAAACCAATGGATGTCATCTATCTGGACTTCTGCAAGGCCTTTGACACGGTCCCCCACAACATCCTTCTCTCTAAATTGGAGAGCTATGGATTTGATGGGTGGACTGTTCGGTGGATAAGGAACTGGCTGGATGGTCGTGTCCAGAGGGTAGTGGTCAACGGCACAATGTCCGGATGGAGACCGGTGACAAGTGGTGTCCCTCAGGGGTCCGTACTAGGACCGGTGCTGTTCAACATCTTCATCAATGACTTGGACAGTGAGATAGAGTGCACCCTCAGCAAGTTTGCAGATGACACCAAGCTGAGTGGTGCGGTTGACACACCAGAAGGCCGGGATGTCATCCAGAGGGACCTGGACAGGCTGGAGAGGTGGGCCTGTGTGAACCTCATGAGGTTCAACAAGGCCAAGTGCAAGGTCCTGCACCTGGGT
>NW_009258541.1:351714-353089 GCF_000687185.1 Egretta garzetta | reverse complement strand
CCTCGTGCAGAGGCCTAAGGCCAGGCAGAGCCTTGTGCGATGAACCGCCGTGTCTGGCGGAGCCACCTAGACGGGCTAACTTCTTGGAATTGCCCTCAGAGCCTTCAAGGGGCTTTTAGTGTTGCTGGTGTGTTTTTAAATTATGGCTTTCTCGTTAAATACTCGGAAGAAAGATTCCCGAGTGAGGTGGTTAGACAGTGGAACAGGAGCCCGAAGAAATGGTGAAATCTCCATCCTCAGAGATGTTCAAAACATGACTGGAGATGGGAGCCTGAGCAGTCAGATCTAACTTTGACGTTAGATCAAGCTTTGAACTTGGCTCTGCTTTGAGCGGGGATTTGAACCAGGTGACCTCCAGAAGTTTCTTCCAACCTAAATTGCTCTCAGAATTGACAAATGTATTCTGGTCTATGACTATAAAGAACTTATCCGGAGTATCAAAACTAAGACAGCTTATTTTCCCTTTGACTTATATTGCAGATACCCTAATAGCTCATTCCAATCTCCTGGCGTTTCTCTAATGCTCTCCCTCACACCCATCCCGTGGTTTTGGCAGCTGAATGGCGATGTTTGGCTGCTGGTTAGAAAGCGTATGTGCGCAAGTGCGTGCTGCTTGAGAGGTAGCAGCCGTCTACTCTAAATAACGTAACAGGCTGCGTTATAATCACTGTTGCCTTAGTGGGAGGCCTAATACCCTTTGTCTCCTGGTGCCAAAAAGCTTCCCTCGGCACTGCTGGAATGCAGCGTCTTTAAGACTGCTTTGTCATATTTGTTTGGAATTGGCCTGTGGGTGCAGAAATCGCTGGAGAAGATAGGAAGGTGAAGAGCAGGCTCATGTCCTTACAGGGGGAGTTCAAAAGAATAATGTGTAGTAACATGAGAGTATTTGGGTTTGTGGAGTAAGCAGGGGTTATTTGATAGGCTGGTAAGTATTTTGTAGTATGGAGGTTTCTCTGAATGTGTGTTTCTTGTGGTAATACTGGAGGAATTCATGGTAGTTCTGCTGTACATTCATTAAAGACTGCCAAGGAAATGTAAGTAGTTAAATTATGAAGTGCTGATTGAGTTCACAGAGTGGCAAGGGTTGGAAGGGACCTCAGGAGATCATCTAGTCCAACCCCCGTGCTAAAGCAGGTTCTCCTGGAGCATGTTACACAGGACTTGATGAGCAAGACTGGCAGGCTGGTAGCAGCAGATGAGGAGAAGGCTGAGGTACTCAACGACTTTTTTGCCTCAGTCTTCACTGGCAACCTCTCTCCTCACCCCTCCCGAGTCGATGGATGGCATGAGGGGCACCGGGAGGGCAAAACCCCTCCTGCTGTAGGAGAAGACCAGGTTCGTGACCACCTGAGGAACCTGAATGCACACAAGTCCA
>NW_009258541.1:339158-350565 GCF_000687185.1 Egretta garzetta | reverse complement strand
CTGAGCAATCTGATCTAGATAGCAGTGTCCCTGCTCACTGCAGGGGGGTTGGACTAGATGACCACTAGTGGTCCCTTCCAACCCTAAACATTCTATGATTCTATGACTTCATCCAGGCAGGCTTTGAATATCTCCAGAGAAGAAGATTCCACAACCTCCCTGCGTAGCCTGTTCCAGTGCTCTGTCACCCTCAGAGTAAAGAAGTTTTTCCTCATATTCAACTGAAACCTCTTATGTTTCAGTTTGTGCCCATTGCCCCGTGTCCTGTCGCTGGGCACCACTGCAAAGAGTCTGGCTCCGTCCTCGTGACTTCCATCCTTAAGATATTTGTATGTATTGATGAGGTCCCCTCTCAGTCTCCTCTTCTTCAGGCTGAACAAGCCCAGCTCTCAGCCTTTCGTCATTATCAGTTGCAAATATTGATAATGTAATGCTGAAATAGAGTAGTAGTAAATTATAATATTTTAGACAAAATACCATAACAGAACCAAGAGCAGTTTTATTGAGGTATGGACAGGAAATTCAGAACCACTGCTTTCCAGGATGTCACAGTTGTAAGAGATCAAAGGCCAAACGGCTAAACAAACTGAACAAATAACCGAATGAGCTCACAGGGCAGCGATACGACAGCACAGGCTGTTACCTTTGGGTGAATAAAAGTGGAGAGATCTAAGGAAGAGAATGAGATGTGAGGAAAAGTGTTCGGTTTTTACCTGTGGATATAGCACTGGAGTGTTTGATACTGGAATACATACAGTGTGTGTGCATGTGCTCTCTCTCTCATTTTTATATCCAATTATACAATTACATTTTACATATGTATATATAAAGGTGTTTTAAAAAATGAGACTAATTTTCAGAAATACATTGAATAAATCTTGTTCCTGAATTTTATTTCAGAACAGCCATCACAGCAACAGATTTTTTCACTGAATACTTGCACGTTCACACCACTTGCAGCCAGCTGTAGCCCATTTTTCAGTGTAAATTTTTACAATTTAAATACAATAAATATATCAGCATTCAAAATGAATCCTAAAACTGTCACCTTGCTAAAAGCTGGTACCTCCTGCAAGCAAGAAAGGAGTTTGGAATCAATTTCAACATTATTTGACATCATCTTTCAGTGGGAATGGAAAAGACCAACCAAAGTGACTTGCTGGAGAAATGCCGTAGATGACTAGGTTGCATAAAATTGCCTGCCTTAAGTAATTTGGTATGATTTCTTCTCTCCAGGATTTCAAAACCTATGTGGATCAAGCTTGCAGGGCTGCAGATGAATTTGTCAACATCTATTATGAGACCATGGATAAAAGAAGAAGGGTAATTAGATATTTTGACAGTAGTTAGAACTGTCTTGTGCATTTTTTGCTTGCTTTTCTAACTAGCATTACACTTGAAAGCACCTGAAGGTTGGTTACCATGCATTGTGCTGGCCAGGGGGAGACCTCTGTTCCTCTTAGACTGCCCTGTAGGGGATTCTTTATGTTACTGTGCAGCGTTGTAAAAGGGCCCCTTTTAGAAAGTGCCTTAGGCTTCCTCATGATAATTGTTCAGTTTGTCTCCAGCTGTATTTTACAGGTACAGGATTTGGGCAGTACAGGCAGGTGAAATTTGCTTTGTTTGTCTCGGAGGTCAGGATTTAGCTTTTTTTTTTTTTTTCCGAAACTTCTTTTATTAGCAGTTATCACTTGTTTTGGGAAGTCCTCAGGAGTGCCTGCGGCTAAAGTGGAAACAGCTCTGTCTGGCTCTGAAAGTCTTCATGGACCACACTGATGTGGTACCATGTAATGGATATTTGCACCAAAAGAGAGCTGTGGAGATCATTCTTTGGAATTTTAAATGTATTATAATTGTAATTTAATAACTTTTCGATTATGTGAAAATACCAGCAGGTGCATGTAACTTTGTAGTCACTTTGTGCATAAGTAGGCTAGGCAGAGATTATCAACAGCGTGAAGGAGAGTTAGGCACCCACACAACTGTTACAGCTTCTGAAATGTTTGGGAAGTTCTGGTCTGCTGCTGCAGGTAACTGTCCTTTTTAAGTTTCCACTGTTTCTGGTCTTGTTCGCTTTTTTTTTTTTAATAACCTGAAATTACAGTTTCCTGACATCATCTGTGTTGGGTGCACACGCGCCCCACAAAAAAATACCAGCGATAAACTTACTCTGGAAAGGTAGCACTATCCTTTTCTTAGCAACTAGTTCAGTTCTATCAATAGTTTTGTTAACGTTATCTCATTGGTATTTAAATTTGGAGGCGTATGAGTCACTATGTAACTTACAAAGCAGAATATGTTTCAGTTAACTTTAATTCTTGGTCAGGACCACTAATTGTTAAAAGGAGCTAGTATTTCAGGAGGGCATTTTATCTATTGGAGTAACAGAAGAAGTCAATAATTCACAACATAAGGATCCAAAGAATATTTTATATGTTGTCCGTTGTATGTGTTTATGCATTTTCCCTAAATATATATTTTCATAATCACTCAGGCTTTAACAAGACTTTATTTGGACAAAGCAACGTTAGTTTGGAATGGTAATGCAGTGTCCGGCCAAGAAGAACTGAATAAATTTTTTGAAATGTTGCCATCTAGTGAATTCCAGGTTAATATGTTGGACTGCCAGCCTGTTCACGGTAAGGCTGTATTACAATTTACTTGTTTATTTTTCAGTCTTTTTCTAACTGTTGAAAGTGAACTGCAAGTATGATGGTGCTCAATAGTTCTTTTGGAACAAGCTTAGAGAAAATACTGAGGGTTGAAATGTCAAGTTGTGCATAAATGAAGCACAAATCAAGAGATGCAGCAACTCCACACTTTTCCTCATGTCTGGGAAAATATTTTAAGGACTTTTTTTGTTCAGATCACATTCAGACGTGATGTATTTTCATGTATTGAAAAGGTCTAGCTTATCAGGTTATGTTGTCTACAATGTCTAAGAGCCAAAGAGACCTCTGCTGTAGCCTCTGATACTGACCTGCAGTGTAACGAGGAACAGATGATTACCCTGTATGTACTTTGATTTCTTTACATCTAGAATAGATGTTAAGTTCTTAAGATTTCTAATGAACAAGTACGAAAGAAAGGCTTACATAATTGAGAAGTTAATAAATGACTCCTAATGGATATTTTGGGAATGTAAGTAAGGAAAAAGCCTGTGGTCAAGAACACTTGCTTTGCTGTGAAAAAGGTATAATCTCTAATTGTGGGGAAAAAAGTGTATGCAACTTGCTAAATATAAATATACACATATATCTCAAATAATGAGAGCTTATTCTAAGCAAAACCTCAGCGTGTTTGTTATAGTGCTCTAAAATGAATGACATGAGATGAAAATAGAAAAGCCACTAAAAAGCAGTGTTGATGAGCGAAGACACCATTGTCTGTATAGAAATGATGCAACAAAACTGTACTTTCAATGACTGTGTAACTGATTGTTAGCCTATTAGTAGTATAACCAGAATTGAATGAAAGTTCTGTGTACACTTCCTACTACTTTACCAGTTAGTCTTTGTTTGAGTTGTTTTCTTTAAACTTTTCTCCTTGTGAAGAGCAAGCTACTCAAGGCCAGACAACAGTCCTCGTGGTGACAAGCGGGACAGTAAAATTTGATGGTGACAAGCAACGCTACTTCAATCAGAACTTCTTGCTGACAGCACAAGCCACACCTACCAACACAGTGTGGAAGATCGCCAGTGACTGTTTCCGCTTTCAGGACTGGGCCAGTTAGCAAGGATCGGCTGCGGGAAGTGACCTCTCTCATTCGACAAGTTGAAGTTAGCTGTAGAGACAGCCGTTCCCCACGCCTGGGAAATGCTCACTCTGTGTTTGCAGCTGTCATTATGGAAGGTCTACAGATGTTTCGGGGTTGATCCCAATGACCATGGGTTTAGTGGTAGGAAACAATCTTAAAATGTGAGAGGTTGCTCATGTTAATTGAACCTAATAAAATGCTGAAGGCAGTGAGCTGTGTTGGAATCATTCCTAAAATGCCTTACGTGCAGCTATGCACTTCCAGACTTCTTGTATGTAATGCTGAAACTCTACTATTTGAACACAAAATCTTCTTAATGTACAATTCTGACCAAACGTGTAATTTTTCCAACTTGAAACGATCTGTTTTTACAGTAGCATCTTCCCTCTTTAGAAGAAGATGCTTGTGGCATGTAGATAGAATTCTAAAAGCTACCTACTCTTGGTTGTAAGAGGCTAGGAAGGATTGACAATGATTTCTACTGTTTGTGAAAGTAGCAAATATAGCTCCTGAGTGTGTAGTCTTTCAAATAATCCATTGGAGAGCTAGCGTTACCTTCTCTGATACGAAAGGACTAAATAATCTCATCAGGTTTCCTTTTGGCTTAAGCTTCTCAGACACTGGTTGTAGTTAATTTACACTGATTCGTATGTAGGGCATGCTGAATGATTCAGAGCTCCTATGCCAACAGCTCTGTCACATGCATGTGAAGGACTTCAAACTGATTATTTTTCTTTTGAAGTCCTACAGTGTAAGAAATGTTATGTCATTGCTGTTTGCTTTAACTGTTAATTCTGTTGCTATGAAGTTTGGACTATTTTTCCCATATTCAATCTGCAAGTTTTGAATCCCTGCTGTCTTTTCAGGATCGTTGTAAAAGAAGTGGCACTGAAAGTGTGTATTACTGTGAAGCCTTCAATTTTTCTCTTCAGTACTGTTATTCAGAACAGGTGCTTTGATTATTTTCAACTTGGAACAGCTCCGAACACAAATACCATCTTCCTCATGCAGATTTTTACTGTAGTTTTCATGTTGTCTTTAAATATTACCTTTAATTACTGATTCTGGCTTTTTTGTGTGCCTTCCTTTAAATTTGCAGTTTAAAGCTTTCAGCTACTTTAAAACGGTTTTCAAGGCTACAGGTTAAGGCTGTACATCTTAACTCAGGAACTTAAGAGTAAATCTGAGTATCAACAGATTTGTTTCAAACTGGCACATTCCTATTTTAAGCCGAGTAAAAAAAAAAAAAAAATCAAAAAGTTAGCTATTTAAGTGCGAGTACTCTTGCTTGTAACTGATCTTAATACATGTTGCAATGACAGCAGCAACCTGAACACAAAAGCAGTTACGACTGCAGCTCACTTGTTTTTATGACTTAAGTCAGGGAGACTGTGAAAATGAGCAGTATCTAACTTGTGTAAAACATCTGTAGTTTGTGATATAATCCCACAAATGACAGGATGTTTAGGTGAAATGGGTGGGTTTATTTCCTTTTAAGGCACTCTAGTCTTTACATCAGTAACTTAGAATGAGTAACCTGTCTCTGTTCAGAAGCTGGTTTATGTTGTGAACTATTGTGTAACTATTTTCCAGCCTGAAGAATACGAATTCCTACAAAACAATGCAGGAAATCCAGAATTTTGGAAAACTGTAAATACTGTAAATACATTGTTATTTCTGTATGTAGTGAAGAAAGGATCCCTCTATTTAATTACTGTTTGTTCTTAACAGAATATGCGAGGTTCATATATTTGTATGATCTCATTTCTACAAGTTTGAAAAGAAAACCCTAAGTTTGCCTGTTACTGATACAGCATTGTTGAACTGTGACACTGGTATGGTGTGCTTTGCTTTTTCTTTTTTATAATTTGCTGTTGATTGTGTAAGTAGCGTTACAGATCCGTTTTGCACATGCAGAACAGGTTTTGACTTTTGAAATGCAGTGATGGGTGCAGCTGTAGCATTTGTTTGTTGAATTCTAAGGCAGTCACCAGAACACGCACTTGTATCTGTACCTGATAAGTACATTGGCTTGGGAATAAGTACTTACTGGGTATTTTTATTCAAGTTTTAATTTGTATAGTTTTTAAGCTTTTTCTAGTCAGACTGGGAGATCTAGAGTATATGACACAATCTTTCAGTCAAATGTTTTTCTCAATTTTCATGCTATTCAAATGCAGGCTGCTCTTAAATCCAACTTCTGCCATTAATATTAAAAAACCCAAACAAATAAAAAAAGCCACCGCTACCTGGAACATTACTTAGGAAGCTACTAGCCGGCCTAGCTGGACAAACCCAGCTTAAACTCTTAGTAAGATGTGTAGTTGGAATTGGACTTGGTGTGCATGCAGGGGGTTTTTGGAGAGAAATGTAGTAGAACGTAAATGCTCCAGCCTGGGGAGAAGTGCCAGTTCCGTACTGCCTATTTCCATCATCTTCCAGGAGGCTCACTTAGGGTGATTCCCTACTACCGTGATTACCTGTTGCTCTTTGTAACTGAAAATGCTGCTTTACAAAATATTTTTATGGAGCGTACCAAGTGATAATGTAGCTATTAGATTAAATCAATTTTAAAACTGAGTGATTAATGGCACAAACAAAAAATCTCTTCAGTCCTAGCTAGCTGGAGAAGTTAAGGATGCTGCAGCTCTGTGCTGCTTGTTAAAACTTCTGTGCTGAAATTAGCAGAAGAGAACATGCAAATGCTTTTTATTCTGTTCAGTACACAACCATCGGGCTGGTTTAGCTTTCCCCATTGCTCACTCTGCTGTAATATCTGAAATTTACAACAGGCATCTATAAAGTGAACAAGTTTATGCTCTGAACTGCAAACAGGAGTTAATACTACCGCTTTTTGCTCTTAGTTACTCATGTACAACTGGTCAGTGAAACAAAGCCCGCTGAAGAGCTAAGCACTTCCACAAACTAAATTGTGGCTACTGATCTTCCCTTTTTGTATACGCCCTGTATCATCTTTATCAGTCACTGCTTTTATGCTGCTTTGTTCTTTTGGCATACTACAGGTAAATTGACTTAAAATATTTGGGCTGTTTCTTGGAATGAAGAAAAGTGATTTGTTCTGGTGGTATGAATGATTTGTTCTGATGGTTTTGATACGCATACGCTTCTTCATCCTGGTTGGAGAAAAGCACATCATAAAGAAATGCTGTTTTATCAGTGAAGTAACTTGCCACACTTGAATATATTTTGTAAGTTTCTGAAATTGTTTAAGACCTCTTGTAAGATTAATTTTTTAAAAGATAAAAATCAAAAACCTACCTGATGTTCTGCTTTTTTTTTTTATTATTAGAAGTTTTCATAGTTTGTTCTTACGATATTAAAAGTGCAAGAAATAATTTGCGGCTTCCTTATCTTTACTGCTTGTGTTCCAAGTATGAGTTACGTGTTCTGATTGTTGCAGGATGGTGCTGGGGCACTGCAGCACAGGCTGGCTGTGAGCTCTTTGTCAATGCTGTGGTAAAAAAAAAATGTGTCTGGAGTAATAACCCTATAGCGACTGCCTTACCAAGAACACCGTCAGGCAGTAAACAGTGTTGACCTGGCTAGAGTAACAACCTCAAACTGACATTTCCCTCTAAAATTTACTGAAGTTTAGACTGCTGTCCAGCAAATCCGTGGATGAAGTCAACCAAAACTTGTGCCAGATCCTTGGATTGTAAATATTTTCACTGAGAACATGTTGTTGTGCCTCTGCTCTTTTTCTGCTAAGATGAAATGAAACACTCAAATAAGGAACGGTTCGTGTGGTAACTCTGATGATTTATTCACTTTATTTTGCTGTTTAAAACATCAAATTACTAACGAACACTTACACAGTGTAGATAGCAGCTTTTATTTGCTGGCAATGAAAAGATGGGGATGCTAATGCCAGGTCAACTTTTGTGTGGAAACAGACATTGTTCTAGAAACAATTAACGCCAAATATATTGTAAAGTCCTTGCTGTGTTTGAAGGTGCCGATTTCAGTGAGGCTTTGCAAGCAGTCACTTTCTGTAATCACCCTGAGCAAGGCTCTGACAGCTGATGCAGCGTAAAGGTTTAGGAGTGCTGGGAAAAATGTCACTTCCGGGGCCAAACCAGAAGGTATTCTTGGCATTTATGTTGAAAGTGAATCCAGAAATTGCTCTTTCAGTATTCCCCCTGGGCTGAAGAAAAGAACAGTAGAGAGAAGGATGTTGTGGGGAACCATGTCAAAGGCCTTACAGAAGTCCAGATAGATAGATGACATCCATAGCTCTTCCCATCTCCACTGCTGTAGCTGCTCCATCAAAGAAGGCCACTTGGTTGGTCAGGCAGGACTTGCCCTTGGTGGAGCCATGCTGGCTGTCTCGAATCACCTCCCTGTCCTCCATGTGCCTTAGCACAGCTTCTAGGACCTGTTCCATGATCTTCCCAGGCACAGAGGTGAGGCTGACAGGTCGGTAGATCCCAGGCTCCTCCTTTCTAGCCTTAATAAAAATGGATGCAATGTTTCCCTTTTTCCGTTCTCAAGGGACTTTACCTGACTGACATGACTTTTCAAATATCATGGAGCAAAACCTGAGCTTCCCTTGCAGTGGGAGGGACTTTGCTCCCCCAGTCCCTTCCTCATGATCCATCCGCTTGAGAGGTGGAGGAAGAGAGGCTGCCAGTGAAGGTGGAGGCAAAAACTTGTTGAGTATCTCAGCCTTCTCGTTGCCCATTGTTACCAGTTTGCCAGTCTTGCCCATGGCGGGGGGACGCTCTCTTTGACCTCCCTTTTCTGGCTGACGTACCTGTTGAAGCCCTTCTTACTATTCTTTGCATCCCTTGCCAAGTTCAGCTCCATCCATGCCTTGGCTTTCCTGACCCCATCCCTACACAACCAGGTAGCGTCCCTATACAGAATTCTGGAAAATTACCTACTAAAGACACCACAAATATTAGAAGTGTGTGAATAAACACATATATATAGCCAACTGCACTTGTATATTTAACTATTTGTAGATGCATATTGTATTTAAGCCTATCTGTATGTATGCTGTAGATCTCATTGCAGTGTAAGGTACAGTTAATGCATGATGGTGTAATCTTATTTAAACATCTGGTTGAACTGTAACTATAAGAATAGATGTAAATCCCAAATTACTACAGTTCACCGAGACCTTGTGATTCTTTCGGGTATCGAAAGGTACAGATAGAACAGCAGATAATTAGAATTAGATGTTTTGTTAGTTACTTGGCAGGAGGTCTTGTGCTTTCCTTATTTGTGAACTGTGTAATGACGGGTAAACTTTTTGACAAGGGCAGCCCTTTTGTTTTTTTAGGTAGGACCCAGATACAGTATGTTGCACATAGGTTGCATTTTGGGGGGGACGGGGAAGAGAAACGGATGTATTATGAAGATACGTAATCAGTGGGGTTTGTTGGACCTTTCAGGTTTGTCTATAGGATGAAGCAGTGAAAAGCAGTTAGTAACCAGCTGATATTAAATCAAACATGTTAAGCACAGATTTTAATGTCCAGTGCATTGAAGCTTTGATGTGGGCAAATCTTTCACACTCGGAAAACTCTAATAGTCCTGCCCCTATTCTCATCTAATCTAGCTGAGTGCAGCGGTAGCAGGCAGTTAGCACTGCAGTTCCCCCACACTTTCTAAGCTGTTAGTCTGTAATGCCTCTAAGACGCCAGAGTCCTGCTGATGGGCAGTGGTCAGGCTGAAAAAGAGACGTTAAATCACTGAGATAGGCTAAAAAAATATTTTAGATAGGCATAATGACTCCCTCTTTCTTATAGGGGGAAACGTGAGTTGTGGTCAGCTTAACTCTGTACTGGAGGAAATCCTCACAGAAGATCTTCTAGTGGGGCTGATACAGTGGTTTAGTTATCCCAGTGTGAAAGTTCGTTAGACAGACAGCTTCTGCAGCTCAAAATATGTATGTGTGTTTGTGTATATATTGCTTATGGCTCTTCAGGAAGTCCAGGCTGAAGATGAAAAGTTGAAAATTCCAGAGATACTGTCCGAATCCTTGCAGATGGAGGTAGCTGACTAAAACTTTTACTGTTGTCTGACTACCTGACAGGGGATTTTAAGAATATTGGCAGTTTGTTGGTTTCTCTGACACCCTTTTTTCCACACGATGCCGACTACGACGTGCTTTGCCGAGCTGAAGATCTCACATACATCTCCTGACAGAATGCTGGCATATACTACTATTGCATGTGCTCCCGTTGAAATTGTTTCTGGAGCTTGGATTTTTTCTCCACCCCATACTGTTCCATTATTAGAATGCCTAGGTATTCACAAGATAACTGTTTGATATCTAATGATACTTTGTCGTTTGGTCTGTGGCTACTGCAGTAGTTTTCTACAGGGCCAAAGTTGACTTGATGCCTGCCAATCCTCTCAAGGATTTTTTGGGGTTTTTTTAAACTCATCATTTCAGGCATCCAGTTTACCATGATTCTCCACAAGGTCACAGTACAGATAACAAGATGCAACAGTTGCCAGATAGAAGGAGAACTTAAGACTGTTTTGCTGCTGGAAAGAATATGCGTGATACAGGAAATCTTAAGCCTATAACATAAAAATCTCTCCTCCTTTGAAGTTAATGTCAAAGCTTCTTTTTCCTGCAGTGTAGTTTGGATAAAATCCAAACAGTAATTTGTATTGTGTGGTGCAGCATTCCTAGTGAAGGTACTTGTTCCTTGGAATTGTTCATTCATCTTTATCCAAAAAACCCCCACCCCAACCCAAGAAATGACAGGCTGTCAACACGGCTAGCACATCTCAAACAACCCTCGCCTGCCTAGGTGGTGTTTGTTTTTTTTTTTTTTGTAGAAAGTGTATGCTGTATGTTGTTTTAATCTTAAGGTTTAACTTGTACAAATATATTCTTGGAATTACAGATCTCTCCGTGTGGAAGGATGTTATCGATGGCTTAAGAAGTTATTGTGCATTGGCAAAGCCAAGCAGCAAGCTGAGGTACGGATGCTTTCCTCATGGGAACAACTGCAGTTTCGAAGCTCTTTTTGATGAATGCTTCCACGTAAGCCAGAACAATCTTGCTTTAACAGAACGAGACCTGACCCTTCCAAACCACTGTACCTGGCATTAACATTCAATGCTCTCAAGTGATAGGAGGGTGCATAATGCAACAACAACGGAGCTGCTTTTAGTTACGTGAAATGCTGCCCGCGGTAACAGCATCATGGTCAGGTAACCAGGTGGAATACAAACTGATTTTAAAGCAGCAGCTGTTCAGCTAAGCTCTAAGGCTGACTGATGAGAGGGGCAAACCACTGTACCTGGCATTAACATTCAATGCTCTCAAGTGATAGGAGGGTGCATAATGCAACAACAACGGAGCTGCTTTTAGTTACGTGAAATGCTGCCCGCGGTAACAGCATCATGGTCAGGTAACCAGGTGGAATACAAACTGATTTTAAAGCAGCAGCTGTTCAGCTAAGCTCTAAGGCTGACTGATGAGAGGGGTCTCTGTACGCACGTAGGGCAGGTGTTTATTGTAGAAGAGCAATACAAATCGAGCCGAAGACCAGCCCCCGCCGCAAGGCAAGCCTTGGGCGCCCGTTTTGGGGTTCGCCACCCCAACCCCGAACCGCAGGCGGCCTCGGCGCAGCCTCCACCGCGCGTCGCCCCCCGAGGAGCCCA
>NW_009258541.1:336950-338596 GCF_000687185.1 Egretta garzetta | reverse complement strand
AGAAGAGATGGCTGATGCAAAGAAATGCGAGGACTGAGCCCTCTACTCGAGCCGGCTGCCCGCTGGGAGGGCTCTGCCTTCCCCTTGCCGGCGCTCCGCTCTCTGTGTGAGATCCAACCCGCGCCGCTGCCACCTCCCAAACGGGGAGGAAAGAGCCCGGTGTGTGGAAAGGCCAATTCCGCTTCCTCACCGTGCCAGACTTCCTGCAAACGCACGCTCCCACGCTAGAAGGGATAAAATAATCTAACTCTGTTCGAAAGGCGCAGCTGGAAAAAAAGCAGCCGGCCGGGCCCGGGCGAGCGCCAGCGGGGCTCCCTCGCCCTCCGGGAGGGAACAGTGAGAGAAATGAGAGAAAAATCTCCATTTCACTCAGAGAACAACGCAAACTGAAATCCCTTGCAGGCTCCCCGAATTACAGAAGCAAGATCTTTCATGAGAGTAAATGCTGGGGAAAACGCGGGTCCGCCAAAATGAAGGAGCTGGTTCCAGAAACATCCCGCTTTACTAGTGTTTCTTCTGAAGCAACTTAAAGACTAAAAGAGAAGCACTACGGGAAAACCAGCTGCTATTCTTTCAAAACCTAGCCTTCAAAACTTGGGCTTTCGGTGGCTACCCCTCCTGTTGTGGGGCTCTTTGCGGCAAAGCCCGTGGGGTCTGAGCCCTGCCTGCCCAGGCAGCCTGGCAGGGCTGTGCAGGACCCGCTGCTCCCTTCACCCGGCATCGTGCTGACAAAACGACAGCGGATCGATACCGATATCGATACGGAAGGCCCTGGGCAGGCTTGCTGTTGAGAGGCAGGCAGCAGAGAAAAGCGAGGAAGCGTTGCAAGGAAAGGTGGTGGGGCACAGGAGCTTGAGCAGCAGGAGCTGTGGCGGTCAGACACCCAGAGGCAGAATTAATTGGAGTAATTAAAACAATTGGTGATTAGCTGAAGAGGACCTGTTCCTTGAGCAGAGTGGCATGGAGAGGACTGAGTGTTAGCAGGCTGGGCTCTGGACTGTTCCCAGTATGTCTTGTGCTGGAGAGGGACTGAGGCTGCAGCAGGCAGGCAAGTTATCTTAAATTTTTTTTTTTTCCTTCCTCCCGAAGCTATGTGCCCATAGTTACAGGTTTATTTGAAATCCTATGAATGCTCTGAGGGCCTCAGGCTTTCCCCAATCCCAGGTTCTTTATCTGGTAACTTTTTAAATTCAGATGTCATCATGCTTACACGTGAATGTGGCAGTTGCATGTGTTACAGGTTCACAATCTCTCCATTTAGAGTCATTTTTATGTTGTGTGGTTTCTTTGCCCGTTTCTAGGAGGTGGCTAGGGTCGATTGTTGTGTTCTGTCCCATTTCCCTCCCATTGCTCTCAGGGAAAAGGATGTATTTTGACAGCGGACCGGAATGAGCGCCCATCTGTAAAGGCAGCTGGAAAAGTGAATTGGTGCGGTATTGACTTGGGCTTTTCTGTGTAAACAGCATCAGGCAAGAGTCCAGTCCTGCTGGGCTAGGTTTTGAAAGAATAGCAGCTGGTTTTCCCGTAGTGCTTCTCTTTTAGTCTTTAAGTTGCTTCAGAAGAAACACTAGTAAAGTGGGATGTTTCTGGAACAATATATATCTCTCCTTCCCCCCCCCCCCAGAGTTGGAATTCATTATGGTTCT
>NW_009258541.1:296436-336772 GCF_000687185.1 Egretta garzetta | reverse complement strand
CCCCCCAAGAGTTGGAATTCATTATGGTTCTCCCCAAGTATCATTGGAATTTATGTGCTATAGGGTATGAATGAGAGACTGCTGCCGAAGTCAGTAAGACAGGTTTTTGGCTCAAATGTGTTGCAGGCATCTTGCTTTTTCATTATCTACTGGTGACCTAGTGAAGCGTATTGATGGCTAGACAACGCAAATAAAATACACAATAGATCATAGTTTTTACTACAGTTAGAAGGGCTGAATATCCATTTAGAATCTCAAGAGAGCCAAAAACCAGTCTGATGATAGATTTATTTTTTCTTCACACAATGCCAGGTTTTAATTTGCTTTTCTATGGTATGCTTTTTGTTGGCATGAACGGGTTTTTTTGGCATCTTTCCTCTGAAAGTAAGGATGCTCATTGCCCGTAAATGCTTACAGTGGGCTGCATGTGGGTTAAAACTGAGTCAGACTGACTTGTTAGAAATTCAGCTTGGGTTGTGGTGTAGCATCTATTTGCAGAGCTCCTTAAGAAGTCGCTGTCACTGCCTGTGCATTTCCACCCCTCACAGCAATATCGTTATTGTGCTACTGCAAGCGTTCAGAGCAGACATCCAGGTTTTAAAAACAACAGGGGAAAAAAAGTCACAAGATGAGTGTTACACTATTCCATAGGAGGCAAATATGTTCTGGAATGCAGTGAAGTTACAGGCTTTGGGAGGTAATTGCCCTAAGCTGTATAGGGCAGGTATCGTATTTTGAACGTGGGGACAGAGTGGCCCTGGTTAAATGACCCTGATTAAATTTTATAAAAACAGGCTGATCGGGAGAGGTTGGGTTGGCTTAGACGTGAAAGACAGAAAGTAAAGTAGGGCAGGCAGCTACAAGAGAACAGTGATCCATTCTTCATGTTCACTCCCTGGGGGAGCACCATAAGTAATAAGCTGATCTATATCCAACAGGAAAGGTTTAGGTTAGATACCGCCTTGTTGAAAACAAATAAAAACCCCAGCAACACCTCCCAGGGCTGGGACTTTTGTTAAAGTGCTGGAACAATATGTGGACTTGCGACCTGAAGTCATGGTTGGGCTAGTTTAATTCTTAAATAGGCTCAACAGAAGCCTGTTAGAAGTAGTCCAATGCTGGTTCCAATCAAGAAGTGCTAAATTACTTCCCTCACCACTTCTTTATCTGTGTTTTTAAAAAAGTAAAGCTTATATGACATCTTTTTGCTTTAGCACTTTAATGATAGGAGATCACGTCTTCGAGTGATTCATGCTCAGGGTCTGGATTTTCAGAAATAATGGGGATAACCTAGATGTGGTAGCCACACTTCTGTAATAAGACAGGTGAGGGTGAATGCAGAAATAAGCATTTGGAACTAACACATAGAGACTTCTGGGATCTCTGTTGGTGTTCATCATTAACCAGGTTATTAGTGTTTCAAAATGGGAGAACAAGTGAAAAATGCAACAGGGTTTGTTTTTTGCTTTAAAAGCATAGGTGAGGACTCTGAGGATCAGACACTGTGCCCAGAGCTCTGTTTGTCTAATTTAATTAGCATTGGTCCTAATGTCAAGACTACACACTCTCAACTAAAGACAGATTTGGACAAATTACCGGTGATAATCAGCTTTGTTAAAACACTCTGTCAATATAGAATGGAGCCGATTTTCTTCAAAGCGTGTCTCTCCCCAGTAAAAGTGCAGCAAGGTTCTTGGTGTTACAGCTCCCAGTAGCAAAGCAACAGTGCGAACACCACCCCATTTCTTTCAGAATGCATTCAAATTAACTTATGTGAAAAGACAGGCCGACAACAAATGTGTATTTTGTATAGTCAGCCCTATTCCTCCATGGCTGATGCAATCCTATCATGTTAAAAATATATATAGATCTCTCAATAAGCTACTTTGCAGCAGCACCGAGTTAACTGGAAATGTGGTTTTGTTCACTAATCCAGATAAGTTCACACCGCTGTAAAATACCTGAGTTTTACTCTATGTGCATCATTCAGAATTCCAGGTAAGCAGTGACTGCCAGTTCGACTGACTGTAAATCACCTTTGTGGCATCTTTTGCATAAGTAGCACAAATTTGTTATTTTTAAGATGCTGATGTTTAAATTTTAGCCTCCAAAAGGGAAACCGATCTACTCTCATTTAGTTCAGCCATTAGGCAGGCTCAGTAAAACAAACCCAACAAAACAACCCATACCAAAACTAAATACACAATACTAATTTATTTATTGTCTTGCATGTAATGGCAGAGCATCACTAATTTATCATGAGAATACAGGGTAGCAATTTGAAACTATCATTCTGGGATGTGGTAGATTTGGGGGTTGGGGGTTTTTTGACTGAAAATTAGCGACCCATGTTCTCGGCTCGTGTCCTGTTCCTTATACAGCCAGAATGTGTTTGATAGGAACTGCAGTTCAACCTACTGGCTTACCTGGCAGGCAGCTCTCTGTCATCTTATGCTCAATGTTCTCTAATGTTGTAATGGGCACTAAGAATTGTATTGGGTTGGTTAAGCACCACCTCACCTACTCTTAAGGGAATAACTCATTACTTTCCCTGTTTATACTTTTTTTTTTTCCTTGCAAGCTGCATAATGACGTCTTACTGTTGTTATGCACAGGCACCAGGTCTCCTCTTCCAGCCCCCACTCAAGGTTCTGTGTCAAAGCTGTTCCTGAAAGGCGTTTGTTTAACCTTCCTCGGCTCTAAAGGCAGAGATCCTGAGCAACCAGTTCAGTATTTAGTAAGGAGCTGTTTTAAAGTTCCATGTTTCCTTTAAAACATCCAATCATAAATGTGTCTCAGCGTAAACTCACTCTGTTCCTCCTCTTCTGCTGGTGACAGCTTCTTTGTGCCTTTGTTAGGGTAACGTATGTAGTTGAAGGTTTATCATTTCTTGTCATGTGCCATTCCTCTTCAGGCCAGCTAAACTCAACTAGAGTCTTCCTTCATAGGCCAAGTTTTCTAGTCCCACTGTTACTGTAGTTACGTTCTGACTTTCTCTAGATATTCCATGCTTTTTGAAGTAGAGGGCCTAAATATAATCTTGTATCAGACCTGCCTGAACTGGATTTTGTTTCTCTTTGAATTGTTTCTCAGACTTGGGAGGATATTTTTTAAATTCTGAACGTGCTTTCTGAAGAACGTACAGCTACTGTGAGCTTTCTGGAACCTTCCCATGTAGTAAATGAACTGCTCCCTCGCACTTCAGTCCCATGTTGTGTGTCCTTTCAGTCAAGCACAGGATTATCGTCTGTAACTACCACGTAACTGTTTTGAGGCCATATTCTATCACTTCATCTGCATCCTAGTTCCTTATTTTTAATGGTGAGAATGACATTCTTGCTCATATTCAGTTTCCTACTTTTCCACAAGCTCTGTCACAAAAAGGATTTAGAATTCATTAAAAATAAGGATAAAGTTCTTACCAAACTGTAAGTATTATATTTGCAAATAATCCCCATATTTGAAGGCAGCCTGATATAATCCTTCCCCTTCTCCAAAAATGCTTGAAAAGCTGATGTGCATCATAAATCTCTTGCAGCACATCCACATTCAGTTCATTTCTTAAAAGAAAAGCTAGCCCTGCTCTAGGCTTTGTTTTCAATGTCTGTAGCATGTACTTGTTGCTGCTTTGTTTGAGTTCTTCTAATGTATGCTTAGTTTCGGAGAGAATGCGAGGCGCTGAACAGTAACTAGAGACAGCTTGTGCAATGTATAAAGATCTTTCAGAACACAAACTCATTGAACCATTCAAATTGTATTCCACTTTTGAAATGTTAACATTGTGTGTATATATATATATAAAATAGCAGTCCTCAGTCAACCGAGACGCAGAAGATACCTGTAGTCTAGATAAAATACATTTCATAAAAATACATTCATGGGTTTAAAAAAAAAAAATTGTACAACCTGCTGATGGACTCAAGTGCAAGTAACTTTTTTACATGTATTTAACTTTTGTGATGCTAACAGGCTGACTAATGGCTATTTAATAGTGACCAATTTTAAACATGGAAAAATTGGTAACATGGCTCCAGGACAGAGTAATTAAAAAAACTACTACTGATATGGGAAGTATTTCCTGTTGTCATAAACCAACTGTATGTGTCTTAAAAAATTCTTTTTCTAAAAAAACAATTTCCTCATTTCTTTTAGTGACTGTTGTAGCTCCATGCACAACTAGATACAGTCACCTTTATGTACTGGATTTTCTTTTTCCCTTTCCCCTTGGGTTCTTGGAAGATGAGCTGGCAGTGTTCTGGACTGGCCAGAGAAAGTTATGCAAGGGGAAATCTGAAGTTGGTCCCAAGGAGAAGGGACAGTTTAGTTAATGAGTATACAGCCATGATTTATTTTTGCCAAAATCTGTTTGAACTAGAAAAAAGAAAAATACACATACATGCAATAAAGGAAAAACTTGACTTGAAATTGCAAACTAGTATGTTCAAGAGAAGCATCGTACAAAAAACTTCTACTTTCTGTACAGTGACAATACCAAATAATTTTTCTTTTTAACCATCATATACACAACACAAATATTATGAATAGAAATCTATAAATACTTTAAAATGAATTTGTAATATATAGCAGTTGAGGGCCACAGCTGTACAAAATGTAAGCAACATATATAAAACGATTAAGAAAGTGCAAAGTAGAACAGTATCAAGAGCCTCCACTTTTTACAGCATTTATGGTTCAAGTGTGAAGAGCTGGCAGGGATGCAGGAGCTCAGTTACAATTCCAAAGAGGACACAGTACAGGATTCTGCACACAAAATGATGAACTATTGTTAAGTTATATCTTCCCACTTCTTCCCATCCATGACTTCCAGTTAATAAGAGAAGATTTTTATAATGAATTTCTGTAAAGAGTGATTTGTCCCTTTTTACAAGTTCCATAAAACAAAGGTTCCCTAGCCACAGACTGCTTTTCCGTAAGTAAAACGAGAATACATGGGGAAACTACTGTTGGTTTCTGGTTGCCTTGTTATGCTTACTGTATTTAAAAGGTGAACGGAAATACCTTTCCAGAAGGTGGGTACAGGTGTTTAGACCCTGATCCTCTAAATTACATACAGGTAACCTGTACCATTACTCACACGTATGTGAAGGTCTAGAGGATCAGTGCCTTAAAAGCAAAACCACCAACCACCCCTCAGAAAAAAAAAAAAACCAACCCCAACAAAAAACCCAACCCAAAACTCTGCATTTCACATCTGCATAGACACAACATCAGTTTCACTGTTGCTTGCCAGCCAAGATGCAAGTTTTGCATTCTGCATTCAGGTGATGATTTCTCAACAGTACCTCCTGTAGCAGTGCAAGTCTTTGTTTTCTTTCATGCTTGTGTCCTAGTAGAAAGCTCTGCTTCAATTAAAGTACAGTGGCAAGTAAAAACATTTAGTGAGTTGGAAGTTGAAGTCATTCATTCAATGCTCATGAATGAAACTTCAAATAACTTGTTTTTAGAAAGCTTTTCAGTTCACCTTTATTTCAGTAAGCATACTTAATATTTTTTTTTTTTTAGGCACTGTAAATATTCAAGATACTAACTGATGTGCAGAAGAATCCATCCATTCTCAAGCAGTGCATTATTAGTGATCTCTAGCAAGTTCTTGACTAAAGTTGTCATATTGTTTTGCTTTTAAATGGAGAAGGGTAGACTTTAAATACTCTTTATTTTTCCCCCTCCCTCACTAAGTCTGACAGAAGAATTGTCACAGTTACGTTATTTGTTTTTTCTTGTTGAAATGTAGTTCAGACTTCAGAATTAAAGAGAAGTTGCAAGCAGTCTGAATATGCTAGAGAAACAATAATAATAAAATTACCTGGTCGTGCTGCTTCACATAATGATGTCTGTCTCAAAACTGGAGATGATCACATGAAACTCTATGAAGACCATCAGTGTCTAATCTGCTAATAATTAAGAATCTGGAGTCTAAGATACTCTGTTGTACTTGATAGATTATAGAAACTTTCATCCATTTGGTGTATCTTCCGAATATGTGATATCTACAGTATACACAGACATCCCAAACTGAGGCATGAGAAGGAACCACCTGCACAACTCTGGTCAACGTAACTTGTTTATTTGCCTCCATACATTCTTTCGATGTCGTTGAGGTAATGGTTTTTCAGTTCTTTCCTTTTCAGCTTGAAAGCATCTGTTACTAACCCAGTCTCTGGGGTCCACGGTTCAGGGCTTAACCGTACTTTAATGGGTATTTCAAACCGTTCTAATTTCACTGCAGGGACAAGAAGAAACAAAAGCATGACTATGATTACATGGCCAAATGAAATACTAATCCACGCTACCTAAAAATCTAAGGTGAGCACTGTGTAGCTTGTATAGCATGGTGTCCTACTTAATGAAGTAACCTTGCAGCAGGCCCATGAGCGAATTTAATCTTGTACCAATGCTGAGTGCTGGGTAGTGTACAAATATTCTCATAACACACTGTACTTACAGCTTTGTATTGGATGTGATAGCATAAAGATCTAAAGCTTGCAGCAAATAAGAGTGTAGCCTGAAGATCCAAGACTACTGTCACAAGAAGATACACTGAAATCTAGAGTTGTAGTTTTATTACAGCAATGTGGTAATAACTAGATTAACACAGACTGATTGGATGTGCTTCATATTTAAATCATAATGAAGTACTTCTATACTGTCCATGGTTGAATGAATCTTTCCCCAATTTCTCCTTCCTAAGAGTTTGTTTAGAGTTAAAAATAAAGGGACTTCTCTGTATTTTTGTTACATGAGTCACTTATTTTCCCTTCAGCTGGAAGCAGTGGCTTGGCACATGCGCAGCCTCATTGCAACCAGAGCTGCCTCTGTCTCTTGCCCAGGCAATAGCCCAGAGAGGGGTAAGCAAGGGAGGAGGTGGGTGACAGCTTCAGGAACTGGGCAGGGAGCTGCTGCGTGGGCGTGATACCCAATGGACTTTGCCATCAGCTCCTGCATATAGGCCAGTAAGAGGATCCCACACACATAGGCTTGTAGCAGAATTTCTAGGACAGTTTGTGGCAGTATCGCCTCTGGGTGGCAGCAAATGTAGGACAGTTGGGATCTCTGGCTGGATCAGACAGCTCTGATCCCACAGCGGGCTGTACATCTGTCCCCAGGAGCTATTCAGTCTCTGACTTCAAACTGGCGCTGTAATGGACTGTTTCATCTTACTCAGGTATATGCCTGCTCGTGATGAAGTTGCGTTACATTCTGCTAAATATGAGGATGATCTTTTAAAAATAGCTTTGGAAAAAAGTTTCAAACAAATTAGTTGTATCTCAATAGTAGATTACTATCTAGAAGATAGAAAGAATGTATAAGCAAAGATTTTGAATAAACAAAGCTACATGGATAGTAATTTGCCTAGCTCATGATACAAAAACACTGATTAAAAAGTTTAAACCCAAGTCTTAGACCTATGGATTCCTTTTTTTAAGGCAAGACTTAATAGTGCCTTTCATTCTTTCCTCTGTTTCAAAAGGCAGATTCTCCTCTCTGAAGCTCAAGAGGCAGTGCTTAGCATGTGCTTAAGACCAGTTTTACTACTACTTCTTGTACAAGATGCCAAGCACTTCAGAGACTTTTTTTTCCCCAGTTTGTGTTAATTTTTTGGCCCCATAAAGGATTGATGAGGCTTTTAATCATTCAGGACCACAGCAAGGAAGAGCAGGCTTTTAAGCCATTACAACCACAAAGACTGTGGTGGTTCAAAGCTGTAGGGGCCAAAGATGCATGCGTAAAAAAGCTTTGAAATCTCTTAACTAGTTTTCTTACCAGCAAATGTCTTCTAACTTTCCTTTCAAACTGACAGCTCTTTTGGACCCTATTTTAACTGCATTAGACAAGCAACCTGTCTCTAGTTGCAAAAAAGTCTCAGATTTTTTTAGAAAATAAAGAAAGACGAATTAGTTAATATGACCAAAAAGTATGTAAATTCCTAGGATAATGGGCAACAATTCGATGTGGTCTTTGCCTGTGATTGAACTATTCAGGTTTGGCAGATACAGAGGCAACAGGAAGAAGGAAAAGCTTAACTGAAAATTAATGAGGATAACTGAAAGTTTTTGCTGGATAAGCATCATGAGTTTGGCTAGCACAATATTCTGCTTTACTTACTCCTGTTTGCCACTTCTTTAATCTCTCGCAGTATTTCAGCTTCCATTGTAGGATTGTTACAAATATCTACCCAGGTTCCACTGATGCCTTTCTGCTCAGCTAATGCCGTCAGCTTCTTCTGATTAGGAACCACAAAACTGATCACGTAAGACTGGTCGCTACCACAGGGTAGCAAGAGAAGGAAAGAAAAAAGAGCCAAACAGTTGAGGTTTCCGTTTCAGAGAATAAAATGCTTACTTGTTAGATACATGGATCCATGGTGCTTTTTGAATTGCAGTTATTCCCCCTTACAGAATTGTTCTTGTACCTTAAGGGTTCACAACTGATGACTTATCAAAGGTATTCTAAGTTGTTTTACAACGTTAGGTTTGATTGGTATCATGCTTTGCTGTCATTTCAGGAGTGCACATCTCAGTTTAGCTTCCCAGCTACACCTGGTGTTCAGCTAGTTCTCTTCAGACTCCCTTCATGTAGTGTGTTTAAGCTGAGGGGAGGGAGAGGAGAGACTGGGACTATTTCCAAAACTCAGAGGAGAGCTTTGGATCAGGTGCAAAATGTCGAGGTTAACTTTTCTCTGGTATTCTGACAGAAAGCCAAAACACATGCTAAATACAATTATACCGGTTTGGGGAAGGGACAGGATGGAACTGGCATCTGTTAGGATAGGGGAAATGCCAACAGAAAAACGTAAGTAATTTCTTCAGCTTTTAGGGAATCTGGGCACCTGTGCTACTTCAGAGATGCTGTTTATAACTTGCACTCTGGTAGGGCGGTTTGCCAATGGGAACCATGGAAAACGATAGCATATCATCAGAGAATTGGGTCAGAGCCTGTATTTCATGTCTACCATAAATGGAGTTTTAAATTAATACCACTCTTACCTTTTGGCATAAGCACAGATATTGTCAATCAACGGACAGTTCTTCAGTGCTGCCTCTACTTTGCCCAGAGATACATATTCTCCTGCTTGTAGTTTTACCAAGTCTTTCTTACGATCTAGGAGTTGAGGGGAAAGGGGCGGGGGGGAAAGTTTGTTCCATTTAAACTTTTGCATTTCCACAGACTCATTTGTAAAGCCACTATATAGGTACTTTGTGCAATGCAGCTAGTAGCATGTATGTATTCTGCCAACATTATAAAGGCTTCTGTAAGAGTGTGACAAGAAGTGTAGTGCTATATAAACACAACTTGTATGAAGGTGATTGGTACCCTGAATTTAAAGCTTTGTCATTAACAGCAAATATTAATATTAATCTTACATTTATTCTTTAAAGTACATGTGCTAAATTTATGTAGTGATAATGTCACAGGAAATAGCATCACTTCCAGAACTTTCCTACAGCTGTGACTACTTTGGGGAATGTGTTTTACAGTGTGATTCTGCAAGCAGGTAACCTTTAGTAGATTAGCCCTGACAAAGCCAACAGGATTAATAGCATGCTTATAATTACGTTTAGTCAAGACCTTGTAATACATTAAGATACCAAAAACTGAAGCCAACCTATGATCTGCAGACACCCATCTGGATGAAATTCCCCTATATCTCCTGTACAGAACCATCTCTGACCGTTCTCATCAATGGAGAACTCTTCTGTTGTCTTCTCTTTGTTTTTAAAATAGCCCATTGAGACATTAGGTCCACCAATTATAATTTCTCCTCTAGGATTAGGCTTGTCTTTATTAGTATAGCCCCCTGCAAAACAAGAAAATAAATTATTTTGAACTTACTTATTCTGCTGCCAAGAAAATATTTTGAAACTTCAGCTTGAAGTTAATGCACACAAATTGATGATTATTATAAAAGAATAAAGAACAATTACTTTGTGCTACACCTAGCCAAGCAGACAGGCAAAGAAACCAACTACACAGTAGTTAAATTAGTTACTCTGAAATCAAAACATTTAATACTCTCACCTTCTTGCCAGTCTCTCAATTTTATTTCACAACAAATAAGAGGAGCTCCAACTCTGCCAGTGCTGTAGTCGGCAACTTAGGGAGAGAACAAGGAAGAACACAAAGATTTTGTCATTTGAAATATAAACTTAAAACCATAAATAAGGCAGTGGCTTATCTCAAGTTACTTTATTGCAGTTAAGAACTACAGCTATTTAGACTTTAAAGTATTTCCAGAAACATTTTGACTACCTTCTGTAATTGTTCCAGCCCCACATGTTTCTGTTAGTCCATAGCCTTGACCAACAGGACAGCAAAAACAGATGTTCATGAACCTCTGTGTTTGAGGCGAGAGTGGTGCTCCACCAGAAAGCATCATACGGACGTTCCCTCCCAGTAGTGCCTTCACTTTTTTAAACAATAGTCTTCAAAGAAGAGAAAAAAGCATTAAAGAATCATTCACTCAGCTTGCTTCTATAAAAAGAAAGACACAAACCTTCCTCTTTCCTATCTGGGACACCTTAAAAATAACTGAATCATTCAGATTTTTAGTGGACAGCCGGGATAATAGAAAACATTACTTCTTGTGCAACACTGGCAGATGGCAGAATTCCTGTAACTTCATTAAACAAACGTTCCAACTTTATTACTAAAAAAACAAGCAATCCAATGAAAACTAACTAGTCCTCTGTTCTGAAAATTAGTCATTCCTACCATTAAATGTCTTATCCATTTCCAGTAAGAACTTGGGTTATTTCAGTTCGTCATTAGACGGTATTTGCTTCTTGGATGAGAATTGTCTGATGTCAGACAGCTTAGATGATTCTTCTTTTAGACTGTCTCAACAAATCGCAATGAAAAAAGTACACTTGGACCATGAATTATACTTACAAGTTACACAGAGGTGCATCATATCCCCTCTTGATTTGTTCCAATTTGTAGTCATAGCCTATCTTGAACAGAGTTCTCTGAATGTAGTTCATCTCTTGAACTTTACTCATGACATTTTTATAAATTCTGTCCATTATTTCCTACAAAGTATTAAAAAACAAGGAAAATTACCACATAGAATAGACTGGCATGTGTAAATTAAATTCCATGTTAAAGGAAGAATAACAGGTGGGTTTTTTTTAACTGATAATACAGTAAGAGTAAAAATGTCTGCATCATTGGTTAGGCGCTGCTTAACTGTAATGCTTTTAATGTGCGATCAGTTAGTCAATTTATAGACTGTAGCAGCTTGGAGCTATTTGAACTGGGTAAAATCAAGTATCAAAAATGCAGTAGAAAATCAGTGACTTAGCCTTGCTTTTCTCTGTTTGCTTTTTCCTCCTCATACCTGTATCACGAGAGAGGAAGAACCCGCACGCTGTAGTAGATACCCAATATTGGCAAACCTGCCTTGAATTAGGCAGACAGGTTAATCAAGGACAAGTAACTGAGTAACCGTTGAGGGTCTTCGGCCGTACTGCAGTAATTCATAGGTCCGCCTGCTTTTCTACAAACAGCTTTCTAAACCTCAGATGGTTTTAAAATAGTTTCCACCCCTCATTCTGAAGATGTCTTCTCTATCATTCACAGCTACAGATCTTGGGTAACACACCATAGTGTAATAAAACTCATTATGTTATATTGCTTCTATTATCGGTAACACCTTAACCCGTACTATAAAGTGTGACAAACTGATTTAGGAAACTTTGAGTTCCAGTTTAGCTAAACATCGGTATACGCCATTTATCGTGCTTAGGAGTCCTGATGCTGTACTTTATCCACGGCAACTGGCACGCACAAGGGAATGAACTAAGAGATTTTATTTCACCACTTCCTTTTCCAAGAGAAGTTTTTGAACTTTCAGAGGAATGTGGTTGCAGTAATTCTAGTTACCTGGCAAAATCCCCACAATTCTGTCACAGCCGAGAAATTAGTTTCCATTAAAATAATAAGCTTATGATCACTAAAATACACAGAACTTAAAATTCAGACTGGTGAAGATTTAACGGAAGTTTAAGGATTGGCTCCTTCAAGTTTGTTAGAGCACAATGCTTTGAAGTATTTAGATGCTTTCTAACAAAAGTCAAATTAAAATTGAAAAGAAAGCTATGAAAATGATTTGAAATGTCAGAGATCAAAATATTAAAAGTCTTATTTGAAACCACTCTCATTAGTGTTTTTGATTAGTTCCTTCAAATCTTCATGACTGGGATTTAGACAAACTAGAATTTCAGAAAGCAAATGTACACTATTTTCAACCCAGTTTATCTGCAGAATATCATCTAATATTTCCAAAAGCCAGACAAATATCTTAAATCAGAATTAATTGTAGCTTTTTAGAAAGACTACAGAGGCAGGACAAGGTATTCAGAATTACAAAGGTTGGAAGGAACTATTAACCCTTATTACAACGTTCTGGTTGAATCAAATATTTAGAAATATTTGTGTCTCTGGATTCTATTAGAATTATTTTCCATTTAATTCCTTGTACATGCTAATCACTGGTGATGTTATGATGTTTTAATGATAAAAACAAGACAGTAATTCTAGGGAGAGAAACATTTATTAGATGATGTTACATAAGTGTTATTAGGGCTATCTGAAGGTTTTTCCTCTCTACTGTAGATTGTTGAACTCTAGACCTTGTATGCTATCAACTAAAAATGGATCACCAGTTTCAAGTTTATTTTTTTCTCTGCTAACTTCTTTGTGATACTAAGTCTGTAGAATCAAAACATTTAGGTGGGGTTCAGCATTATCACTGTTCTGCAGTTAATTCATACGAAGCTGTCTGCATAGATTTTTTTTTCTTTTGCACATGCATGAGCTATAGTCCTCTTCCAAGTGGGATTGTGATCATATTTAAAATTTACACTGTTTTGCCAGTAGTCTAGCTTTTGAACTTTTCCCAGTAAACAGATTTAAATGTATATTTTCCAAAAAGCTAGGGTTCTCAGACATACTAATTTTCACTTGGTTAATTATTAAGAAAAAGACCAAGCCTATCTATATGATTATTAGTTTATAAAACAAAAAAAGCAAGTGAGATGTGATATGGTCATAGAAGAAGCACATGTGATTCCAGGACGTACAAGGGAAGGTTTTTGTATCAGAAAGAAACCAACACTTGTGTATTTTTTGGATAGCACTAGGACCATGTGGAATGCAGAAACCTGATCACCCAAAGATCAACATAAGCTACAGAAGCAACAGGAGTTATAGTCTTCTGATCATTTTTTCTTCTAAGAGGAGACTTAGCAAGGCCTGCTTACCCTAAGAACAGCAAGAGAGACTTAGCCTAAGCATTACCTTGAAGACAAGCAGCTGAGATCGAGCACCCCAACAACTATGGCAGTGTGGCTTAACTTGCTAAATTCTGTAACTCAGCCAAATGCCCATATCTTAAAGTGTCCACCTTAGCCGAAGCCACCCTGCCTCTCCCTATGCAAAACAGGGTTTCAGGCTGTGAACGTCAAAGACTTTCTGTATCCTATTGTATCAGTAGCCCAGTAAAACATCAATTGTGACTATTAAAACACATTTGCATTTTTGGATCGAAAAGGCTCTTGACTTCAGCATACGTATATTCTTGTGCTCATCTGCAGCATCGGTACTCAGTTCAAGCAATGAAAACTGGAATTTCTATGTTCTGCTTTTTTCCAATTAGTGACAGTTACTTACACATGAAGAGAAAAAAAAAAGCATTACTAAATAAATTTTTCTAGCATGAAAAAGATAGAAAGCATCATTTTTTTCCTAAGCATATCTGCTTCTGCATACTTACAGGCACAGCTGCCATCAGTGTAGGCTTAAGTACAGTACAGTCTCCTTTGCTCCCCTTCTTAATTTTACTTGACTGTAATAAGGAAAACAGATCAATTTAAGAAGCTGAAAATCAAGCAGCTCTTTAGAAAACAACTAAAGAAAGAGGGAGATATATTAGCATGTAATTTGTTTAAATCTCTTCCCCTGTCCTCCAAAAAACATTTCATTCAGGTTTTTTTTTTCCCCTGTTGTGATGGGAAAAGTAATGATTAACAACAGTCTCAACCAAAATACTAGATGTTTCACAAGCCCAACCTGGTTAAATCCACTTTGTATATCTTTTTCTTACTTCCTCCCTCTAGCACTTGCTTTCTCCTCCATCTTCCTCCAGGAGTTTCTTTTGCCTGATGCAATCTCTATACCAGCAAAATGTACAGAAGCATTCTTTTCCAGCTTAATTTGCTCTTTTTTATCGTAATTGTTAAATGGAAAAAGGCAAAGGGCTAAACAGCTCTACACTAACTGGATAAAGAACTGAAAGAGTGAGACCAGAAACTTAAAATTACTGTAAACATTCTTACGTTCAGCTAATCTATTCATAGCTGTTCTTATCCCGATATCCAGTGGATACTTTATTAGGTTTTCTTTTAGATTTCCTAAATATCATAGAAGTAAAGGTTTTAATAAAATTTATATGGTATGACCCACTGCTTATAGTCCACCAGGAACATTAACTTGCATCATTTTCTGAAAAAAAAAATTACATTTCTCAAGTGTGCCACATACATCAGTATGTCTTTAATGAAAGAGGATAGCTGAGCAAGAAGAATGCAGACTGCAAAAGCAAATTTAAGCTTCCCCTTCCCTCCTCACCTGATCCGATAGCGTGAGTGGAGAGGAATAGCCAATCCTGCAGCCGTAAGTGATGCAAGAAATTTCTGCTGTCAATTCTAATACATGGGCCAGAGGCAAATAACCAATGTAAGTATCCTTGGGTCTAGGAAAGGCAAGGATTATCTAATTAACAATGATGCACAAGTGGACTGAAAATACTGTTTAACAGTTTTATTGTGTGCTTAGTTACTACATTTTTTTAAAGACTTGGATTACAAGTGAGGCTTACTCTTCTGCACGCAAGGGTGCGATTTCAAACCACAGTTTCTAAACAAAATGGGGAAAAATCCTGCCTTACTGAAATCAGTATGAATTACAGGATTTGCCTTGCTTTCTAGGAAGCTCAAAGATTCCTCCACTGCTACTTCCTCTCCTTGCAGGAGATTTCATCCCAGGTTCATCCCACATTAAGCATGAAATCCCTATATTTTAAAATAAGCACCAATGATTTACAAATCCTCGACAGTCATCACAGCATCCCCTTCTAAAATAGTTTAGTAGAAAGAGAGCTTATCACTGAAGTACTGAGGCTTATTTCAGGAAATAACTTCTGAGATTTCTCAGCAAGAAACTTGGAGCTGTCACTTAACTGAAGCTTTCAGCATCATGTCAGAACTGGTTTTATATCCTATCAGAAAAGGAGTTTAGCAACATAGCTTATTTCAGCTATTAAACCCTTCGTGAATACGGTGACAAAGCCACCCACATTCATGAAAAAGTTCTTAAAAATATTAGTGTGAGGGAATTTGAAGTTGGTTTTACTACCATCAATGCACAATTTATTACTTTTCTGCTCATTCAGGGAATTATACTTGAGCAGACCCTACAGCGTGTGCATTATCCATGCAACACTGGTGGCTCTAGATCAACTGGTAGGTTCTGACATGCTTCCTCAAGTGATTCCAGCTGCCTGAAAACATCTAAAAAAATTTACCCAACTTTGACTAGATGAGGAATCTCCTTATCTGGTGGCATCTTCTGATGCAAAAGAGTGCAAAAATCCATCACAGACCACAAGCGAAGGGCAATAATAAAAAAAGTAGAAAAAAGCATGTGAGATGAGCTAGAAGGGTGTCCTTTTCAAACAACAGGGTAAGGTCACAAACACAAGCTATATTTCTTATAAATTAAAGATTAGTGGGCTCACAATAAAATGAAGAAATGTGATAGCACCCAATGCCAGCAACAGACTTTCTATAAAACAGAACCTCCAAAAGTATGCAAGTTTATCTCTCCATACACATGACAACTAAACGTTTCTTACCCCAGTCCAGGTATTCTCTCACACTGCCCCGTCATTCCAGCTATTAAGTTTTTATGCATCATCATCACTCCTTTAGGTCTCCCAGTAGAGCCACTGGTGTACATTACTAAAGCCAAGTCCGTAGGAACAGGTCTGCTTGGCAAAATGTTTGCTACAAAATGCAGGAGAAAAACTATTAATTCTTCTCTACTTTCTAAATTGTTATTTCTGCAATTAATCAATGTGAAAATGCCTGTGATTAACCAGTGTGAAACAGGTGCTTCAGCAAAGGTGAGCATGATGTGTGGTCAGTGGTGGATGCGGAAGTCAGCAACGAAGAGAGTAGTGGTCTGTTTTTAAGAGGAAGCAAGGGAAGGCAGATTTTGAAAGGAATGACAAGGATAAGTATTTGGGCATCTACACAATCTGGGCGATACTTTTGCCATTGTGTCTTACAGCTGACTGAAAGTTTCATAGAAAAAGCCTTCTGAAGACCAGATAAACCTGTCAGGGGCAGTGAAGGGGGGGAATACAGTACTAGAGACTAACAGTAGGTTGAGGAAAAAACCAAAATACACCCAACACCCCAAAAAGCTGCAAGTCAGCTTCTCTGTCAGCCAGTCTTCCAAAGCCAAGGTTGTAGAGCTAAGACTACTTTTTTTTTTTAATTTTCACTTTTTTTTTTAAAATTAACTTTCCTCGGGTATGCTGCTAGCTAGTAGAAAAGCAGTAAAATGAAGTTGGTTTTACTACCATCAATGAACAATTTATTACTTTTCTGCTCATTCATTGAATTATACTCGAGCAGACTCTGCAGCATGTGCATTATCCATCCAACACTGGTGGCTCTAGATCAAGCGGTAGGCTCTGACATGCTTCTGATTTTTGTTTTAATCCCTTGGCATTTATTCTTAGGATGAAAATTATTAGCTTTCATGGCTTTCACAGCTAGAGAGGCAGCAGAAGTGTCTGCCAGGGAAGCAGCGTTTTTAGGGGAAAACCAAACAAAACAACACCCCTCAAGGTAACTGCTGGTTTGTATCCATACCTTAATCTGATCAAAGATAAGCAGTTGTCAGGAATGTGTGCTTCCCTGCAGTAAGCTCCTTTGCCAGTTGATCTCCTCTTTTATTCAAGAGAGGGGAGATCTGGCTAAGCACAGACCACTGATTTAAGGAAGAGAGATGATCAAGGTGGTTTTTTCCTTCCTTAAAGCAGATATTTACAGTCACTCCTGGCTGCCCAATATAGCAAGGGACGTAAAGGTTATTCTTCTAGCCCAGCGTGCTTTTTAGCTACAGACTGGTTAAGAAAAAAAGACATTTCCAAGACAACAAGAAAAAAAAAAGCCTCAAGTGCTTTCTCCTCTTTTCTTAGGAAAAATAGTGAAACTAAGATGAATAAAAGGTAGGAGTAGCAGAAAACGGAACACTGCACTGGATTCTGTTTCACTTCCTAAACCAAAGGTGGAGTCTTAAAATTAAATTATTTGGTTATGGTTTAGAAGTGAAAAAGTTTTATGCTGAAACACCTGACACTTGAACAAAGGTGCAGGACAATAAATAGAGATCACACAAATTCTCTGTTTATTTAAAGGAAGCCAGAGGATGAACTGGCAAACTGCCACTGCCTTTGTGTTAGAGACCTAGATGGGTAGGGGTTTTTTTGGCTATGCACCCCTCTTAACCTAGGTCCGATTTCACTGTTAACAATGCTTGATTAGTTCCCTGTGAAGTGATTCACTTACAGTTTTCTGGTTTGGCGCCCAGCTCTTCCACTGTCTGCATACTATGAATCTCCACATTTTCAGGGTATTCTGATTTATTGATAGTCTTCTTGTCCACATAAATGATGTGTTTAAGACAGGAGACTTGTGGCAATGCAGTCTATCGAAGAGAAATGAAATTTTTAGTACTGACCGCACTGTAAAATTATTACAGGGTTGCTTGTAAGCAGGTGAGGCTGGTACCAAATTACCTTAAGTTTGCTCTCAAGAAGTTCTACACTAGTGACCAGATACGATGCTCCACACTCGTTGAGACCATAGATTACTGCCTCTTCACCCAGGGTGGCATACAACGTGACAACTATTACAGTAAGGAGAGAGAGAGAGCATGAAAGAAATGTTAAAGTCATACTAAATGCAAAAGCTCTTGCACTGGAAAGCGTTGCAGAGGAGGGTATGGGGACATAAAATAAGCTCAATGGGGAATTTCCTAATTTGGAAACAAAACAGCTTTTCATTTTTCCACATCAGAATTTTATGCCACAGGAGACCTCTGAAATGTAGAGGACAGTTGTATAGGAAGCATTTCTTTACCAAGAGGGTGGTCAGACACCGGAACAGGCTTCCTAGAGAGGTGGCCGATGCCCCAAGCCTGTCAGTTTAAGAGGCATGTGGACAAGGCCCTTAATACCAAGCTTTAACTTTTGGTCAGCCCTGAAGTGGCCAGGCAGTTGGAGTAGATGATCATAGTAGGTCCCTTCCAACTGAAATAGTCTAGTCTATTCTATAGAAGAAGAGAAGTCATCAAAATGAAGAAATCCACCAAAACCCAAGGATAATGCACTAAGCAATCACAGTAAGCAACAGAGAACATGTGTTTTGCCCCTGAGCTCTGCACCTGTATAAAGCTATGTACTTGTATAAGCAGCTCTTTCAGCAGTGTCAGCTGTTTTCCTTCCTCCCATGAAATTATTGATGGGGGCAAGGCAGGGAATCAGACTAAGGAATCGTACTGGTTTTTATGTTGCTAGATTATTTTTAACCTTGACTGGCTACAGTGATGCCATTAATTGCCTCACAGGCACCAAGGAGTTCACCTCTTCCTATCAGCTCTCTATTGAAAAAAAAAAAAAAGCCTTCCTTCAGTATTGTCTGCTATCTCAAACTCTAACCTCCAAAGACCATTAAAGGAATTTAATATTCCTGTGAAATCAGGTTCATGGGGAAGGGACGGATGAAAAGAGAGTAATGTTATATAGCTGATTCTTCCTGTCTCTTGAAGCATGAGGATCAAGGCCGAATTAACCATCCCCTCCTACTTCAATAGCAATGTCAGCTGTTCCATTATTGCCCTTTAACAGCCTCTCTACTGTATGACCTTGCACAGTCACCAATAATACGCCACTAATACTGGAAGAAAAAGAGGCAGCCTAGTGCAAGCAAAAACATAAGACGGCAACAAAAATAAGCCATGGGTCATAGTGTGTTGCATGCAGACTGGGCATGCGAGTGCATGGCAACCTTTGCCACTTCACCAAGAAACTTGTATGCATTAAGTCAGATGAGAGATTTCTGACATCTTACAGAAAATTTAAGAAAAAAAAATATACATAACTAATGAACTTGAACAGTTTAATGTCAACCAAACCCTCTCAGAATAGCATATAATTTTGATTACCATTCTTCTATCTTCTAACCACCATTTTGTGTTTCGGGTGCGCAAGTCAGGATACAGACAGAAAATACTATAAACGCATTCCCCATTTTAAAAAAACCTGAATAGTAACCTTACTGTTCCGTTATTCTGACATCTAGAACATGATGAGAGATTTCTGACATCTTACAGAAAATTTAGAAAAGAAAAAAAATATACATAACTAATGAACTTGAACAGTTTAATGTCACCCAAACCCTCCCAGATTAGCATATAATTTTGATTACCATTCTTCTAGCTTCTAACCACCATTTTGTGTTTCGGGTGCGTAAGTCAGGATACAGACAGAAAATACTATAAACACATTCCCCATTTTAAAAAAACCTGCATAGTAACCTTACTGTTCTGTTATTCTAACATCTAGAACACTGCTACAATAAAAATCAGAAAAAACAGTCTCATAAGCATGAGCAAGTTAATTTTAGGGATCTCTGCAATGCATAGACTAGACTGGAAACTACTAAGAATCAGACCATAGGCAGAGTAAATTTATGAAATTCTTATACCATCAGTGATAGGATTGGTAGATTCAAAATAGTTAAGAGCCAAACCAGTGCCAAGAAACAGGTCTAAAATACATTAGAAGTCAAGAAGTTCAGCACTCACGAGGAAAGTTGTACTTGAAGCAGGTGAGAGCTGCTATCATCCATTCTGCTCGGGTCTCACAGAATATGACAACAGTACTCTTCGGGGTTAGTCCCAGGGCAATCAGTCCATTCCCCAAGCGATTCACTTTCTCATTTACTTCTTCATACGATAACCATCTGTAAGTTCCTAAAATTAACTGGTGAGGGGGGAAAAAAAAAAGCAATGACAAGAAACTGCTGGTACGGGGCTACAAGCTTATGTGAGTTGGTGCATAGTAAGCACGCACACACTGCCACTTGCTAAAAGAAAAAAAAATTGCTTTTACTTTAAGTAGAATAAATAGTGCATCCTGTATTCTGTTATTCTTTAGCTACTATAAAATAGATGCTTTATATTGTAAGATAACCTAAGAAAATCTCCACTGTTGCAGCAAGATGCAAAGCAGCTCAAAACCAAATCAGAATTAAGTACAAAATTGTAAGTTTTACCTTTTTGAACACTTTTCCATTTGGTTGCATTTCATTTTCTTCACTCAGTATTTCTCTGGTCCCAAGACAGTCCTTCTTCCCAAACTTCGCTAAAGCATGGTCAAACAGTTTGTCCAACGTGTCTGCTCCAGGAATGTTTATGTTTGCTAGTGAGTCAAGATGAGTGACAGAACGGTAGGGGCTTCCAGGTTTGTCCGAGATGGGTTTAGCTTTTAAACGTTTTGCCATAGCCTTTTTCTTCTTAGCATTGGTAAGAAAATACCATGGAATAAATACAAGCATACTGTACACAGATATCAACAAGTACACAGGCAGAAAAAGAATGGCATGTACTTCTAGCCTAAGTTTCATTGCAGGTATTTAAAAAAGAAAATCTCTTATTGTGTTCTGAAGCAGGCAAGAGCAAAGCAGCAGTGCAGTTTGGTGTAGGAAGAAGCAACAGTAAGTGAAGCTTAGGCAGTTCTGTTTCACAGCAGCTGCAAAAATTTTAGTAACCTTTGAGAGCCAACAGTGGACACCTGTGGGTGAAGACCAGAGCCAAGCAGAGAGCAGGAAAAAAAAAAAGAAAGAAAAAAGAATTAAATTAGTAATATTACAGTCAGTCCATTAGTTTTAGTCCTTCTAAGAGTTCACTTCAAATGCATCAAGACAAAGGAGACTGAAGTAACCGATTTAAGCAGCACGAAAGAGAAGGAGTCTTTTCCATACTTGTTTGTTGCATCCACAAATATTTACTTTTCAAAGACTTTTCCCCACTATCTCTGTTTGAATAGTTCAGAGCTGTTGAGGTGAAGTCTGTTCTTCACATCATAATATTGTGTTTAAGCTACTTGAGTAATGCTACAATTGTGTAATTACGGGAAAGGTCAACAGTTGTTTTCCCCCTAAATATTTGTACTAAAGAGAAAAGATACAGTAGGTTTCTTTACTGCTTTGCAGAATACTATATTCAGATTAAAATTTATCTTGATACAGAATCCTCAAAAGTCTACATGTTGTAATCTAAAACCTATATTGTATTCCAAAACTGCCTTACTAACTTTGCTGCAGTAACTGAATTTCTATTGCTTTTCAATTATGAATGTCAGACTCTTGGAAAAGGATTACACAGATTTGCTTATACCCCTCCAAAACCTACTTCAATATATGCAATTTCAGAACCCCAGGTATGGCAAAAGGAATCCAATTTGACCGATTTAATCCAATTTAAAACACAGCACAATTTGGCAAGATTTTGTCTGCATGTCAGAGATCCTTCTTCACTGAGGACAACTGGCCCTAAATAAAGGCCGAAGGTGTGTGGGAGAAAAACAAAAGCATCACAGCAAACCACAGCTGTGGCTAGCCCACTGGGCTGTAACTAGTCTGCAGTGTAAAAGATACAGGTTCTTGTCTTCATCTGGATGGCATGCAAACATGGCACGCAAACACATCACGACTGATGCACGCAGCAGGAAAAATAAAAGGCAATGGTGCACTAACAAAAGAGCAGTACCCCGGGCACACAGGGGACGGAGTACCGCTGACTAGCTTGCCACAAAGCCCCATCTTTCATGGACAGAATCCGATTAAACAGAACGAATGAGAAGAAGGACACTTTCAGGGCTCCATCGAGAATTAAAAGAATGTGGGCACACCTCAAAGTGTACCTTTATTAATGTATTTGCCACCCTCAGGCGATGAGGGAGGCTACAATTAACATTTCAGGTTAAACAAGACAACTGCTACTAACAGCGTAACAGGAATCTATTGATAGGTTGTTGGGTTTTTAATAAGAATTCCAACATCTGCAGGTGTGTTGTAGCCAATATCAACAGCATTTAATGGAATGTAAGATTGAGAGGTGCAGATATTTTAAATAACATGATTACCACATTTTAAATTAAATCCACAGACTAAAATTACTATTGAATGATAGTATAATGTACTAAACTAAGCTCAGACTTGTTAAAAAATATTCTGCATATTTCTTTTTATAAAAGGTGAATGCTACATTCTTGTCAGAACATATATGCTTATTCTGCTCTAGTTAACCTCATCATCAACTTCCCAGCAAACAGCCAAACCTTAGCAGAAGAGATAACATTTTACTTCCTAAGCTCCAGTTCTCTAAAATGAAGGTTTACTGGTTTATGTGACAGATCTTTATGATATTTTGATTCCAGTTAATTCAGTGCTCCAAAAGCAGCAGTTGAGCATGTATTTAAAACAGAAGCCAGCCATAGTGCTAAGACGACAGTAAGAAAACTTCAGCGCATGCCCATGATTAGACACAGTGGTACATATAATAATATGTAAATAAATAATAAACCCCGCGGAGAACTCTCACTGCTCTTCACCTTTCAACAAAAAGCATATGACCAGACACAATGACTTGGATAAAAAGCAGACTTGTTGCACTAATGCAAACAATTTAACAGAATGACACAGTACTATAGCTTTTAATCAGGATGAGCAGTAGCTTTTTCAGAGGTAGTCCTGCTGGTAAAAACACTACTTACTAATAATGAAGAGCTGCCTAATTTAGAAGGGGAGGGAGAGGAATGGGCTCATATTTACTTCAATTCTTTAGCTCATGTTCTGGACTGACCAGTAACATAAAAAGACATTTACTTCAACTTTTCAATTCAATTTAATCTCATGTACATTAATTTTCTAAGAGTATTTTCTGTGTACATGTATTACAACAGATACAAATAACTGAAAATCGTGTTGTCACACATTGATTTGCTTACTACTTTCTAATTAAATCTATATTGACTAATGGTATCTATTAATACAGATATCAATATTTAAACAGGTGTTTCACAATACCCAATTCGCATTTTATTACTGATTATCAATCCTAAGACTTTAAAACTGAACTGGGTTGCAGAATGGATTGCAAGACTCTGTTTGAAAAGAGGACTGTGTTTGAAAAATTACATCCTACTGCCGGCATCTAGTAATCCTTTCTACATGCATGAAATGTGTGGGCTTATATGTGAGATGATCTTCAAGCTGACTAAGCAACAAAACTCAGTTCAGCATTAAACACTAAGAACTTTTAACAGTTTACCAGAACAACTTTCTAACGTGCTAAAAAACCTCATCAGAATGTTCAAAATACTGCCTGAAATAATAAAGTAATGATAAGAAGGTCTTAATGGGAAAGAATGTTTGGTTTGGGCTAAGACTGGCACCCTGTTGAAATCACTTTTAACATTTGAATTTTAAGTGCATGTACAAACACACTTGGTATACTTGCAGCCAGTTATGCTAACATTCACATTAGCAAAACTTAAAGGTTGCATTTCTTTCATTAAAAAAAAAAAACTTCTAAGTCCCCAAAAGACAAACTTGGCTTTTTCCTTTGAACATATTTGTATAAAAATTCACACACACACACACGTACGTATGCACACACAGGTACACTTACAAGGTATCTGACGGAGATGGATGAGGTTTTTTCAGTGTCAATTAGATCTGTAGTAAAACAGAAAAAAAGAAAGTATTAGAGGTCAGGAATTTTTTTGCCTTGCAGAAAGGAGGAATCTTTAGGATTTCTACCCTAATGCTGCTGAAGAACAGCAGCCTATGCATTTAGACAAAGGTGGCACATGCCACCCATCCAAGAGGAGAGCAATGACGTTACTGGAAAAGACTAAGCTTGTAAACTACAGCCTACAGATAAAGACGAAGCTAATAATGGGGACACCACCCCCATTTAAACATGTTCTGAATAAAGCTATGAACAGAAGCTTAATTTAATAAATATTTTTTTAAAAAAGGCAAGAGACTTTCAGATTCCATGTGGTCCATTCTTCTATCTCAGGGCAGAAGCAACAAGATCTTTTATCATTCTTGATGGACGAGTATCAGCAGAAACATTATCCCAGAACTATCCATAGCATACCATGCCCAAAAGAGTCATAGGAAACATGAAACAGAGTTTGGGTACTGAGGTAAGAAGAGAATTTACAGAACAAAAGCATGGTTATGTAGGCAGCGAGGCTTCACTGGTCATGGGACCAGTGGGGAAAAAAAAAAAAAAAGATGCCTATGTGTAACTACACAGATATGGCTTCAAAATGTCTACTGCATAATCATTCTCTTGGACTACTTGGGTTTATATGAAGAAAGCTTTTAACTGATGTTTGACCTAGTTATATTTTATTAGCCTTCCCCATAAGATTTTAATCCAGGTACCAGTTTTTACAGATTGAAACTGTGTTAAACATCCCTTACAAAATTTTCCTACAAACATTTTCTCTTGAAATATGAAATAAGAGGCGTAATAATGTTTTTAGTGTTACTGGCACTTGCATGTGGCTGTAAAAGATTTTGATCCGTTAACAGCACCATCCCAAACTCATGCCAAATAAATATTTATCATATTTTAAACATTAATGCGTAACAGACTAACATATTGAACTTGCGAAAGTACCTCCACACCAGTTCCATTTGGTTAGAAGCCAAACTTAGCTATTCCAATTACACCTTATGCCTTCAATCTCTTAAGACTTTAAGAGAAAGGATGAGATGCAATGTTCACATCGATGCACCATCAGATACCTTCAAGGCAAGCCAACTACGTATTCCTGAAGTGTAACAAGTTATGTTCTCAGTAAACTTCCTTTTTCCTCACAAATAAAAGAAAATGTAGCACTCACATGAAGAATTTCACTGTATCAAAATAAAACTTATGTAATACTAGAATATTCAGAATATGTGATATTTGATATCGACTTACAAAGTTCATTATTTCTCTTAATAGGGCAGCGTAACTAGCCTATTTAGATGCTTATCTATCTATTTTGGAAACAGCTGAGCTTGCGGTTCTTGATGTAGGAAATGCACATTCCCAGCAACAGCCATCAAGGTGTGCCAGGCATGACTACAGTCTAAGAAAAAAATGAAACCAAACAAAAATAGATGTAGCTTCTCTCCTAGATAGCTCTGTTTTCAGCATCTCTGAAGGACTTTCCTCAGGTGAATAAGCTTCTAGCAATTTTGAGATGGTAACTCTCTAGACTAGAGTTCATTTATCATTTGCAATGATATGTTACAGTGTTCGTACTACAAACCTCACTCACGAGGTAGTATTTTACTTATTGCTATTAAGTACTGGGTGTTTACAGAAATTCTATAGTCCAAGCTTACTATAGTAAACAAATAACTGATGCAAATGCTCACATAAGCACTGACACTGTATTTTATGGGCTGCCACAGATGGAAGAGAGATAATCTGACTTTGATATCCTCAATTAAAAGCTTCAGAGACAGATAACAGCAACACTCTATTCTTGTCCTGCAGCCAGGGCCACAGAACAAAGTCTGAAATCAAAGCACAGGTTCCGAAACAGAAGAGACACCCCTCTCTTCGTAGTTTTTCATTAATTTAACTGAAAATCTAAGAAACAAGTGACAACTTTTTTTTTTTCTTTTTAATATAGAAAAATAGCTTTTAAATAGTCACAAAAGCTTATAAGACTAAGTAAGAGCAAAAGTGTGTCTGTGGAACAGGGAGAGGGTTTATGCCTCTGGAAGCCACTATTCACAGAGGAGGAAATGCCCTCATCTTCTCTGCACTTAACTATTCAAAGAGAACAGAATCAATTTATCCAGCATTTGCACACATGATTAGAGTTTCTGCATGTAACTCAAAACCTAAAGAAGTACCTGTGGCTAGAAATCTTATCTTATGCAGTTTAATTTTAATAAGGCAGCAAATTATCTTTGCTAGGAAAGTCTTTAATTAGCCCAAGTCTAAAACAATGAAAAGGTTTAATATTGAAGTATACAAATAACGGTGTTTATTGTCCTTCCTCTTGTGTTAAAAACCTTGCCAGGGATCTGATTTACTGTGCAATAACATGATTAGAAGAAAACATACTTTTTCAGTCTACTTCAAACATTAATTGCAACTTTTAGGAGTTTTCTTTCATTGTGTTAGGGAAGTATTCTAGTACGAAAGATGACATTAGACAGGAAAAGGGTAGTATTCTAATTTGTGAAGAAAATCTGGACTCTGCAAAGCACGAAGTTGTTTAGTTTAAAAACAACACCAGAGGAAGCTGTGGTTCCCCTGCAGCCAAGCTCTTGTCAGCTTCAAACGGAGACACAATTCTAGCTTTAGCATAAGTACTCAGGGTTGACTCCTTTGAGGAAGTCCTGACATCTTCCAAAATAATCCAATATGAGTAAGTAACAACTATTTCCGGAATTTCTCTAGCATTCAGGCAGATCTAAACATTTTGGAAACCACAGTAAACACTCATAATTTGTAAGTGGAAAGGAGGTTCTACACAGTGGAAAAAAAAAAAAAGTGACTTGACCTGAATAAGTGCATTGGTTATCAGTTACAGTCAGTTTTTGGAAGGGAATTTAATCAGTATTTAGTAGTCCTGTATTTGTTCCAGTACTAAAACTGAAAGAGGCTAGGATTTCAAAAAGAAAGTACAGAAAGACTGAGAAATATCACATTGCCAGGAAGGTAGAGCAAGCTTAAACACAACAGACAAGTGCATACTACTAGGCTCTCTACAAATTTTGATTTTCCAGATTTATACCTGTCACACATAAGAATGAGAGAACATTTCTACAAATGAGAAGACTGTAGTTAAGTAGCAATAAGAGTTAGAAGAATCTTGTGGTTAATTACAACTTTTGGAGGGTTAGAAAGGTTGAAAAGCTCTTGTCAGCTTCAAACGGAGACACAATTCTAGCTTTAGCATAAGTACTCAGGGTTGACTCCTTTGAGGAAGTCCTGACATCTTCCAAAATAATCCAATATGAGTAAGTAACAACTATTTCCGGAATTTCTCTAGCATTCAGGCAGATCTAAACATTTTGGAAACCACAGTAAACACTCATAATTTGTAAGTGGAAAGGTGGTTCTACACAGTGGAAAAAAAAAAAAAGTGACTTGACCTGAATAAGTGCATTGGTTATCAGTTACAGTCAGTTTTTGGAAGGGAATTTAATCAGTATTTAGTAGTCCTGTATTTGTTCCAGTACTAAAACTGAAAGAGGCTAGGATTTCAAAAAGAAAGTACAGAAAGACTGAGAAATATCACATTGCCAGGAAGGTAGAGCAAGCTTAAACACAACAGACAAGTGCATACTACTAGGCTCTCTACAAATTTTGATTTTCCAGATTTATACCTGTCACACATAAGAATGAGAGAACATTTCTACAAATGAGAAGACTGTAGTTAAGTAGCAATAAGAGTTAGAAGAATCTTGTGGTTAATTACAACTTTTGGAGGGTTAGAAAGGTTGAAAGAAGAAAAACCAAGGGAAATGATTCGGTTTTTACAGCGTGTCAAGTGTTTCATGAAAACAAATTCTGCCAATATTAATGCGAGTTACTCCTGGTAGAAAAAAAAGTACACGTGGTCCAATTTTTGTTCCTTTCTCACAGGCAGATTTCTACATATTTTCCTCTTACACAATTTTGTACGTCAAAGGGCAGTGGAAACTCCACAGGTAATCTAATCAAACGCCAGCAGGTTTCAGAAGTACTTCTGTGTTCTGTCAGTCCAATAGTAGCTTAAAGCCTGAGAACTTCAAGAGCTCTTACTGTGTCTGTGCAGCATAAATACCAGTACCTATGTCCCAACAAACAGGGAGAGGAAGTCAGGTATAGTTGATCCTGATATAAGTCGAGGGTCCCTGTTTAAATATATAACGTTTTAGTTGAAACAGCAAAACCACAAATAGTATTAGGAAATCCTGTTTCTCTTACTGCTGCTTAAAAAGTAGTTAATATAATGTTTTACCTAGCTACTAAACAAAGATAAGATTTATTTTTCCTTTCAAGAAAAATACTGCTCTTGTCCTTCATATTCACTACTTCTGTTTCACTACCTCAGAATATATATGCACTTAATGTCAGTCAGGGGGGAAAAAAAAAAATCAATTTCTAAGTGTCAAGTGTCATATCTATTGCTGCAACAACTATTGTAAGGGAAACCAGACCAGCCACACTTATCCAGTATTTCTCAATTATCTAACAGACCGGTGTGAAACTCTCTCCCCTAATCTTGCCACGTTAAGGGCAAGCAAATATTTGGTGAAAGGGTAAGAGCTGTTTGTGTGCCCCAAGGGCAGAAAACATAAAAGGCCAAGGCAACATTCCACAATTGAAAACTGTCCATTGAGAATGCACTGAATTAGGGAAGTATTTCCTCTAGACCCACCTCTGTTACTTCTGCCTCATTAAATTCTATCCAGAATCTGCCCTGTAAATACCCAAGGCTCATTTGCTCCAATGCTTCCTCTCTCCCAAGCCCCTACGCAATCTGTTCTGGTTATGCTGTGATCCAATCAAAAGCCCGGGGCACACAAGGTTTTGAGTCAATCCAATTTATGCTACAGTATTGTGAATGCTAGCAGTCACTATAACTAACAGCAAACTCAGCTGTTTCAACACTTCTTTGTGGCAAAGGAAGCGCGAGAGAGACCCTTTTGTTTCACTGGCATCTTCATTAATGAACGTGGTAAGGACTGATGGCTTGGACAGAGTATTTCAGAAGAGGATAGAAAAGGAGAAAATTTGTAACTGAAAAATACAGATACTGCTCCAAAACTCCTCCAACATCTACAAAAAATACTTTGACTAAATTAAAAATGCATATTCTATGCTAATAAAGAAGAATTTCAGCCTGATCCCCTCAATGTATACCCCAATCTCATCAGGCATGATGGCAAACGTAACTCTTACTCCAGTGTTTCAGCAGCAGAGAGATGTGATTGTACTGTTTCCACCCAACTTCTGAAAACAAGCACGTGAAAATGCGAGCAGCACAATCAAGGACAAATTTTAGAGGATACGTAGCTGTGGAAGTCCTCCAGCAAAAGCTATGTAAACAGTCAAGTAAGACTTGATCATTTCCTTCTTCCCGTATGGAATACAGAAAGGACAGACTGCCCTGTTCTGTGTTTAGCTACACCATCATTTTGCAATGGAAAGGCTCTGACGATCCAACTAGGGAGAGTTAAGTTACCGTCATCTTTTAATTTTCTACTCCCTTCTCAGCAGTGAACTGCTTTGTAAAATACAACAGTACTGGCCTCTCCTAGGATTATTGAATTATACAGTCTAGAAAATCCAATCGGTTTAAGACCTACAAATATAAAGCCCTATTTGCCACATCTTCCATCATGTTTTTTTCTTGCCTGCAAGCACTGTCCTTGAGAAATGTGATACCCCAGGTCAAATAATCCCCTAATAGCTACAATTTATACTAAAACCACTTCATACATGAAGATCACGCCTCCTTTGAGTACAGACTTGATAAGTTCAAGCTTTTTGAAAACATTCTCTTATTTTAGGCAACTTCAGGTAACTTCCAAAGCCTGTTACTGCACTTTTGGAGTGTTATTGCAACAAAGTTCTTTACACTCACCTATACTGTATCAGTTTGAAACCACAGACTGGAGATCAATTCCCCTCTTTTATTTTTGTTTTATTTTTAAGCATTTTAAATGAAGCGGGTTAAATTAAAAAAAAAAAAAAGAAAATATTAGTGAACATCCAGACTATTCTGTATAGGTCCGTATCACAGCCTGTTTATGCAGTCTCTACCATAATATATAACTACAAACAAGCCTTTAATCCTAATTTTTATAACCAGATTATGTTTAAAATTTTCATTTTTAAGGGTGATTCTGACTTGAAAATGTGATTGAAGATACTGATTACAGGCCAAAAAGGGACAGTTCAGCTAGAAGAGGGAGGAGTGAAACAATGCAGAAGTGAGACTTCTCACTCCGTTTTTTCCGTGTGGAATACAGGCATCTGAAAACTGGCATACTCTTCTGTGGTGGTCTAAGTTGAGCAGTTTTACTCTTTACTCTGCATTGGAAGGGACCAGTAACACTCACACGAGCTGCTTCTTTCGGGTAGCTCCTTAAACTATGCCACCGTTTCATCTCACCCAGCAGTGAATGGATCGTCCAGATTTTGCTTCTGTCTCCTAATTGGGACGCAGCTGACATAAAGCAGGAATTTACTCAAAGCTGAGCTTCTTAACAGAAGCTGTTTTCATAACAGAAACATTAAGAACTCCATTTCCTCTGCATTTTCAGGGCACAATGGAAGTAAATAACTAATGTGCAGTCTTTTACAGTCTTCAGAGTCCGATGTAGTATTCCAGTTTTTGTAATACTGATCAATGTGTGATGGGGGGTACCGCAGATAGAAAGTACGAATGTAACTTCTGTAACTAATGTTTTGCTTCTAACTGCTAGGTGCTTTCCTGGGTCTACTTAACATTCATTTTTATCTGTTTTCAACTTCTTGTCAGTATTAGGAACATGCACATGGACAACAGCCTGTTTAAGAATTAGGGTGCTCGTCTCCCCTCTTTTATATGTTATTGTCCTATGCTTCTGATAATCATTTCAACAACATCCTTTCACTATGTAAGGAAATTAGGACATTAGGTGCTTTTTATTTTGCAAGATGAAGGAGTACAGGAAATAATCTGCCTGGGTAAAAGGTTTTTAAAGTTTACCCAGAGACAATGTATTTATGCTTTTATGCCTGTTGGATACAACTGCTCCACAGATTGCTGGAGTACACGCATTCAAGTTCAGACTCAGATCAAGTCACGGTATTAGGGTTGGACAGACGTTAATGACGTTTTACTCCACAAGGCAAGAATAACATTACCCTAGCTGCACAGATTAAATATTAACACTTATTTCCTGGCCTGAGATCTGGTATGTTACCAAACATCTGTACAGCATGACCTAGGAAAAATTGCACATGCTCTTCTGATGACGCATTAGAAATACTTAAAAGTCAAATGGCATTTCCCAATATAAAATAAAATAGTAACACGAATCTGTTACTATATAAGAAAGAGTTAAGAGAAAGTAAACACTGAATCATTCTTTTTTTCAGTAGGATTTAGCTAATAGATTCGTCTGACCAAAGCTTAGTAACATGAACACAGGAGAGCCAGTCATTAAAAGCTACTTCCTTCATTTATAATTTCCTGAAATCTAGCAGCATTGCTCTGTAGTAACCTTTCTGAGAAAGAAGCAACTCAAACAGTAAAATGTTAAAGTGCATGAACACATGTCCAGTCTGGCAGGCAAACATGCCATGTAACGACAGAGATCATCATAATCCCTCTTAATACTCTATTGAGAAAGTCCAGTAATATTAACCTCCTGCCTTCTACTGACACAATAGTGGCATCAGGTTGCTTTCTTCTCAGACATTGGTCATAATTTAGGTAGTGAAATTAATTATGTACTTTAAAAAAAAAGGCAGGGAGGGGAGGAGAAGTCAATGCTCCTCCTCATGTACTGCATTAGCAGTCTTTTGCCTACCAAAAAGTATACCGGGGGCTGGGGAGGGATTTTTCTGAAGTTCTCATAGGTTTTTCAGAATTCTGCAGGGACAGTCAAGAAGAGGAGCACCAGAGTTGGGAAATACACTTTCCCTTTTCTCTTAGGAGCTCACATCCAAATGCAAATTCTTTCCTTTTTTTTTATGTGACTAAGCAAAAAGAATTGCGCTTTCCTATTCGCAATTTGAAGAAATTCTCTCCTTGCAGATGTTCTGATATACAGATGACGGGGTATACAAGCTTAAGAGAACTGTTCCCACCCATGGTCATTTGATATCGTAGCCCCTGAGGTTTTAAGCGTGAGTCATCTCTATTTTTCGTTTTCATTGTGTAACTAGTTAAGCTGCAGAGGAAAACAGTTTGAGAGTCAATAAAAATTAGAAGCAAGCATATTTTTTATCTTTTGCACAATCACAGCATTTTCCAGTGAAAAAGTGATGACGCCTTTTGTACATTTACGGAACTGAATTTCATTGTGGTCTTAATGCAGAATTTTAGCATGGTCTATTGCTTGGTTCATGGTGGACCTACCACTTCCTAGCCAAACATACCTAGATTCATCTCTAGATATCTATCATCTCTAGATCCACACCCAGACTTCCCAGATAAAGATTTACCTAAGACAGGACTTCATACTGCAACTTTTTGCTCACTTCAAACTTTTTGTGCGTCAACTTGCTTTTTGGTGTTTTTACATGCTTTAATATAGACTGAGATATCTTTAGGGTATATTTATTTTAATAACATTATTTGGCCACTGAAGTATTAATTTTTATAAGGGAGACCTGGAGGCACAAAGAGGGGATGAGTTGTACATGGATAATAAAACAATGCAGCATGTACCAATTTAGTCGGAGAAGTTTGGTAATTTCAGCAAGGGAGGTAATACTGGTGATGGCATTTTCTACCAGGGAAGGCAATCTTACTGACTTACTATATCATAACAGTTCTTTGATTTTTATCTGCATTTCAAAGGGAAACTGAGATGACCAAGCAAATTTCCGTACATTTTTTCCTACAAGGCAAAGTGCACATTCAAGTTTTTAGATTTAACAGCTCTCAACACTATTTTGGTCAATCTTCTGAGCAGTGTAAGACCACCAAAACAGGAAAACAATGCAAAAGTAGTATGAATATTTATGTTCAGACTAAGACAGGAGAACAAGGTAGAAACTAGCACAATTCTTAGACAAAAGTAGTTTAAAAGAAAAGGAGAAAAAAAAAAAAAAAAAAAGACCTCTGAGACACTTGTAAACAGCAAAGTTTTGAACTTTACCACCCCCCTAATACACGTGCATGCACCTTTATCACACTTATTTCCAGACACCAACATGCTTGTTTAGGGCACACAGACACAGAGGCAAGCAGCTTTTGATGGTTTTAGTCCAAAATATCCAAGTAGCTTTTGCACAACAGCAGAGGACATACTTACAGGGCTGGGTCACAATATCACATGAGCTGGAAGCAGAGACAGCCCAGAGCAAGCCGGCTCTGGCCAAAGAGGTGCGTAACCATATTATCACATGATTGTGCCTATGCTAAAATGTCCTACCCCTTGGCAAAACATACTAGCACAGCCACGGAGCCTCCTGAAAGGAATTTGTTGAAGCCCTGCCGGCTCAGAAGACATTAAAGAAGCATGCGTGACTGTTCGCAGCAAACCACACAGCTGAAACCCAAGTGGCTTGATGGCATGACTTGATATTTAGATAACCAGATCACCTTTAATATGAGTAAAGTAGAAGTCACGGTACCAACTGTGGAAGTAAGAAACCATACAGCCCTAGACTAAACAGACAGTAAAGTGGTCTTAGACTTAACAAATTTTGAAGGAAGCCTGAAGAGGAAGCTGACACTGTTGACTATTCTTTTCAGCTTATTTTTAGGAACCTTTTTGCTCTGAAAAAAGGACAGAAGAATCCTTAGTATGGCGCTATCACAATAGCAATTTATGTCTAGTAATAAGAAAGATATAATTTAAATTATTAACAAATGCAGTAATACTCAAAAAGCTAACATTGTCAGAACACATTTCCATTTTCTACTTAAAAATACACAGTCCCCACTCCAAGTCTGTCAGGATTTGGACTGATCGTTATCGTGACAGTAGGACAAAGTTCCCCATTGGAAGGTTTTAGTAAGGGTTATTTAACTGCTTACTCCCTAATTATTGTCAATCTTATTACTCACTAGCACACAACCCCCCCAGATCACTCCTTACCTTTAATGCAACTGCAATTCAAATGTCTCTAGGTAAGTAGGTTGATAAATTCATGAAAAATCTAGAAAAAAAAAAAGAAAAAAATTAAATAGTGAAAATTCTAGGCATCTCTTAGGTTATAACCATATCCAAACAGACTATTCAATCCGACATTTTCCTGGATTGGTAATATGAGCTTTGTCAGCTGTTTGTTGTCAATACCATTTGCACAATTGCAAAATAACTACCTGCTATTTGAAAACATGGAACAGGCTGATCGCGTGCTTCACTTCAGGGCAGGGGATACCACTAGAAACTCATTACATTATCATTCTCAAGTGCTGTATATTCACCTAACTTCTATGTTCCGAGTGCCTTCAGATGTTTGAATGCTGTAACATGGTGCCAAACACCGTGCCTGGCAAAAAGATTTACTTGGTTAAAACCAGCATTTACAACGTTAGGCTGCTTTTAATAGCCTCAACTTTAAAGCTGCAGAAACCCAGCATTCAAAGCTTACCTTTGTTAAAGATTAATCTACTTAATGCTATCCAAGTTACAGAAATATTTTTCATGGTAATGTGAAACAAATTTATTAAGCTGTTTTGCCTGTCTGAGGAACACCAATGAATTACATTAGAAAAACAGCCAACAGAAACCTTACCCACTGTGGCCTTTCAGAGAATAACATCACACACCCTCCTCTTTACATTTGCATCCAATGTCTGGGCACAGACCACGACTCAGAAAGTAGGAAAACAAGTGCTCAAACAGTTGATGTGGTCCTAAAATCTCGTATTTTAGTTATAAAGTATTAGCATACACACAAGCTATGTTTGTATCTTGTTTTCATGAATTTATTGCAGAAATTATGATCCAACTGCAGTAGAAGTGACCTGCATATTCCGGTGACACAGAGGAAGTTTCCCCAAAGCCCTGCTCCTCCTTCCATCAACCCCCCTGCCTCTGCTGACCACCACTGCTCGCTCAGCTCCTTCTCCACACTGCAGTCCGGACTGATTTGGTCCAGATTAAATGAGGATTATTTTCCAAACAACAGTAACATTTTAAGCAGGTGTAGGTCATATCTGAATAAATGCAGTGTTTTTGAATGGGGGGAGAGAGACAACAAGGCTGGTCACCATCTGATCCTTTTCATTAGGTAATGTGATCTGGAAAGAGTCTTACACTTACTTCTGACTGTTCTCTGTGTGTTATTATCATTCATCAAACCATCTTTGAGTGTTCAAATAACCTGAATTCAGCTCAAGGCTAGAACAAGTTTTTATCTTCAGTTATGTTAGACTAAAACTGCCGGACTGTTCAGCGTGCTCTCTTTTCCAGTCGAGTTTTGTGGAACTGTAACGTACTCTGCACAGGTATCGTTATTTAAAGGCATGCAAGAAAAATATGCCTGGAAGGCCAAGCTTCAGTGAAATACTCAAACCCCTATAGAGCTTCTCTCATATAAACTTGAACAGCAAGGATAATGTATAATCCATGAACAAACCAGACTGAGTACTGACAATCCCAGAACGGCAAAAAGTAGCACACTCACACAAGCAGGATGCTCTCCATGCTTTTCTAAGGCACAATCCTGCGCCGATCCCTATTCCAACTCACACTCTCTCAGCCTGCTCTTTATTGAAGAACAGCAAGCTTAGTTTCACCTTCCAGTTGTTCCTCTTCCCTGCAGTGATACATTTCATAATGAAAGCACTTTTCACCAAGTTCTTTCAACAGAGGAGCTCATAAAAATGCAAAACTATTTGCATGCTTATGAAATAAACAGAGAATCCATTTTCATAATGAAAATTAAACACATCTAACTAACAAAGGCACAAACCCAAGGCTATCTTAAATTCAGTATCAGCTGTGCATACACCTGTCTTCATGGAAAGTAATGGGCAAAATGACAAACTAATGGGCTACGGACAGACACCACAAACCAGGATCTCTTGCTTCGTTTTCATTTTTCCTTCCCATTGCTAATTTTGGTGTTATTTGACATTACCACTAGCTGCAGATTTACTGTCTCAACTCTTCTATATAACACTCAAAGCTATGGAAAATATTGCTGTAAAACTATACCTTACCTATATAGTATTGCAATTCATTTAGTATGTTTTCATTGTGCAAAAACACCCAAACAAAACCAAAAAGTGCCATACTAATAACAGAAAAGTGGTTAGAGAGGTTAGTACTTAAAGCAAATTTTAAGATATAACACAACTTGAGCAAATTACTTTATTGAATCGAAATAAGCATGACCTCAGTGTAATGGAGACCCCAAGAGAGAAGTGAAAACAGCACAGGAAGCCTGCTGGTTCTCTAGCAGAGTCTTCAAGTTGAGGCTCATGGCAGCCAACTCAATCCAAATCTGGACTGTGGTGGTCCCACTTTGCTCCCTTGGGCTGCAAGTCTTGCAGACAGCCCGTTACACATAACTTTTAAGTCGAGCCAGCTGTCTGACTAAGTCCCTACTCAGTCACACAAGCTCCAGGGCAAGGAGGAAGCGGTAACCTCAGTTTAGTCCAGCTGATGTGGACTTACTTGTACCTTTACACTGTAGCTTTCTAAGCACTTTAAACAAGCATAAAATGGAGCTATAAGCATAAAACAGAGCTAGTGCTGAAAGAAGTACCCTCCACCCGTGTTCTGCTGCCCAAATCCGTCCCTGCCCTTTTGCCAGGAGCCAGGGTGAGCAAGGGCTGGCTGCACCTTTTGCAAGCTTAGTGTGTTCATGGAAGTGCAGTATTAGAGAAAAAGCAACCAGAAGCTGTACCGTGGTAACTCACCTACTTTTATTTTTATTGAAAGCCAAAAAGAAAAAAAAGCCCCAAAACCACCAACCCCAAACCCTGTTCCCAAACACTGAAATGTCTTCTAATTTTATTACAGATTTCAGTTGAATATGCAGAAGAACTTCTTTACTTTGAGGGTGACAGAGCACTGGCACAGACTGCCCAGGGGGGGCCTGTGGAGTCTCCTTCTCTAGAGATATTCAAAGCCAATCTGGACGATGTCCTGTACAACCTGCTCTAGGTGAACCTGCTTTAGCAGGAGGATTGGACTAGATGATCTCCTGAGGTCCCTTCCAACCCTTGCCCACTCTGTGATTCATTTTACTTTAATATGCAGAATTTGTTGTTTATTGAAGGCCAGGAGTTAGTAATCTTCCTAATCCACAGTGGCTGTACAGTACAGGAAGCAGCAGCTCACTACAGAGTTGACAGTTTAAGCTATGAAACAAACGCCCTCATTCATAAATTTGGGGGGGGGTTTTGCTATGAGCCAACATTCAGTGCTCAGTGATAGGCAGCTTCCAGCTCCTCAAACTTAACTAGCATATTTGAAGTAGCGACATTTCTCAACTGCTCAACTCCTCTAGCTTCCAAGACAAAACATTTGTTGAGAATGACTCAAGTCTGCATTCTACTTATCACATACTTGAGGTAAACTGAGCACAGCAAGATCTTTTAAAAAATTATTGCATGTACAACTACTAGAGAGGAAACAACAAAATACCCAACAGATTGCTTAGGTAACGTGAAACGTTTCAGTAGATCTGACCAGTTACATCAATTTGCTATTCCCCCCCCCCGCCCCAGCAAGATACTTGCATCCTCTTATCAGCAAGTATCACAGTACAGGCTCCTTGTAATCTTGCCACTAGCTTCACTTAACCCTGCAAACTCAGCAGGACACTGATGGCAGCGCCCATTTCAATGTGGAAAGACTCACTCAGCTGTATGTGCCACCTGCCATAAATACGCACAGAATTGTGAACTGCAACACTGCATGAAGTTAGATCAAACATTTTGTCGTACCAGCTCATCTGTAGCCTGACAGCGAGTGCTCTTCATATTTCACCGAGTGTGAGAAACCAACAGTGCACAGCACTAGATGAATACTTATTATTTGCAGTCTAATATTTCTCTAAACACAACTTCCTTAGTAGATTTTTTTGGTTCAAGTTGTGTAGGTGACTGCTAGCATACAGAAATGCACATAAAATTTACAAAATAGTCACTTATTTCAAATATCAAATCAGACTTGTAGCCAGGTGAGCAACCATTACATGAACACAAAGATAAATTATTTTTTATTTTGGGAAAGTTCTTTTAGCACGTACCCTTGCAGATGAAGCTTGCTACTGACCCCAGTAAGCTGGATGTAGGTTGAGCAACTCAGTTTCCAGAAGCACAGCACACCTTTAGCTTCCTCTTTAAAAGACCAGCAAGAGGTTGACTTTAGCTTCAGGCTCATCAGTACATGTTATCCTGAACCAAGGAGCATAGTTCACATCTTATAGCAGAATGGCTAATATAAAAAAAAAAAGCAAGATCTTTTGAATCAGGAGGTTTGTCCGCTTGATGTGGAAGGCAGAGATCAGATCGAGTGAAGAACAGCGGGCTCTCCCCAGCGCCTACGGCAGGCTCGTGTTGGGAGCTGCCCGCGCTAGGCACAGCCAGCCCCTCCGGCCACACGGCTGTCTATAGCCTTTGGGTTCCACAGCAAGAAATGGGCACGTTGGAAAATAATCACAGGAAAAGCTATATGATACAGCCAGAAATGCTGCCATACTGACCTAAAAGCATTTGTGCAGCTGAGGGACAGTAAGAAAAACTCGCCTCACGCTAGCAGACTGTTAAAGAAAACCAAACGCGAGTGTCGAGTCTGTTCTTACTGTGACACGTAACAAAGATTTTCTGGCAGCCGTGAAAGAAGAGCCTTAGGGCACACGTGTGCTCTGTAGAAACCATTTATTTGTTTTGTATTTCTTTTCCAGGAAACTGAATTGGGAAATACAAAAAACATGCCTATAACAGCTACCAACACTGAACAGAATTTCTCTTTGTGGTATCGCATAATTATAATAATTTATTCAGTCCCTCTCTATGCTAATATTTTTCCACTCCTATGAGCAGGTTTTGTGCAAACAAGGCCCTTAAAAAGGCTTAAGGGTCACTTACCAAGGAGGACAGTTAGTCTATTTTATGGGCTACTCTCCATTTCTGACAATGGAGCTGCGTAGGTGGTGTGTAAGGGATGTAAATCCAAGTGCAAGTGGTCTGCTGGGCAGAGGCATAGCTAAAAATACAACTATTTGGGAACAGGAATAAATACATTCAGAAATAAGCAGCAGCTCGTGCATGGCTGACATTTGTTTTGAGTTGTGTTGTGGAAGGATGAAAGATTTCAGCATGGAAATGAAGGTCTTTTGGAGGGCTCAGTCCCCGATAACCACAGCTGCAGTTGCCCAGAGACATCAACCCGACACTGGTGTGCAAATGGGCGTTACTGCTGCCAGAGAGCCCAGCCTTGCACACCCACTGTGCTTGTGGACTGCCACAGAAGAGCAATATTCAGTAAGAATCTTAGCCAAAGGGACTATTACTACTCAGGTTACTTCTGTAAAGTTACACAGCAAACACACAAACAAGCAGTTTTATAAACTAGACATCTAACTGCAGTAACTGTAGTTGAAGCCGAGTAACTGCACATACAGAGGAAAACCTCGGTTAAGATGCAGAGTGCACATCTTGTATCTTATAATCTGTAGAGCAGAAGTGTAGAAAAAAACCCCAATAACCATCCTGTCATGCTACTCGAATCTGCTGTCGTGTCTCCTAGAATGCAAGGCACATTTATTAAGCATTAGTTAAATTTAAAATGCTACACAGTTAGGTAAAGCACCTATCTAAGGAGAACAAGGGTCCAAGTACACTGTGCTAGTACTACCTTCACCTTCAAATGGGTTGCACAGTATCATAAAATAGCTAAACACACCCCAGGTCTGCTGTACAGATCTAACAACTGATTTTGCAAAACATAACCATTAGCTAGAAAAAATTAAAGAAAAAAAATTAAAGAAATTAAGAAAAATTTTTTACATGTTGGCCATGCTTTTACTGGAACAAAAGCACAATGAGGTAGGCTAAACATGTCATTAACAGATACTTTAAAAATAAATTATGCATTTATTATAAATTTAAACTTTTTTTTTTACAGAAATCCTCTGAAGACAAGCATTTCTGTAATTGTCTTGGTATTACTCACAATCTTATTTTCTATAGTAAGGAAAGCTAAACCAGAATACCACTTCAGAGTTACTAAAATAATAATTTAAAAATATGTTTAATTATTACAAGTCTTAAGAGTGCAAGTACTGGAATGTAAGGTGCTATTTTAAGTCTGCCCTTGCCATGTCAACTTATTTCTAATTTTACAAGCTTTCAAGCATACCTAGGTACTTTTTTTTTTAATTGGTATATACATTAATACTCTAACTGCCATTATATACCTATGCTATAAAATATTCCCAATTATCAATGTATGGAAATGGAGGCATTTTCCCT
>NW_009258541.1:292135-296409 GCF_000687185.1 Egretta garzetta | reverse complement strand
GAGATGAGCTGCAGCATCATCACACAGTTTAAAGTAAAACAGATGTGCATGCAGGTATTCTGCTCTAGTTTTTGACACATAACGGCTGCTATTAAAAGACCAATGAATTTATTATAAAAATTTAAAGAGAAATATAAATCTATTGCCTAATAGGCAAGTTACAAGCGTGCTTTTAGAAAGAGATGCTCAACTGACAAAGCAGTAACATACTGTAGGGAATCAACAGTCCCATCAGTATATGCTGAAGGAAATCCTAGTTCATTTGTTTTGTCCTCACTGAAGAACAGTGGTATTCAAGTGTCACAGATTTAAGAGTCTTGGATTTAAAGTGATAACCAAGGATCCACCTTGGATCGCTTTAAATCCGAGAGTCTTAAATCTGTGATAATTGGTGGATCACTTTATCTCTACCTTTGGAGATAAAGATATCTCACCTTGAAGCCCAGTGAACTCCCAGCTACGATCGATTGGCATTAACTGTACTACAAAAAACACACCAAATTTAAACACAGGAAAAAGGTGTTTTCTCAATATCTAGGATTCTTTACAAAACACTTTACAGAGGTAAAAAGTACTCTCTGACTCCAATGGAAAGTCCAAGTGCTTAGCTCTATCTGAAGCAAAGAAAGAGGGAAACAATTCCTCGTGTCCTTCAGATTACGCAGCTATTAATCCAAAAGCAAAGCAAATAAAACGCATACTGACTTTTTGATGTGGTAGCATTAGCTCCAGCCTCACTTCCATCATAAGCAACTCACATACACAAACTTTAAAATCATCCACAATACAAATTGACATTCTGACAACACGTTAGCCAAAGGAGAACGTTTCCCACCCCTCCCAGCCCATGCCCACAGTCACCTTTCCTTACTTGTTTTGCTCCTCTGTTTCCCAAAACTGCCTGTGCTATTTATTTCCTTACTGAAAAATGGTTCAATGTGCCTTCTGAGTTTTCTACTATATTTGGGTTCATCTTAAAATCTAACTTTCCAGCCAATTGTACCAGCATGCCTTGCTCACACACAGTCCTCACATCTCACCTCTGCAGAAGATCAAGTTTAAGCCAGCACCAGGTTTAGTCCTGACTCAAAAGCTACTATCGTAGAAAGCTTCATAGGATGCTCTGGGTTGGAAGGGCCCTTTAGAAGTCATCTGACCAACCCCCTTTTGCTGCTCAGGTCAGAAGTAGCACGGAGGCCTGAGTAGTAGAAAGGCTTCCTATCTAGGACAACAACAACAGCATAAGGAATTTCCACCCCCACCACTCATTCCTAACCTCCATGTCATGCGCTTGGTCAGGTAAATAAGGTTATGGGCATTTGGCACAGGATTAAAGCCATATCTTGATTACAAGTGCACTTTATATGAAGTATTAGGTAGGAACAGGTAGCCCTAAGAAGAAATGGGGCAGGGAAAGCAGATCTAAAGTTCTGTCCAATTACTTTTGTTGATCTCGGCCAGGCGGCTCAGTGTGGATGACACTAGGTACCTACTGCAGAAAAGAAAACTGAAACCACATCTCCCGAGTAATTCTGGCAACTGGCCAGAAGTCTTCCTCTTTGCAAGTGCAGGTCTTATTCCGTACACCATCTTTTAGTTCAACGTTAGTACGAAACAAGTGAAGACTTCTCACAGTTCCAGCATATCCAGGATTAAGGCAAGGTTCTCCCCATCCGCCGCTCGGACCACAACAGCAATCTGTGAGAAAGGGCCTTGGTGCCGGCAGGCTCTGTGTCCACCACGGATCACTGCAGAAACCCGTCACACCACTTCCAGCGTGTGCTTTACTTTCAGCACGATACAAGTTACTCCGTGAGCCGAGTGGCCACAGACGAAATAACTAGTGCTGCGTTCAGCTTTCATTTTTATGTGCCTGTCTACCGAGTTCAAGGTTTGGAGGAAGAACGCAGTTACTAAGAGCGTCAGCAGATCAAGGACAATCCTCATTTCCCTCCCCCATCTCCAACCAAAAAACCCAAAGGAAACAAAAGGAAAGCAATAGCAAAGCAGTAGTAATTCCTGCCCACTGTAAAGCATAGCTCTCCTAGCACAGGAGAAATGCTTCCTTATGCTTTCCCTTGGGCCCTGCTGTACAGCTGGCCCATCCCGCTAAGCACCTTCCAAACAGAAATGTGACCGAGCGCAATCCCAGCTACAGGGAGAAGAGGAGGTAACTTTGAAACGGAGAGGAACACCACAGCAGTCAGTGTCTAGCTGCTGTAGAATGCAGGAAAATTAAACAGCGTGCCCAACTTCTGAGACGTGCCTTCCACAAACAGGGGGAAGATGTTGCACCATCAAAATAACAATCCAATATATGAACAAATGGAACAAAACTCTAAGTTTTGTTTCTCAGGAAACTGCTTCTGTCCTTCCATGAAGCTTCCCTCTCTCCTGACAAAAATAAGTGTCCTGAAGCACAGTGACCACATGCTAAGTTGCATGAACAACAAAGATTTCCCGTAATAATTAACTCCAACTCTTTTAGCTTGGGTAACTCCTTATTAAGAACAGTTTTCTTATAAACATGCACTCACTTGCCATGTTAACTACCTAACTCTATTTATTAATCATTAACTTCAATAGAGTTCGCATGTTTACTTTGCTCAGGCTACTGTTCAGTATTTTATTTGGGTATTTACCTAATTGAAAAGTGTAGTAGGCTGCATCTATTTTACTAAATATGTATCTGATCATCACTTGGAATATATTTGTATCTAATGCCTTGCCTTAGCAATTTGTTTGGGAGTGGTTTCTCTACTTTTATAAAAGGGCTGAAGCACAATCCTCATGCTCGAAGGAGGTGTCATCCACCGAACGCTGGTAATTTATTATGCTGCGAGTTTGCAGCTGCTGATAAATGCTAGATTATTCAATCAGCAGACAACAGGCAAGGCTGTCACTTGCTTGCACAGCGTACGTTACAGATGGCGTTCAAGGTAATACATGAGTAAGGTTTGCATAAGATGCAAATACCCAAATAATTAACAGCTCATGAAAGACCTTGTAACGGTGGGGTTCTTGGGGGAGGAAGTGGCCCTGTCCCTTTCAAGCTCATACAGTTCTGTAGTTTAAGATGGCAGTGAAGGGGAACTGGCAAATACAAAGAAATGAGAGGCAAGTTAAAAATACATTAAGTATTTCCTAAAATAACTTTTATGTGGAAATATTTAAGGCTTCTGTAGAACTGAAGACAACCTTTGTATCCATGCATGAAGAACAGAAGAAAAAAAAAATGAAGCCAAACAATCTTTCTGAAACTGCGGAACGCTGCTAATTCTGTCTCGTTTGGGGGAAAAAAAAAAAAAAAAAAAAAGAGATTGGCTTGGGGATTTATTTGTTTAAAATGTAATATTTTCACACTGGGGTGGGGGGGGAAGAATCCATGTCTTTAATCATTGCAGTTAGTCCGAGATGACAAATCCCAAAGATTCAAAAAGTAGAACTTAATTTAAAAGAAAAAAAAATCCTGTTTGTAATTCCTATTTGTAGCTTGATTTGCTAATTTGGCAAGGCTGTAAATGCAAGTTGGTCTATAATAGTGTCTGTAATACAACAGAGCGTGTCGTATTTGTATTTTTAGGCTACAACAGCCCAAGATGAAAAGAGCAACCAAGTAAGGACAGATATTATCTTTAACCTGACAGGCATCTTCTACACCCATCAGTGACTACAGCTGTCCATTTACTTTATGGACAACAAAAAAAAAAATCCTTATTTCCCCCCCCAATTTCTCTATAACCTCCATCTATATTTATCGAGCATCTTCATGGAAAATAAAAATCAAATATGGAAAAATTATGCTAGGAAAAAAGGGGTTATGTTACAAAATAGTTCAAAAGTTGCTATAATTATTTCACTGAAGCCCTCGGTAGAACAGCAGCGCTGCGTGGAGGCTGTCCACGGCCCCTTGAGCGTCCCCACTCCTCCTGGGGCAGGGCAGGCATGTGCGCACGCCCTGGCTTTGCCCAAAAAAAAAAAAAGAAAAAAACAACAAACAAACAAAAAAAACCAACTTCAAAAATCCACAAAGCCTACAAAGGTGTTTTAGGATGCCACGAAGTGAAGCTTAGCCGAGGGGAAGAGGCCAACAGAATTATTCAGCCAGCTTCTTGCTTTGCTTTAACAGGTGCTCTTAGGACGCGCGGCAGAAGCGTGTGCCCCCTGCGCAGCGCTGCGCAATGAATCACGCTCTCCTGGGCTGCTGCGTGTGCTACATCAGCATCAGACCATATCCTGAGCCCAGCCTCCTTCCCTGCATCTAGGAGAGGGGA
>NW_009258541.1:282968-291245 GCF_000687185.1 Egretta garzetta | reverse complement strand
GCGCCTCCAGCTCTCCCCGCTGCCCAGCGGGGCTGCGGCCCGATGGAGGGGGGTGTGTGTCAGGATAAAGCCGGCTGCAAACGTGCTTTAGGCTGAGCTCTGTTACACCGCCGCTGTACGGCTTGGTTTGCTCGTTACAAAAGCTGTGGGGCGGTCAGACCTACGGGCACATGGCAAAATCCGCTTCAAGCCCCGGCCCCGGGCTCCCTGCGCTTGAGAGTGGGCTCCAAGCTGAGCCCTCATGCCACCAGTCCGAATCTTTAAGCCTGAACTAGGCAGCGCAGGGGTTTGTTACCCAGTTTTGCCTCCTGACAATCTGGAGCCGAGTCGGAGGCCACTGTGTTCTTTACTCAGAAGGCAAGAAATGGGTTTCAGCAGCAGCACTGACGAGAGCAACTGGGATTACTCACAGCACGGTTCAAAAAGCCAGAGGCCACAAATACCCCTGTGATTCACGCAAGAGCTCGCCAGATGGTTTTACACGTTTTGGAGTCTGAGGCTTCTTCAGAAGAGAACTAGCACAAAATAACTAACTTCTGACGAGATACATAGCCACTTCTTAACAATGTGTAAAGGAAGAGGAAACATTTCATGCTCCATCTATGCTGAGCAGAAGTCCAGCACAATCCTCCTCCACCCCATATGGAGTGGGACAGAGTGTGAGAAAAGCAAAATTGCACAACAAGCCATAGCTATATTTGGTAACAAGTTTGTTCCTGTAAAAGACAACACCTTGCGGGAGGCTATAATTTTTTGGCAACAACTGAATAGGCAATGTGGACCTTGTATTTAATAGTTCTCCCTCTTAGGGAAGCGAAAAGCACATCACTTCTGCGGATGGAGGCTGAACTGACTCACGGTGTGGCTTTTGCTTTGCTTGGGCTATATGAATTTCAGGGCAGTCCGTTATTACTCTCACTTTGTCCTAATTTGTTTCAAACCCCATTGTTTTGCTTAATGTCAAATCATCACTAATGAGAGGGCCTGGATTGTGCAAGATGCCCAAAGGCACATCTGTTTTCTGCAGACTAAATATTTTTTTGATCTAGCCACCCTGTATTTCGGAAAGGTTAGGCAAACAAACATGCTACAGGTTTTTTTTTTCCAACTAAAACACGGACACATTAGCCTATTTTCTAAATCTTTCTCATAAACAGTACATGGATAAGATAATACATTTGTAATTTGTTCCAACTCTTTCGTACTTCCTGCAGTCTTAAGTTCTGAGTTAACTGAGCTTGGATTTACTGTGACTTATCCTGCTAGCGGGTAAGGAAGCACGTCTGGTGCGTGGGCCAGCTAGAGCACTGGAATGGCCACGGTGGGTCAGAACAGTGACCGAGTTAGCCCAGTGTGCCATTGCCAACGGTGGCTGGTCATCTGCTGGGAAGATAAGGAATTCTACAGCTCAGAGACTTTTAGCTAAAAGTAGTCCATTTCTGCTCCTGATAGATGAATTAATGGCAGAAAAAAATCCCGTTGCTTTCTAAATCCATATAAGCTTCCGGCATCTACAGCTTGATGTAGCTCCACAGTTTAACTTTGTGCTGTGTGAAAATCACTTCTGTATGTTTTGAGCCTTCTGTCTGGTATTTCCATTTGATGTCCTTTGACTTCTGCATTAATTAACTATGAATTATATTCTCCCTTAACTGTCTCCATGCCACTCCTTGTTCTATAGATTTGTATCACAGATTCCTTGCACTGCTACCTCATTCATCTCTCTTCTAGGCTGACAAGTCTAATATTTTCCAGGATGAAGGATGAACAGCTCAGTCAAATTAATGATTTCGGCAAAGTTGGAAACAACTTTTGGCTAATGACAATCTAAGGAAAAAATATGTTCTACTTAACAATAGTGAGTCTTAAAATTAAACTTACTATAGAGAGGGTATCCAAGCGAAGAGTCAAATGTACGTTGTTCTGTGGAGGCTTTAGGAACGGCGCTGTGGGAAGCCTTTCCTGTAGCTACAGGTATGCAAGTGCCTAACTGAATTTACTGACGTAGCAGTCGCTCTTTTGTTTGTCATAAGAAATGGTTGTGTTTAAACTATTTCTGTGAAAGGAAATCAGGAACAGATTTATTTGCTCCCTATAAATAAAGCTATGGTCAACTAGCAATACCCGGAGGGTAAGTGGAATACTTGCAAGGGCTTCAAAACTAAGCTAAGAAAAGCAAGCCTATTGCCAGGAAGCTTATAGTCACTACAAGAGCTCAGAAGCGCCTTTGCAAACATTTTAGGAGCCCACAGACAAAAATGAAAGCTGCCTTTATATAACAGTATGTCAGGCTATCTTTAAAACCAGTTCTGACTGGCAGGATCCTTGTTTTCTCTCGTGTTGCAACTGCTTTCTACCTTTCCAATAAGAAAAACCCAGTGGTGATCTCTGTAGAATGCGACCGGTACAACCGAACTTCCCAGACTCCCCAACTGTAGCAGTGCTAATTTTCATCCTTATCACAGAGGTCAAAAAAAAGCAAGAGAAAGGTATGTTGAGGAGAGACTAAAGCCAGTCCCGAAAGTCTCTGGTTTTCACCCATGAGTCAGGGCCAGCGTGGAAATAGTCAACAGCTTCTCACCTCATCCCTGATATGAGCAGAGGGATTGCACAATGTTAGCACTTTTAATCTAAGTAGTAAATCAATATTTGGAGCCTTGCGGGTTGTTTGTTTATACTGGGAGCAGTGACTGGTGAAATCAGCTATTTCTTTGATGCAATCCTGTTTCTTCACAGGACGTACATTTAGAACCAAAACAACAGAAAAGAAATTTTGTGCACAGACTTTGCCGTTTTGTAGCAAGCACTCTCCATAATAAATTCCCTCAGTTTTGTCTCAGGCCAGTAAAGTTTTAATGTATTCCTTTTCCTTTTTTTCTCTTAAATTGTATTTCTGCTACTTCTCAATAAACTTAGAGCACATCGTAAAAAAAAAAAAAAGCTGAAGCACGTCAGACTTCCACATGAACTCTGCTCACCAGGAGTAATGTGCTTCTGTTCACTCTAGATCTTTTTAAACTGACTCCCAGGTTTTAAAAGAAAACACAACAAAACCACCATAGTGGTCAGCCGTACGCACTCGGTGACACAAAGGATTATTGATCGCTCCAAAGAAGTGCATTTCAAGGAGGAATTTCAAGTAGGGGGGAATTGAGGGATGGCCGATTGAATAAAGAGCAGCGTTTTAAGAGAAGGGGCCTACTTCCAAACGTATGAATTGGTTTTTCTTCTTTGATGCTTTTGATTCAAGCTGGTTCCATTCCCTTCTTACCCTTACACGTGAAACCAGATTGGAAAACTATCAGCAAATCTGTTTGTAGCAGTTGCCATAAAATAACCAATTTCTGTATTTTACATAAAGAATAAAAAACTCTGTATCACATCTAGTATCTACAGCCAACATGCCGGGCCTGTTGGGGCAGAAGCAGGGGGAAGGTAGAGAAAAAGTTCGATAGATCTTCTGAACTAAACCACTTTGATCAGTTTTGGTACCCTGATCTACACATATACGACTTCTCATTCTGAGTCATTATGTAGAAGAACGTACAGCAACTTGCAAGGATTAAATATATACTTGCATTAAGTAATGAAATCTTTGTTTTAAGCCATGTTCCATGCATGAAACAGAAACATGTACCTGCTTGCAGACACAACTTTTGTACTCTGTAAAAACATCACGTGCATTACCTGCTCAGGTCCCTGCAGAGCTTAGAGCTACTTTCTTTTCCAGAGGTAATGCCTGCAGGCACTTTCTGCCTGCTTAGGCAGCAAGACGGACGACTTACGGTAGTGTTACCCTGATACATATTGTGCCCCACAACACCTAAATATCTGCAGCATGTTAGAGCCTGTGATATACTCAACTAATTCATCAGCCATAGGGGGCTGCACTACGTATCAATATGTACAGCCCAGTAGGCTTCAAGATACCATAGCTATGATAGCACACATACTCACGTTTTTGTGCTTAGATTGTGACTCGTTCATCCAAGTGGGCACGTAGTTATTTAGTGATCTGGGGTCAAATCAGCACTTCATAGGCTGTACCATTGAGGTCGGTCGGTTTGCACACTGCATGAAGTCAAAGGAGAATGCAGGTTCAGTGTTGTCTTACTGTACAGTTCATGACAAAACTGCGAAACCCCATCAGGAGCAGAGCTTGAGAGTATTAGATCCTAAGTAGGATGCTATATGGACATGGGATTCCCGACTGAAGAATATATATTTTAAGAAAGGAAAGCGGTATTGACAGAGATATTTCTGATCTATACCATAAAAAATCTAGGGAGAGGTTTGGCAGTCTTAATTTTGTTGGTGCAAGCAGTTACTTGTCTTATTAGTAGAATGTATGCAACTGTACAATCATTTGATCGCTGTACAAAACAAAGTACCTAAAAATGATTCTCTGGACTTCAGAGGGAACTTTGAACAGTCATTACAAGGAGGACTTTGAGTAGTTGTCACATAATGAAATATGTTCTAGTGCTGCCTAGAGATGTTCAAAAAATGCTCTAAAAATGAAATGTTTTCTTAATTTTTCCCAAGATCCAGTCTACAGTGCACAACCACAGTTAGCAATAGCCACAACAGGCCAGGCTTACTGTGAAAAGCCCGTTAGATTAGGATAGGTTATGGCTAAAAATATGGCTAAATAATTGTCTTCTTCCGGTCTATTCCACGCGGTTCTCATCAGGATCTCGCGAGTCTTACAGTTTCCTTTAAGGGACTCGTAACATTTTAAACACTGTGGTGTCCTAATTTCGTATGAAGCCATCTGGGGAATTCATTAGAGTAAAGACTACAGTTCAGTGAGGACCTTGACCTCAATAGTTTTTCTATTTCCATACACCACGGCAGAAGTTTGTCTTGACAGAAACAGCGAGGCCAACCTCCTAATCGATACTTTTTTCCACAATTAATTTTTTTTAATTTAGAACCTGGGTAGCAAAAAAAAAATGTACTTGTTCACCTTAACTGTGTTCCGATTTGTCATCTGAGCTCAATTTTTATAAAAATATGATACTTGATTAAAAAAAAAAAAGAAAGCCAAGTCCTAATCACGTATGTCTGTGGGACGGTGCCACTTCAGGTACCTTTCTGAAGAATATGTAACAGGCAAGTACAAACACCATCCTCTGTTGTACTCCCCTACAAATCATTCTCACAGGGAGCAGCTGCATGTGCACGTATTCCTCCAGATGTGTAATGTGAGAGGTAATGTTGGTGAGATTAGGATGACTCAACCTATTGCTTATCTGTTTGTAGTCATTCCTGTAAGTTTTGGAGGTAAATATACATCAGCGGATTTGCATGAAGGACAGACATAAGCTTATGTCCAAAATATGTTTCAGTGCTTGAAGGAACACTTATTTGAGAATAACTGGCTTCCTATGTAGCAATTTAATTATTACACAAAGATTCAATGGTGTGTTTCTTTGTTTATTGAGGATTCATTTCTTAAAGCAAAAAACATGAAACAACAACTAGTCCTTCACACTGACAGCCTACAAGCTCTTTTCTGTACTTAGTCATATAAAATCACATCTAAGAGTAATTTCTGAAAATTATTTGGTCATAAAGTGCTAATCTACTTACGCACGTCTTATAAAATCTTCTTGTTATTGTGATTCTTTTAAAACAAACTGTAAATGACTCCTGGAACATCTGTTTCTATGATTATATATCCCTAGAAGAATCAGTACAAACTCATCCCGCTTTCATCAGATATACTTTCTTTTCTTTCAGTGATCATGCCCAGAAGGTAAAAGTATGAAGTCACAACACAAAACTCCGGCCCAAGGCCAGAAATACTATATATGCTTTAAAGCAACTAGGTAGCCTTCCAGTCTTAAAATATTCTACACATCCTGTCTAAATTACAGCAAGCTGCCAGTCTGCCCTGACATGCTCCAGCAGTTCTGCTTCAGCTTGTTCCTGAACTTGTAAGGGCGTCCGTACCAGACAGTCTTGCAGCTTCCATCCTTTCTGTCATGATTTACAGGATGGAGTACCTATAAGAATCTCATTTACCCAGCTTGTCCAAATGTCAGGATTTTACTGGGATTCAAATTATATTATTTTCATTCTGTCTATGCAGCAAAACTTTCAGTTGTGTCTTGGTTTCTTTAGCACAGCCTCTTCCTTCAGAGGCTGATTGATCACTGCGTTGTTTCCCATCAGTCCAGCAGAATCACCTCCATAGCACTGGACCATTGAAAAAACACAAATTCCAGGAGAAGAGCCTTTAAAAATATTATTTATGGACAGTTTGCAGTAGTGGTACAGACGCCTCTCAGCAATTTCATGTATTACACTGTACAATGTAATACATGTGTGATTTTTTTTCTTGGTCACCTTTGTCAGACCCTTCGGAAGTCACCCACAAACCACTGCCCACATACACTTTTATCTCTCCCATCCACATACATCTATACAGCCTCTTGCTTACATGGACAAAGATGCCAGAGCAACAAGTTCCTACATTCTTAGTAGCATTTTTCAGTCAAGGAGTCAAAATTTCCTTTGCATAGTAGCCTCATTGCCAAAATATTTGGGTCTAAATTGATCTGGTTCCATTCATAAACATTTGTGGTACACACGAAAAAAACAGAAATTATGTACAAAGATGAGATGTACACCTTAGCACAGTGTCTTTCAAAAAGATACTTGAATTCTTACCTGAAACAGTACTTCCCGTGTGATCAAGGATTTGACTCAGCCCTCAGATCTGTAAAGTAAAAGCGCTTTTAATGAAGAGTCCGTGTGAACTTGAGTCTTTAACGCTGGGGTGAAGTTAACACCACCGTCACCGTTTTAAATACTTGCACTCGTGCCATTGACTTCCCTTTTGCCGTTGTAACAGAACAGAATTCTACTTACACAATCCACTTATCATATCAGTAGCTGCTACCTACTTACACACGTTGTTCCTCGGGTTTACAAGTAACGTCATACATGCAAGAAATATAAATAGAATATGCTTCATTTACACAACACTTCTAATTACTCTGCTCCCATCCCTGTCAGTAGTTCTATTACAAGCTGATTCCTAGAGCAAATTATTTACTTTGTTCACATGACACTATATATGCAAATTGTTTGCAGAAATAATTGTTATTGTTGTTGTAGTTCTAGAAGAAGTAAATGCTCGTGAATGAAACCTAGTTCCAAATATTCGCAGACGCTGGAGTTGGGGTAGGGAATGGCCACACTGGGAGGTGTTTCTGCTCCTGCTGGTCTTGTACTCAATGAATTCAAAGCTCCCTGAAAGTAGACACCGTCACATTATCTGTAGCGATACCTGGCTCCAAAGGCCAGCACAGATATCAGTATTACACACAGCCGACAAATACCATGATAACAGTTTCTTTTTGTTCAGATGAGTAGTATCACTTACGACCTATTTTCTTACTGGACAATGAGTTAAGAAAGATGACGCTGGGGGAGTTCCAGCTTTAGCCCATGTTGCCTAGATAATTTAACTTCATTAATATACAACAGAAGCATCTTCAAGTAAAAGGCTTGTAGCAGTTTGAGAAAATTAGAAGGTAGTGCAAAAACAGGCAGGATAACAAAAGGTACATTACATTCACTAGACAAACAGCCCAAGCAATTCCATCTCTTACCAAGTTTTTGGATATTATTTTCATTCCTTTTTCCAACTTTATCACTGGGTCTAACAAGAGATGTTAATCTCCACAAACTTTGTCTTGCTTCTCTCCTGATTATCAAGGCTACAGGCAGCACTATGGCTGTTTTTTCTTTAAGCACTATTGATCAGTATTTACAGTAACACCCTTCAGGAGACAAGAGTAGCATAAGTCTTAGTTTAGGACAAGGGAGGACGGCAGTGGTAGCAGCAGTGGGACACAGAACCTTTGTGTTGGATACTTTCAAAATTACCTGTTAATCTAGCCAAGCGGAGGGTTATTCCCTAAAATTAAATTATGCAATTCATAGAGTCATGTTTAGGTTGGAAAAGACCCTTAAGATCATCAAGTCCAACCATTAACCTAGCATGGCCAAGTCCACCACTAAACCCTGTCCCTAAGCACCACATTTACATATCTTTTAAATACCGCCAGGGATGGGGACTCAACCGCTTCCCTGGGCAGCCCCTTCCAGTGCCTGATAACCTTTTTAGTGAAGAAATTTTTCCTAATATCCAATATAAACCTCCCCTGGCACAACTTGAGGCCATTTCCCCTCATCCCATTACCTGGGAGAAGAGACCGATCGCCCCTGCCTCCCCCCTCCTGTCAGGCAGTTGTAGGGATC
>NW_009258541.1:275084-282817 GCF_000687185.1 Egretta garzetta | reverse complement strand
GGCAGCTTTCCAGCCACTCTTCCCCAAGCCTGTAGCATTGCACAGGGTTGTTGTGACCCAAGTGCAGGACCTGTCATTTGGCCTTGTTGAACTTCATACAATTGGTCTCGTCCCATTGATCCAGCCTGTCCAGATCCCTCTGTACAGCCTTCCTCCCCTTGAGCGGATCAACACTCCCGCCCAACCTGGTGTCATCTGCAAACTTGCTGAGGGTGCACTTTATCCCCTCATCCAGATCATTGATAAAGATGTTAAACAGGCCCCAATACCGAGCCCTGGGGAACACCACTTGTGACTGGCCGCCAACTGGATTTAATTCTATTCACCACCACCCTTTGGGCCCAGCCATCCAGCCAGTTTTTTACCCAGCAAAGTTTATGGCCATCCAAACCATGAGCAGCCAGTTTCTCCAGGAGAATGCTGCGGGGAATGGTGTCAAAGACTTTCCTAGAGTCCAGGTAGACAACATCCACGGCCTTTCTCTCATCCACTAAGTGGGTCACCTTGTCACAGAAGGAGATCAGGTTAGTCAAGCAGGACCTGCCTTTCATAAACACATGCTGACTGGGCCTGATCACCTGGTTGTCCTGAACATGCCGTGTGATGGCACTCAAAATGATCTGCTCCGTAACCTACCCCGGCACCAAGGTCAGACTGGCAGGCCTGTAGTTCCCTGGATTCTCCTTCCAGCCCTTCTTGTAGATGGGTGTCACATTTGCTAACCTCCAGTCAACTGGGACCTCCCTGGTGAGCCAGGACTGCTGATAAATGGTGGAAAGTGGCTTTGTGGGGTCCACCAGCTCCCTCAGTACCCTTGGGTGGATCCCATCCAGCTCCATAGACTGGTGTGTGTCTAAGTGGTATAGCAGGTCGCTAACCATTTCCCCTTGGATTACGGGGGCTTCATTCTGCTCCCTGTCCCTGTCTTCCAGCTCAGGGGGCTGGGTACCCCAAGAACAACTGGTTTTACCATTAAAGATTGAGGCAAAGAAGGCATTAAGTACCTCACCCTTTTCCTCGTCCTTTGTCACTGTGTTTCCCCCCGCATCCAGTAAAGGTTGGAGATTCTCCATAGCCCTCCTATTGTGCAGTGACATTGCTGACATGGCTGAGCACCACAGAACTGCAGTAGCTATCTATCCTGTTTTCAGTTTGGTTTTATCTCATTTGATTATAGTTATGTGCCATTCCAGTACCAGTCCGAATGATACTAGCATAAACTGTAGTGTTGGAGCGGGTCCAGAGGAGGGCCACAAAAATGATCTGAGGGCTGGAGCACCTCTCCTATGAGGACAGGCTGAGGGAGTTGGGCTTGTTCAGCCTGGACAAGAGAAGGCTGCGGGGAGACCTGATTACGGCCTTTCAATACCTAAAGGGGGCCTACAAGAAATACTGGAACAGGTTGCCCAGAGAGGTGGTGGAGGCCCCATCCGTGGAAGCATTCAAGGCCAGGTTGGAGGGGGCTGTGAGCAACCTGATCTAGTTAGCGGTGTCCCTGCTCCTGCAGGGGGGTTGGACTAGATGACCTCTAGGGGTCCCTTCCAACCCAAAACATTCTATGATTCTATGATTCTTCTCTTAATGTCTTCATTCGGTCTATCCAAAGTAGTACTGACAGCAGCCAAACATTTAACTGTAGGTTTTCACAACAGCGCCTGCAATACCTTGTAACTCCAGGTACCACCTTTTATTGAAATGCTTCTTAGTATTGGCCCATGGAGTACAGAGAATGTAGAAACATTGAAACACATCTGGGTTTTGTACCGCAACTAGGAAGTCCGAAAGTTCAACTCGACCATTTGACACAACGCTGCTGAAGGGTACAGAATTGCAAGTTACATCCTTATTCAATGTTACGCTGACGTTCACTTCCTCCCCCGGAAACAGCTGACCACAGGAGAGAAAGCCCATAGACTGAAACACTGCTATGAGAATAAACAATTACTTCTATGAACAGCAAGTCTAATGAAACCTACCTATTATTTTTTAAATAGATGTGAATTCCTAGTTCTCTTTCTTCCATATATTCCTTGTTTAATAAGGACTGACCTCTCATTGCACAACTCGTGCTGTTAATATAAAAGATCATTCAACGTCATTCATCATTTCCACGATAAACCAGGTTGCCGTGTCACTCTGCACATGCAAACCCTGTATCCCTGAAATTTTGACCCAATATCAAATCCTTTTCAAAAAAGCAAATTGATCTCAAGTTTAAAAATGCTCTCGGGCCTTTACCTAGCTAAGTCATATGCAGCTGTTTACACTGTTGTACCAAAGCTCTCTGATGAACTTTAGCCCACGCCCGGGGTTAAAAACAGTAAAAAGCTTATAAGGTGGGATGCCTTTTCCTCATGGAGCTTTTATAGTGAAGTCGTAGTCAGTCCTAATTATCTTGTGAAAGAAGCTTTGTCCGATGCCACAGGTAGGAATTTCAGATGAGAAAAAACTAAAGCACCAGTCTCCTTGTTCAAATTTACTCACAAAATCAGATTTATAATCAATGCTACTGTTTCTTGCTTTTCCCCCTGTTAATAATTTCAAATGTTAAATTTTTTATATGCCTCTCCAGTATGCTACAACAGCACTTGAAACGCACAGAGTACTTGCAGTAGAGGGGAAGCACTACAAACAGAAACAACACTCTTCATTTCTGAACATTTGCTTTTACTTCTGCTACCCATTTAGTGGTAAATCTATCAATTAATTTATGAGACTTCTATCCAATTTTCTCTTTTTATGTAGTAAAACCAGCAAATGCTACCTCAGTGCGATGCATATTACTTTACAGATATTTCCACGAAAACAAAACTCTCTGACAACTCGATCAGGCACTTAATGAGCTTCCACTGACTTCAGCAGCATAGGGCTCTGTCCTTACTAAGAGGCCAGAAACTTAGCTGACTGAAATATTATCAAATATTATTAAATTAATCTCCAATATGACCCCACTGACTTCTCTGGGGCTACACTGGGCACAAGTCTGGCCCACATGCTATAGGAAGTGTTGGCACAAACCTAAGGGAGTTCAGGAAGAATAGTCGAGGATTTGTGATGAACAGGAGGCTTAAACAGTTTTAAACCAACCACCCAAGATTTAACTTCAAACTAATTATTTTTTTGTGGTGTAACTTAAAGGCAATTCCTCTTAATACTGGATTAAAAAGTTTAAAATAAGCAAGCCATATTCAATACCACAGGAGGTCTACAGTAATTATACCAATTAAGCCTAATAATCTCCTAAATCTGTAGCTCTAAGACATTCCCCTGGGTGTTAGGTGATACTTTAGCCAAATACTGAAATGTGCGATTCAGGCAAATAAACAAATAAGAGCAAGGTTAAAATGCCTGCCATTAACCCAAAATAATCATCAAGAAATGCTGTCAAGTTTTTATCTAATGATCAACGCATTCCCAGAAGGATTCCTGCATTTTTCCCCACAGGCTAGGTGAGGAAATTGAACAAGGATGTGTAATATTCAGTGATAACATCAAGTTTTTTAGGCCTGTCCGGAGGCAGAATGGGTGCAAAAACTGGAACTGGTGAGTGGACTTCCTGAGAATTCTGGTTCAGAATTACAAAGCCGGCTACCCCGTTTGCAAAGCAGACATGAACCCTCACCCTTCCCCTAATACACCCCCCATACACCCCATACCCCCCCCACTTTTTAAGGATCAGAGAAGAGAGGAGAGGGAAGAAGCACCTGGGAATTAGATTTCAGAATCTGATTGGGAATTGTAAAATCCTCGGTTCTACAACGTTTAGACTACTACGCTATACTCCTTACAGTTTAGCCAAAATAATTCAGATTATTCAGGCCATTCAGCATCCAAAAATACATTCTGGAAGCCTCTCGCCTCCGCTAATGGGCAGACGTATGTAGGTGTCTGTGCAGCGTACTCAAGCAGGATTATCAAGCGTTAGATATACTGTTTATTTTGACATTCTATTGACACAACTTGGATCTATGCAGCCAGCTCTATCCCAAATTGCTTGTCAGTTGTGCCACTTGCATCCTTTACTGATTTACTCTTTTAATGATCTTCCCCCAAACCACTCTGCCTTTGTAGCCTGGCGGTGACCAGTGGCACAGGTAATTTCCATTTCTTTGCTTAAAATCACCTGCTTCGAGGAAAGGACATCTCTAATAGCAGTAACCACTACAAGACTGGAAGCCTGACTTTTTTTCTCAGAGGTGCAAACCAGGCTCAAATCAAGCAGGACCTGTGCTGCCACCTGCTGTACCTTTTTTTTAATTATTATTCTCAATTAAAAATGCAAGCAATGTTGCAGCAAAGATTATATTGCAGAATATAGCCTAATTTATCTCAAAAAAAATCCTCTAGAGGGGAGGATTTAGACACATATAGGAATGGAGAAAAATGTGTCTTGAAGCATAGGTGTGTTTACTGGTGTGCACTTATAGTGTTCTTGTGCAAAATCAACATGAATGTTTTAAAGAATCTTTTAATGAGAAAGCTGTACCTGATTCTGCTGGTGTGACTGAACCTCTAGAGTTTTCTTTGCTTATCCAGCTGACATTCGTGCTCTTTGGAGTTTATAAACAGCAGTAAATAGATCTGAAATCTGAAACATGAATAACATGAAATGTTTCAAGCTGGGATATGAATATTTTCATTACTTCTCTCCCCCTTCATGGGATAAAGATTTCAGCGACATGCTTCTGCAGGTCTGGCCACTCCTCTGAGCTGTGCACCCACACTACAGTTCCCGCTTATCCCTTTTTTCTCTGTTTCTAGTAAAGAAGGCTTTGAGGAAATAATTTGGGTACCTCTTTTCACCATTAGTCAGAGTTTCTAAACAGAAAAATTCTATTACTGAGACCAATATGATCTGCTGGGTAAAACACCTGTACTGAGTACCATAGCTCTGGGCCCCTGTCCAGGCAGGAAAATATTTTGTCAAGGTTGAGACTGTGGAAGAAGTTGTCCCAGCAACCAGCCAGAGGAGAAAACAAAAAGCAACCAGCTCCAAAGCATGATGCATACCATCAGCCAAGCTGTTAAAATGCTCACATGTATGTAAGCCATCCTGACAAATCATAGAATCATAGAGTAATTTAGGTTGGAAAAGACCTTTAAGATCATCAAGCCCAACCATTCCCCTAACCCTGCCATCCCACCACTAAACCCTGTCCCTAAGCACCTCGTCTGCCCGGCTTTTAAATCCCCCCAGGGATGGGGACTCGCCCCCTTCCCTGGGCAGCCCATACAAAAATGATCCGGGGGCTGGAGCACCTCTCCTATGAGGACAGGCTGAGAGAGTTGGGCTTGTTCAGTCTGGAGAAAAGGAGGCTACGGGGAGACCTGATTGCGGCCTTCCAGTACCTAAAGGGGGCCTATAGGAAAGATGGGGAACGTCTTTTTCATAGGGCCAGCTGTGTTAGGACAAGGGGAAATGGTTTTAAACTAGAACAGGGTAGGTTCAGGCTAGAGGTAAGGAAGAAATTTTTTACAATGAGAGTGGTAAAACACTGGAACAGGTTGCCCAGAGAGGTAGTGGAGGCCCCATCCCTGGAAACATTCAAGGCCAGGTTGGATGGGGCTCTGAGCAATCTGATCTAGTTAGCAGTGTCCCTGCTCACTGCAGGGGGGTTGGACTAGATGACCACTAGTGGTCCCTTCCAACCCTAAACATTCTATGATTCTATGATTCTATGATTCTATTACAGAATGCTTGATGCGCCTAGGCCCCTGCCAGGCCCTCGGTGACCAAATGCCCTCTCATCTCGCCTTTTGCAGAAACAGGCATGTATTCTTGGTATTTAAAGTAAAACTCCCTTACGGAAGAGTCTCGTGTGTTATGCAGGTGTGTCACGTATCATTAGAAGAGAATTAGTCCAGTTCTTCCCATTTCATTTCCTATGTGTAGCAAAGTAGTGATAACCACATCCTCAGGAGATAAACCCACCCAAAAACTGTGCTGCTACTGAAAAAGAAAGGGTGGGGTTTTTAATTGTATTAGTTAACATTAGTTCTCATTATAATGAGAATTTAAGGGGGTGAACAACCGCTAGAGGGCTCATTATTCCATACCGTCTTTTTAACAAAATGGTTAAATAAACTTTTCAATAACAAAGAACTTAAACAGTTTAGGGAAAACATCCAACCATGAATTATTTCCTTCACTGTTCATTTTGATAAATGTAGCATGCTCAAATTGAGCACAAGTGAGGAGAAATACCAGTTCAGAAAAAGGTTTCTTTCCCAGTGTTTTATATAACTGATAAAGTGTCATGTTCAGAAGAACTATTGGTGGTTCATTCTCAAGTTTTGGCAAAAAAATCGGCACTCTCCTTCCTAGGGCACAAGAAGATGTGTTCCAGCAAATCGGTAAGGTCGTATCTTCTCGCACGCGGATATTGGCAAGTGAAATAACCAAGAGCTAGTGGTTATATTGTCATTAATTCCTAGAGTAAATATTCTTCCCCCCCCCCAAAATGGAGATGCTTATAGATATTACCCTTTTTCATGCTGAATTATCTACAGTTCACATTTTGAAAACTACATTTGCAAACAGAAGTGCCCATAGGGCAACAACCTGGAAGAATTCAATCTGGTAAGCCACGCAGTACAGGGTGGCTTTTTTTGTTGTTATTTTGCTGTTTGGTCGTGTGGGTTTTTTTGTCGTGCTATGAATCTAGGTTCATAGAGATTCTTCCATCAGTTATTCTGACTTCCTTCTGTTGAGTCAGTTGCTCACATGTATTTTTTATGAATTCAAAGAAAGGCTTGTGGTAGTGTAATTGCTGATTTCTGCTCAAGGAATTTTCCTGAGAGAAAGATGAAAGGCTGTTGCATTTATCCTATCTCTCCCTGTCAGCTAATTTAGCTTAGAACATATGCTAGACAATACTGCAATAAAGTAAACGTCAACTTGAAACATTCAAAATACAAGCTTAAAAAGGGTATCACATGTTCATGTTTTTTACTCTGATGGACTGAAAATAATTATATAAAGCACCAACAGAAACTTGTTAGATGACGACTGTGTGAACCAGCTTTTTGTTGAATCACATTTCTGACATGTTTGCAGGTTTTGACTTATTTTTTCGCTTACATAAAAAGCTGCAATATTAATAGACACAAAACCAGTTGGATGTAAAAGCAGGAAGAAATAAAAAATTATCATGAATGTGCAAGGTTTGCTTTGAGATAAAGAAAATCATAGTTAACAGTTCATCTGCATATTAATTACTCTACCCACATTGAGGAAGGGTCTTATATACTTATATTCAAAGGGTTTGAGGACAGGCTTAAGATAAGCATGTGCTTAAATGCCTTTTTGAATAAATATTAAGGTGTTTTAGTCCCTCTGCTTTGAAGCTGACAGCAAAGTGTTCCAGGTTACAACTACCTCTGGAATTACCAGTGTAATGTTAATCAGCTTCCTCGTACAGTCAACCACATAGTCCCAGAAAAGCTGATGCTGGGGTAAGACAGCGTTATGGTTTAACCTGGCAGGCAGCTAAACATCTCAAAAAAAGGAGGGGGGGGGAGCATGGGGGACAGAGAATGTGCTGGTTTTGGCTGGGACAGGGTTAATTTTCTTCCTAGCAGCTGGTATACGGGGCTATGGTTTGGATTTGTGCTGGACACAGCGTTGATCACACGGGGATGGTTTCCTTACTGCTGAGCAGGGCTGACACAGAGCCAAGGCCTTTTCTGCCTCTCACCCCACCCCACCAGCGAGGGGCTGGGGGGGCACAAGG
>NW_009258541.1:272716-275060 GCF_000687185.1 Egretta garzetta | reverse complement strand
CTGCTGGGGGGAAGGAGGGAATGAATCCCTTGTTTTGCTTTGCTTGCGTGCACGGCTTTTGCTTTACCTGTTGAACTGTCTTTATCTCAGCCCACGAGTTTTCTCACTTTTACCCTTCTGATTCTCTCCCCCTTCGCACTGGGAGGGAGCGAGCAAGCGGCTGCGTGGGGCTGAGTTGCTGGCTGGGCTTAAACCACGACAGACAGAGTGAGAGAAAATGAGTAGCAAGGGGAAGAGGAAAGGCAGTGATGATTTATACCAGGTATAAATGCAACTCGATCTTACTGTGTATATTCTTTATTTTTTTTTTAAAAAGCATGTTTCTGAATGGTCAAGACTATTTTAAAATTTAATTCTGTCCCCCTTGGCTTTGTGTCACCTGCAAAGTTAATAAATATGTTCTCTGTTCCGTTATTTACAATGCTAATAACAAAAAGACCCAGACTGAAGCCATGCTCTAAGATCCCAGCAATATATTCCTTCCTTTTGACAGTGAGCTACTGCTTGCTATTCAGTCTTTTTTTTATAGGCCTTATAATACATTTATCCAGACTGTATTTCTCTAACTTTTTAATGAAAATGTCATGTAAGTGTCAAAAACCAAATCAAACTGACAGCAGGCTCTGTTCTATCCACAAGGCCTGTTCCTTACTAGAGGAGAAAATCAAGTTATCTGGCGTGATTTGTTTCTGACAGATCCAGGTTGATTGTTATCATTCCCTGGTTATCATCTAGGTGCTAATAATAGTTTGTGAGATTATTTGTCCCAGGATTTTTCCCGGGATTTAAGTTAGTTACACTGTATTTCTCTGGCTCCATCCCCCCTTTGAGAACAGCAATTTACAGTTGTCTCTTCTGTTTTTTAAGCATCTTATTCACCTTCTTAATTCCATCAGTTCTTTAACAGTCTTTCAATCACATCCACTAGACTCAATCTGAAAACATTTGGTTTATCTGAGTGCTCCTAATCTGTGCTTTACCTGCTCTGGGCTGAGATAGTTTTGTTCTTGGCATCGCCAGTCCTACCCATCTGCTCGCATGTGATCTTTTTTGGAAGTCTGATACAACCAAAGCACTTCAGCTTTATTATTTGTTGACAGATTTTCCTTCTTCTCTGTTGAGTAGGGGATTAACCTTTTTCTCTGTCTTCCTCTTAGTACAAATATACTTACAGAGCACTTGTTACCTGATAGCTCCTGCTAGTCTGTTTTGCTTGCATACCTGCTTTAGTCTTTCTTCTTCTTCATAATCTGACCTGCCTGCCTTTACATTTTCTTCATGTGCTTAAGGTCAACAGAGACCTCACGATGTGGCCAAGGTAACCTTACTGTTTTTCTAGTCTACTCATAATTGGGATAAATGCACCCCTAGAATTATTTTTCTAAAGCATCTTTCCTTTTCTTAACTTCTTTCTTTAGACTTGCTTCCTATGAGGTCTTAACTATTAATTGCTTGAGTCGAGCTTTCATGGTATCTGCTTTTATTTAGCTGTTCCCTTTCCTCCCTCTTCTATGGACAACAAACTGTTGTTTTGCAAATGCTCTTTTTTTGTGGGCAAAATACTGCCCACTTTCACATTCTCAGCCAGTTAGTCTTCACTGGCATTCTCTAAAAAAAACCCCAAACCACCCAACCTAGCCCTTATATGCTTGTGGCTAGTCCGTATTCTAAAGAAATTGCTACATCTGAGATACCAGTGCCTGATGACGTATTGCCATTCTAATTATACGTCTTTTTTGCTTCACCAAAGAAAAGCTCAGGGAAGGAGAAGTCCGAGGAACAGACCACAGACACTGCAAAAGGTGAGACTGAAGGAAATGCAGAGGCAAGGTATAAAGCTGCCTGGGATTGCTTCTAGCAGCAGCTCTCCTCTCGTACGTGACCGAGGGAGCGGAAAGGGATGGATCTGTTCTGGGTTCTTCATGGCAGTAGACAATCTGATCGGTAGACCCCTTGAGAGAAAATACTCTGTGCTTACCTTCGTGAGCACTATTTTAGAAACAGTGGAAGAAAAGAACTGCCAAAATATTGGTGTTAGTGCTGAGCTGCGTGTTTGGAGTACTCAGGCTGTGAAGCAGGTTAACGCAGCAGGTCCGTGCTGCAGACGTGTGCGCGCCCAGTTCGCGGGGAGGCGTTTGCAGGAGGTTTGTGCCTATTCGGGTCTTGCATACGGTTTCTGCACATTCACTTTCTGCAGCAGGCTTGTGTGTAATTAGATCAACAACGGGTGTTTTAATGAATCGGCAACAACTGAGAATTTTTTCATTTTCTACAAGAATTCTTATCAAGCTTTAATTGAGGAAAGGAGCCCTTGAACATCTTGGAAAAGCCTGGTGGGTCCCCC
>NW_009258541.1:271786-272690 GCF_000687185.1 Egretta garzetta | reverse complement strand
AGAATGGCACGCACATACTGCCTCCACCTTTACAGACCAGGTGTTGCTGCCTCTCCATCTATAAGGAAATCACTTTGACTCAGCCAGCAGAGATATCTGCCTGGTCTTTTCAAACTTATGTGAGCTTTCATTTTCAATTAAGCAGGCTCAACCATTCGGCCGGCGACAGCGCTGCCATAGTGATGTCCTGTGGAGATGGGCAGCCCTGTAACGGTCGGGAAGGGGAGAGCGACGCGCTAGGGGCAGGGTATGTGAAATAAAATCCCTAGTATGAGACGGTACGTTAGCTCATGGTTCTAACTACCTTGACAACATCCCCTTAACTCACTTCTCTACCTAGATTTCCACCTACCTTTGCCCTTGCGATAGAGTTACGTATTTGCGGCACAACTGCTTCACAAAGCCACAAACCGGTTGCCTCCAAGAACCACACCCTGGCCTCCACTGCACCGGGCTCCGTTTTGCACACATGGAAGTGAATCGCTTGCGCGTGCACAGCGGGGCCCTGTGCTTTACGTTATCGCACAGGGGCACAGTTGACTGCACGCCCTTACCCTGTGGCCGTGCTGAGGCCCCTCTCAAGTTTGGCCATCTGCGGTGTACCATAAAGATGCTAGGCCACTGCAGTCTCTTGGCCGATGAAGACCTTGCTTGCAACGGCACTTGAGGAACTCCTTCATGGAGTTAACGCCGCTCGTGGCACCGGGTCAGCGAACGGCACGGTGGTTACGGGCGCGCACCGCAGGCACGCCAGCCTCGCAGGCCGAGCAGCACGGAAGGGAGAGGAGAGGAAAGGAGAGGAGAAGGAACAGAACCATTTTGGGCCTTTACTTCCCCTCCGCCGGCGGTGCAGAGGGGAGCCGGGCGGGCGGGGACGCCAGGGCGAGCGGCTGCGTGGGGCTGG
>NW_009258541.1:253905-271186 GCF_000687185.1 Egretta garzetta | reverse complement strand
CGGGTCTCGTCCTGGCATCGAAAGGAAAAGCGCCAAAAATCAGCCTTGCCCTGAGCTTGCTTCTCCTGAGGCTTGGGGAGGAAGGGGACTACAGAGGGGCCGCCCTCGCGTTTCATGTTCCGTCAGCCCGAGGGCATTTTGGCTTTGATTCCACCTTGCTCCTACCTGTTCCTGGAGAGTGACGGGGAGGAGAAGAGGCACCGGCCCACCATGTCTCGTTACAGCCTCCATAACCTCCTGGACTGGATGTACGGGGGTGTGGACCCCAGCTTTGCTGGCAACGGAGGGCCGGAATGCGCGGCCTTTCTCTCTGGGCAGCAGCGCTTTCTGGAGAGTTTGGTCTTCCTCAGCGTGGGCGTCGTGGAGATCCTTCTGTCCCTGTGGAAGCTCCGGCAGCTGCATTTCGGGGAGCTGGAGGGTCACCTGCTGCAGCAGCCCCAGACCAAGCAGGAGAGCTTGGGCAAGAACGTGCTGCTGGTGGTGCTCTGTCTCATTTTCGGGCTGGAGGTGGGGTTCAAGTTTGCCACCAGGACTGTCATTTACCTCCTGAATCCCTGTCATGTGGTCACTGTGATGCAGGTAAGGCTTGCGGACGCTCACCAGGAAGTTTGCTGTAGTTTTATACTTGCAAAGCAGTGTTTTTTCCCCAAAGTCGGCTTGTAGACCGAAAGTGCATAGCAAAAGTACAGATGCCAAGAATCAGTATAAATATGTTAAGATTCATTTGGTTTTTTTCATAGATTTCAATTCAGCTGATTAAAAACTAAGTCAAATGAAAGGGTGAAATTGCAACTGTGGCTAACGTCCAAATCTCTGCTTGAAAATGCAAAAAATTAAGGCTATCTCACCGCTTGCTTTCACCTAATCCTTGTTTCAAGTATAGACAACGCTGTTTCCATCGACAGCAGTGGTAAAATTTGCACCAAATTTGATGAAAACAAGATTACTGCTAAAGCAGCTATGTAATTTATGTGCAGCTTTTTCAAGGAAGTGACTTTCAGGGGTGTGAATGTATTTTGTGAAGGTGTTGAAGAAACAAATTACTCTTTGTGCCGGCGACGTTGGTTTGCCTTTCTAATTTTAGCACCTGAATAGTAAGGAGACAGGTGTTACCCATGTCTCATACATGGGGTGAACAAACCGATCTGGCTTAGTACCTGTGGATAAACTATGTGCTTTAATGACTCATGGCTTGGTGGTTGATGGATGATAATGTGCAATTTGTGTAGCTTCCAGAATAACAGCAACATTCATAAAGAGTTACTGAACTGTGCTATCTAAAGCTTACGGGCTGTGTTTATCAATGTTCCTGCATGTGTACTTAACCGTCAGTTTCCCCACATCTGAACTTGGTCAGGACTGTGGGAGATGTCAAAAATTATTACTATTTTGTTTCATTTTGCTAATATTGTACCCTCAGCACTGGACAACTTACAGAATTTAAGCTGAAGAATTAATGGAAGGATGTCAAAAAGGCTTTCATAAAAGCTGCCATGATAACATTTGTCTGAGATGGGTAGCGTGAAAATCGGACCAACGCCATTCTTAGTCTCCCTTTGCAGAACGCAGAATGGAAACATCTTTTCTGGTTGTACCAGAGGGTTGCGGGAGATGGGTATTATTTCACGAGGGGAAAACCAAGCTCTTACAGCAATATTCGAGACCTTTACAGCAATTAACTTACAGTTCCAAAACTTAATTAGTAGGTTATGTAAATACCTAAGCAGTGATGCAATGGTAGCTCAGTATTTTACACTGTAGGACACTTTGTTTCCCGTGAAGTGGTAACAATTTCTGTGCAATTAATTAGTCAGTATTGGTAAGGAAGGGGAAAGTAGAAGGTATGCAAGAACTGTAGAAATAATTAAAATAATATTGCCACATTCCATTTCTTGGCAATAATCAATGTTTACTGGAAAATTTTCCTACTGATTCTCTGGGAAGAAGGTGAGGATACGTTACCATTATGATTTGAAAGTTTAGTTGTCTTGATATGGTGTTATGATAAGTATTCAGCAAAAGGTAAAGCTTACATGTAAATGGGGGAGCTAGGCTTGCTTGCCTCATTCATTAATGCTCTCCCCCAGGAAGATGGAGGCTTAATCTCTGTAGTCGGGCATGGGCAGTTCTTAATCTCTTTTTGAGCAATTGTGAAGCTTTTTTTTTTTTTTTTTTAATAATCCTATGATAATTACTCATTAGAAATGGTGTTCCAGCATTTGCGAAATTGAAGAAGATGGGTATGTTACCAAAATTCAAAAGCTGTGCCTCTTCATCCTCAAACAGATGTATCAGAAATAGGCCTGGGTTTAACGTAGAGACTGAAGATAGCTGCAAAACCAACAGCTTTCAGCGGAGAAAACAGATGTGATACAAAGATAGTCAATGACCTCCATCAGCAGAAAAGCAATACATAGTAGTTGGAATCTTGCAAGCGTTGTTTTACTGGCCTGAATTTGCCAAGGGCAACAGGTTGGCAAGGTGAAATACGTGAAAATACAATTTACCCTTTGCTTCTGTTCTTACAGTAGTTTGTACGTAATCCTGCTGCTGCACCTAAACATTAGGATGAACAAAGGAGGAGGTGAAGAGATGAAACTTGTGACAAGGATCAAGATCCCTTCAAAGGGAAGCCAACAGTAGCTGTTGGTAAAGGTCTCTTCTTTCACTCAATTTCTGTTTTCCTTTTCTTCAGCCGAGACTGTTTCACCTCAGAGCAACAAAGGCTCTGGGCTCTGAGCCAAAATATTTGGAACTGGAAACTATCCTTCAGATTTTCTCTGCATAAAAGCAAAAGTCCTGCTTTTAAAAGACCTAAGACTGAAATGAAAGCACAAAATAAAATGGGAATCACATCCGTGGTGCGTTTAGGCAGACAAAACTGTGTAATATAATGGATACTGAGTTCTACAAGTGAGTCGGTTTTGATCAGGTGTCTTAATTTCTGCCAACCTGTGTTCAAATCAAATCTTTTTCATAGGTGGGAGGAACTAGTTTAGGTGTGTCATTGCAAGGATGAATTGTCGATCAAATGAATGTATTTAATGGCCTAAACGGTTCTTATGGTTAATCAGATTCAGAGAATTTGTTGCCATCCTGCCACCTGGTTGAATTATCTAGAACCAGTGCTATTCGTTTCCAGTCCTGGTCTTTGTTTTGGTTTCTTGCATAGCTTTTGGAGGAAGAAGGGCGGTATTGTTTCTTCACCAGTGACGTAAGTGCGGCATCATCGAGAGATAAATACTTCAGTTTTTAAAAATTTATATATTTTAAACCAAAGGTGAATTGAAACATCTGTGGTTTCTTTGACAGCTATCCAATAGGGATGGGGATGGTTTTGTACAATATTTAGTTAGTGGGTGGTGGGGGAAGTCTGTGAAGGAATTCATGCTAAGCTCTTTCTTTTCAATAAGGCCACTCTTTATGTAAATTATTTTAATACCTCTATTAAGAAACCCAAAGAAACGCTCTCTTTTTAGGACTGAGGATATGACTGGACCAATGATACTGCTGTAAACCTGGCATAAAAGGGTATCCTAAAAGGGAAACATTAAGTCCACTAGGGTGTTGCAAGCCTATTCTTTGCGTAGCAGGAAAGAATTCAGTGTCTGTTTAGGGGATCAGGTGTTGTATTTTCAAGGCATTAATCCTTTTGAGTGTGTCAGGACCCACCCATAATGACAGGATTTGAATTGAAGATGTGAAGGAAATCTTTTTAAGTTTCTGATTCAGCAGTGTAAGAGGGAGCATTCACCCAGTAGCCACTTACAGCGCTATTGATTTCTTTTAAAGTTTTGTAAAGGAGACTTTTAGCAGCACCCAGAGCATGGTTGTTGAGGAGCATATATGTAAGTGGTGTCTCCTTGTGTGTGAGCATCGAAATACAGCATTGCTTTAGTGAGGTGAAAGGAAAATTCCATGCCTTGCAATGTCAAAACCAATCATATCAAAACCAATTTCTTTATCTGTTCTATATTCTTTAAAGTATACATTTTTAAACTTTTCAATCAAAACACTTGTATTCACATAGAAGTTCTTAATTTCAGGTTCAGTGAAGGAGCAGTTAGAATTTCCATCAAAAACTCTGCATCCTGTACCCTCAGTTTGTAATTTCTGACATTTTTTGCGTGCTGTTGTTCACAATCAATGTAACTTAATGAGAATGCATAAACACAGGTGTCTCTTGATGTCCTGTAAGACGTCAGGCTGGAATTAACAGGCAACTAAGATTAAATGTAGGCAAATATAAACCAGGACCCAGAGATAAAATTAGTCTGTGTTGCAAAAGAGAAATTTGGAAAACAAAGTGTAAGGAAAAACTATTACATGAAGCCACCTAAATCAGAGTTTGTGGGTAACAGTGGCAGGGTGAAGTGATTTCAGAAGGTCCTGTCCAACCCTAATGATTGTGTGATTACTATTTTTTTCTCTTTTCAATTTGGATTTTAGATTTGTGAGTTGGATCTTGAAGCTGATAGTTTTAATTTGGCTTCTTGGAGCTTTGCTAAGATGGTTTCGTTCTGAACACTGAATGCTATGACTGACCAATCTGTAGAAATTAGAAGTGTGTATAAATTTCCTGAAGCCTTGTTTAGGGAAGTGGCAGAAATATGACTATAATCTAATCCTAAAACGATAGGTAGAGCTAGTCCTTCTCTTAAATTGTTAATTGTCAGCTTCCTTGATTTCAGTATGCCAGTGCCTTCTTCCAGAACGGTGACTTAATACCAATCTGTAAAATGAGTTTGGGGACTTTTTTTTGCTTGTTTTGGGAAATGGTTTGCAAATGTTCTTCCTACAGAATCGTTTCTCAGTGGTAAATCCTCAGCTGGCAAGTTGTGATAATTCTCTTCCAAATCTACACCAAATTATTGCACTTAAGACAGTTAAGGACTGACATTTGTCTGGCATAAAGAGATTTTTTTTTTTTTATAGGAAACACTTGTATTGCTGGATGATTACTGCAAACAGTGATCTTTTTAGGCAAAGAGAAGTAAACTAAAGGGGAAGTGATAGGTGGGAAAAAAAAGCAAGGGAAAGAAGTATAGGGGAGTCCAGTTTTGTCCTGTGATCTTGACCTGATGTTTGCATAACTAAAAACAGTGCTAAGTTCATCTACAGTTCAGTAAATACTAAATCCTGTGTTCATTATTTCCAGTTTTAGCTTCTTGAGAGACCTGGATCCTTTCTGTCCTCTGCAAAAGAGGCTACTGTCTTTTTGGAAACAATGGGCTGTTTTTGGAACAGACATAATAAACATAGCTTGATTGAATTCTGCGTCATTTGGGAGTATGTCCCAACATATAACATGTAACTAATTAATTATCTCCTCTTCTCTCCGCTCCTTCCTATTCTTTTTTTTTTTTAAACCTTGGAAAAAATCTGATTATGTAGTAAAGTGTGATTTTTTTTTCAAGTGTGAATCTAGATTTAATTTGCATACGCTGCTCGTCAATGCTTTGTGGTATTTGGTAGAATCCAGTTAAATTATGTATGATTTTCTATATTCCGTCTCTTGAATTAAAATCAAAGGGACATTCATATCCTCTTATTTGGGAGTGAGTACGAAGAATCTTTGATTACAGAAATTCAGTAAATCTTTATAGAAATCACACTGAGTACTGGTGTTGGGTTTCATGAGCAACAGCCTGCAAGTAAAAGTTTAATGAGTTACTCTATTTTTAAAGGGTAGCAGTATTCTAGGTTGAAAATGTTTTTCAGTAGTTTCTTTTGCTGCTTAATGTATTAAGACTGTTGGGCAAGATGTAGAGCAGCAAAGGCAAAATTTCCTATGAATATACATATACACGTTTTTCAAAATGTAAGTCTCCAAATGTAAGCTACTAAAACTCCCTTTTTGTACGTGTGTGTATTTCCCTTACCTACCTAATTTTCATGTATACCTCCTACGTTCTAAAACCTGGTACTGCTACCTGCAGAACTTGGAATTTTTAAAGCACTTCAGAAGACAGAACTCGGGAGATATAATAAAAATGAAATTTGGTAGAATTTAGTATGTTACGGGTTGTAAAAAAATATTTGAGAAAAGCAAGGCTGTATGTTTGTAGTATAGGACCATTTATTCCCAAATCAGTTACATTAATGAGGGGTGTGAGTGTTGTAGCAAGGTCAGCAATCCTTTCGGTGCTCTGAAACGCTATCTGGTAGACATAAAATTCGCCATTTTAAACTTCAGTGGAAGATATACGTAGTCACAGCTCACAAACATCGGATTATGAAGTATGCAGCTCGATTTTTAGACCTGCATAAGAGACAAGGCTTTCTTTTTACAACCGCAAATTAACTTGAGATACTTCCTCCTAAAGCTGATTGCTAGGGAGGGAATTCATCAGAGTGTGTGGTGAAAAAGGGCAGGTGAAGAGCAATGAAAGGGCTGAAAGCCCCAATATTTCTTGATGGCAAGCCTTATTTCTTGCAGAAGAGCGCATTTTACTGCTAGAAAGGTGATAGCAGCTCAGGGGGCATAGATATGAAGTGACAGGTCATGAGACGGATCATCAGGTCCTTTATACTGGGTCTGAGATGCTCCGGAACTATTAGTTTGGCTTTCCAAAAAAACCATGGCTCACTTGTATGGTTTAATCTGCCTTTGGTTCCAATAACTGTCAATTTTTTCTTAATTGTTACAATTTATTTTTAAGCAATGACTTTGCTGTGTTTAAAAAACACCGTCAACTGAAGTTCAAAGGCTTTAGCAGGCACCGTAATTAATGTAATAATTATTTACTGAGCTGAGGAAAAGCTTTTCTGTGATAATTTTAACACTGTGTATAGTTTGTTTCACCACTGTGCTTATTTTTAGTAAATCCCAGCATACAGTAGAGAAATTGAGAAATACTACGAGACAAGGATTCTTATTCAGAAATAATAGTAATTTTTAATTTAGTATAACAAGAACAGCAGATGTGTTTTGAGGCTGTGGATCACCGTTTTCTTTGTTTGAAGAGATTACGGTTCACCGCTTCAACTTGGAGAAGATTTGGCCAGTACATGCTTTATCTTGAGCTGAAAATGCGTGCGCTTTAGTCCGGGTGATAGGGATCACGGTAATATGTTGTGCTACCAGGGAATGTTCTGGCTGAGCAATTGCAGTTTAAAGCTCTAGGCTAAGGTAAGCCTTTGTGTTGAAGTTGCTACAATTTGGAAATACCTGCTGTGCTTGAGGGTAGAAAGCATACTTGAGTAATTCTCTCCTTTATTCTGTATATTCTTAGGAGAAAAGAATATAAAAAGGGGGGAATTGACAAGAAGTAATCAATCTCTAGAAAGGAGCAGGAAATGCTAGGTGAAAAAGCTTAACTTTCTCTTACCCCGAATATTTACACTGAGGGTTATTATCTAAAGGCCATTAGATGAATAATTAGGTAATCAGATACTGGTTTGTCTGGATGAGATTATCATAGATTTAAAGCAAATATTGATCCAAGGGTAACAACGTAGTTGAGCAACATGTTATGGAGAGAGAGGCCTCTTATTGTTGCTTTTTTCCTCTTCTGTTTTGTTTCTTTTTTCCCCCTTTTTTTTTTGAGAATGGAGCTATTGCTATGAATTGTTTCAGTGTACTGTCCAGTGTTGTATCGCTGTTGACTGCAATATATTTTTAGGATGGATTTTTTTAACCGATCGAGCAGTTCCACACACCATTCCATGTAGGTTGTTTGCTAACACCTTAAACTGGTGTTTCAGTAAGAGCTGCCTCAGCCCTTTAGGAACTTCAGTAGAGTGGTGGACTAAATCAAATAGCAGCAGTAACCATATTGGGCACCTTGTGAATTCCAGGGATTGGGATGACTTTCACCTAATGATTTCCATTCTAAAAACCCCTTCTTCATTGTCTCCCTTGCCCTTGTGTAAGTGTTGACACTCCCGGTCACAGATGACGAGTTGTACTGCGGCGGTTGTACATCAACCGCCTTCGCTGTTAGCAGTCGGAACTGCGTTGATGTTCTGTACCCTGAATTTGAAACCCGCGAAGAGCGTAATGGGACTCAACGTTTCTCGTGACGCTTCCTCGGGGCTTTACATAGCTGTGGTAAGGATTTACGTTTATTCAGATGGCCAAGTAATTAGGGTCGAGTGTATTTAATTGTTTACTTTAATACTTGGTGAAGTGCCAACTTCAGTTATCAGGAATATGATGCTATATGCCTTGGCTTTTTATGGATTGTGCTACTGTTTCTGTTTCTTTGGCGAAAATCATTTGTATATTAGATATTTATTACCTTGCTGTTTTTTAAAGATTACAAATTTCTGTTGGAAAGTCCTACAAATTGAGGAATTGTGAACTGTGACAAGAAAAAGGTATTGGTGACTTGAGGCAGAGTAGAGCCAGGACTTTTCTGCGACGGTTTTGCCTCTGTAGGAAACTGATGTGAAACATGGTGCTTGGGGAAAAAGTAACAAAAGTGAATGTATATGAATATGCAGAATGAGAATCTTATTGTGTACTCATGCAAGCTTCCACACTGCCACTGACGAATGTAAATGCAAGTTAATCTGAATTCAGTGCAAATTAATTTTTCTTAAGAAATTGGACTTTTGAATTTTTTTTTTTTTTTTTTTTTTTTTTTTCATTCAGCCTCTTTTGTTTTTTGACCCCCAGCTAAGTTTTTGACTGTCGGGTTTTGCTAAAGCATTAAGCTAGGAATGGGAAGGAAGTAACCCGCTGCTAGTAAAGGGCTGGTGCAGATAGTGATTAGAGAAAAAGGAAGAAAAGTAACCTCAATGACACTTTTTCTCTGAAATACTGATTCCTAAGATGTGATAGCTAATGCTACTGCACACATAGAAAGACCTGAGTCTTACGTTAATAATTAACCCTAAAATATGAGAAGTCTAGAAATCTTTCACCTAAGGCCGTAAAAGAGAAGAAGGTGAGTACAGGTTTGTTGAGTAAACAAACTAAGCCTGTGGAGGGGGAGGCTAATCTAGAAGGTCCCAATGAACATATATAATTTACAGGACATTAGATTGTAGGGGATGGAAATTGTCCAACTCGCTGCACTTCTTTCGTGCTTGGGTAGAGCTGGGAAACTGGGAGGCTGGAGGGAGGGACAGGCAGCTGCTTATGTTTCCAGCGTCTGGTTTATATATCACAGAAACGACTTTTACTGTAGTATCACTTCATGCTCTGCCAGCAGTGTTGCTTTGAATCATGAGAATACTTAACGCTAGATTAACAATTCCACAGGACTCATGAATTTATCCTAGAACCTGTCTGATGGTTGCAGTAAGGCAGCAGAGGTTTTTTATGCTAAAATATTAAATACATTCAAACTGCTGCTATTTAGCCGTAAGAACGCAACATCTTTTGATCTCCGTTCTCTTTTTAGATTTGGCAGTCTGAACTTAACCAAACCACAGTTACGTTTGTTTTTTAAAGTTCCCTTTTAGAAGGCAAACAGATGGCTTTTAAGTGATACGGCTGTTTTGTGCTGAATTGATAGTTTATGCAAAACCAGTTGACATCTAACATATACCTAGATGCCGAATCAAAGCTGTATGATGGAGTTATTAGACCATTGCTTTCTGATAAATGATAGGGTGATTGTTTTGAACTTACTTGAAAAATTAATTTTGGAGATAATTAACAAAGTCTTCTACGTCTTTTAAATTATCCAACTGCTTGAACGTTCCTTGCCTTACATTTTACCATTGTGGGGGTAAACGGATGGTTTTCATGTGTGCAGTAAAATACACTTAACCTTACTGCTGTATCTGAGCCTTTTAAACATACCTTTTAATCTCTCCTGCTCTGGAAGGTACTTTGATACACCTAGGAAAGGGTGAAAAATTTTATTTCAGTGCAGATTGGCCAAAGCCTGCCCCCCCCCCCCAAAAAAAAAATTATTCCAGTTTCCATGGATTTTTTGATTTTTCACATTGCTTTGAATATTACAAATAGAAATTGAAATCTAACCCCTTGAAGCTTTCATTTTGAAATAGTATACCAAAACAAGCAATTTATGACCTGGTTAAGTGATCATGACTGGAATGTTTGAAAGGAAAGATACGTTTCCAGTCTGCTGCAAGGCGATACTAAATCAAAGAGGCGGCTCAGGGACGGACAAGCTGCTGTTTTGAAAGGTAAATGAAATCTGTGCTGCATATGTGAGATACAGTGATTTTACCTGTAGCCTGCGTTGCTATCTTCTGCCAGAAACCACTTTACTCAGACATCTGTAAGCGTTGCCATTGATATTGTAAGTGCTAGTTGTGTGATGTTTAATCTGGAATGGTTAGAGTTATGTGACTTGGTTCTTTTCTTCCCCCGCTACCTTTTGAATTTTCGTCTTTTGTATTTTTAGTTTGTTTCTGATCAAACAAGATGATCTTTGTGTTATGCGTATTTCTGTCTCGGCAGGACTAAGACTGGCAGCAGAAAAGCCTTTCATGACAAGTTTTGACGGCATTCGCTGCCTCAGTGCACTAAAAAATACTTGAGTTCAGAGACAGTATTGCTGTTACACCCTTCATTCGCATCCTTTTCAAACAAAACATTGTGCGTATCTTTTGAGAATAGCTCTTGAGATTTCACTTGTCTTGATTTTTAGAATGTTGATTACTAAAACTAGCAGTGGAATGTGGCATGCTTACATGTCAAAGAAACTAGGAAATATTAGACGAGAAAATTTGCAGCTGACATTATTTTATGGCAATGATTTCAAAGCTTTTGGAACCTGCAACATAACATAAATATATACATCCTTGCTAGTATCTGAGGATGTTCCTAGATATAACTCCAGCATGTACCACAGCCTCTAATTTTATGTATTTAATCAACTGGTTTTTGGATCTCTGTTTTAGACAAGCCTTGGCTCATGATGACAGGCTGGGTAAAATGCTGGCAGGCGTTCTAGTACAGTAGATTTTAGCTACTATAGGTGGTAGCTCGCTAATATATTTGGGACTGTGTGTTGAAGTTTGAGTTTCTCAATATCTGAGTATGTTGTGGTTGTAATAAGGCAGATTTAGTAAACTTTTGGCACTAGGAAAACAGATATAATCAATTAAAAAACCTAACTTGCTGCAAAATACCAGCTTATTTTGGTTGATACTTAGCCTTTTCTCTATGCATGGGAGTTTGACTTTTACCTAGAAGTACTATTACAATGTCAAGGAGTAATTTTTATTTTTTTTTAAATTCTGACTTCTAAAAATGAATTTATGAAAATGGAACTGTTTTTTTTTCCCCAGCTACCCAGTTCCTTTTTAACAGTAACATTTCCCTTGTTTGTCTATGCTTTCTTTTAGTGATTAAAAAGGGGAGTGAACTTCACAGGGAGTTGTGGAGGGCCAGTGTAATGCTTTGTGCTATCTACCTGTTGCTATCTTGTTCATGCTGCCAGGAAACCTAAGGGTAGGGAATGCATAGTCTGAAAGTATTGTTTTTTAATTAGTTGGCAAACGAAGAGTTGCAAGTGCTGCTGAAGCCCTGCAGAATGCCACTGCTCACATTATACCGTGGGAATAGCAAAGACAGCCTTTTATCTCTCTCTGCTTTTTATGTGGGCAGTGAGGGTTGACGGAGCAGGGAGAGAAACCTTCTCTTGACCTCCTGTAACAGTCGTGTGGATCCTAATAGACTTTGCTCTGTTCACTTCTTTAAAGAGAACAGTTTATCTATAACCAAATGAAGAAACATTTTTCTTTAGGTCACATCTTGCAAGATCAAAAGATTAAAAATAAAAATAACACTGTACAGATTTGTAGTCTTTCACATGCTCCTGTTTGTGATCAAATAAGTTTTCTGAATAAATTAATGCGACATTGCCTTCTTAGTGTCTTCAGAATAGTCCTTTTACATACAGATCTTCTACCTGCTATGCTGACACAAATGAGTAATAAAATCAGATTTAAGGAAATAATGATCTCTAAAGTTTACTGAACTCAAAAAGGTATTTCTTGGGAACTCTGCCAAATACTAAACGACAGGGTTGCACACGTTTCCTTTAGAAAAATTTTAAAAACCGTATTACTACAGGTGGAAAACTCCCATGCATTTCCTTCTGCCTTCCTGTCTGTCCCAGACCTGTAGATACCACTTGGAGCTTTCTCTTCTTCTTAGCGTGTGGTTAGGAGAAGGGAGTGTGGGTTAGACTGATTTGCAGCCCAGTCCTGGGTTAGTTCACAGCAACCATGAGTTCAGTCTCTTTAAGATCGTGTCTTGGTGAAGGAATAGTTAAGCTGTGCAATCCTGGGCATTACAGTCTCCAAACTGGAACAGCCCTGCTGATCCATCATGTGTTGTGGTGTGACCTTTGTATTTGGGCTTATGCAGGGGAGTGCTGGCCATGCAGTTCTTCATGCCAGAAATATTTCCCATGGGGATGGTCAATGATATTTATGGTCTTGCAGAGCAATTATGAAGTAGATTGACGGAATTTCTGACTTTTTGTTTTCATCTGGGTCCTCAAGGTTAAAGTGAACTTCAGTTTGCAGACTGGCCGGTGTTAGGAGTTTCTTTGCAGTTTATTGCCTGAGAACAACTGTAGAATCTTCTGGTCCTGGGCTGGTGAGAAAGACTCGGACAGCCCGACTCACGATATTGTCCCCACCTAGGACTTGTTAGCGATACTTTTCCTCAAGGCCACTCATGATTTTGTACCTTTTTTGTCTCGCTGTCATTAGCCTGTAGTCCTTTACAGACTGAAGAGTCTTAATGTGTGAAATCAATCCATGTATGGAAGATGTTCTGTACTTTTCAATCATTCTTGTTGATCTCTGTAATCCTGTTCTAAATCTGCGCTTTTTTTTTTTTTTTTTTGAGAGATGAAAGGGGAAGGGAATTATCAGAACTGTGCCCAGAATTCGGCCTATCAGACAAGGTATATAGCTTAATGTAAGCTTAATTATAGCTTATTTTTTCCCTCCCGAAATAGTTACTTTTGTACATTTTTGGATTTCTGGTTAATTCTTTGTCCTTCTTTTCATCTGTAACAAGGCAAAATGTAATGTGTAATGGATCTGACAGAATAAGGAAGGACATAGAAATTATGTTTTAGTGCTTCTTCTAAACTGAAAGTTTTGTTATCCTGCCTTGAACAAGGAGAAGCCTACTTCAGTGTTGTTTAAAATACATGCTGCCCTCTTAGCACTGGCAGTCCCTGGTGTGCTGGCGAAGGGGGCTAACGTCCGTGCTAGCCCAAGCACGTAAAACCTTGAGAGTTCCCGCAGGAAAACAGAGGCCGGGAACTCTACACAGCCATGCCGCTAATTTAACATGACATTGTTTGGTTTATAAAACGTAGCTGTTTCCTCTTCCAAGGCAAAGGATTTTATTTCCAGCATGACAGTGAAATGTAATATGATGATGGGGTAAGTATGTGAACACTTGCGGTAGAGCTCGTGAGCTTGTCTGCTGTGAACTAGGTATTTTAAGACTGCTAATAACTCTGGGCTGAATGATGACATTATAATGGTTGAATCTACTCAGCGATACAGTTCTTTGAAAATCAGATACAAGGGTGTCTTGTAAAACATCCCGTGTAAGAAGTTGAGCTTTACTTATCACGGAAAATGTATACATGTTTAGAAAGAAAGTGCTTGATATTAAACTGCTAAAGCGGAAATATTTGAAGATTACGTCCATTATTCTAAAGTTTTAACATAAACGTTCTAGTTACGATTTCTCTGCTGTCGTAAAAAATGGAAGTCGGGCTCATAACAGAAGGACTTGCATGCTTAAAAATATTAAATATTTATTTTTCCCTCATCAGTTCCTGAAACTGTGTTTCTTTCAGTAGAGTTGATGTACAAATAAGCAGCGGTGAATCTTGTTCTCTTCTTTGCCTGTCTGCATGTTAGTGAAGTGTTTGAGGTTGGTATGTCCTTCCCGGTCTCTGTAACAGGGCCATCCTTTTTTGATCCTACCTGTTTTTCATCCTCGGTGGTGAAATTCAGACAATATACAGACTCATCTTGTAGTTTTTGCTCTCCCATGTGGTAGTTGGAGCACTCTGCAGTGTGTCAGAAAAAGAAATGACTGGTGTGATTAAGACACATTTCTGGTTTGTTTATTTTGTGAGTGTAGAGAAAAAGGTCAATTTTATTTTTTTAAGATGTAGGAAATAAAAAGGAAAAAAATCTATATTGGAAGAGCAGAGTTTCTTCCATGAAGGTGTGAACTATGCTTCAGAAGTAATATCTATCTTGTGTCAGATTTCTGAATTTAAGGCAATAATAAAATAATCTGAGTTGAAAACTCTGGATGAACTAGTAAGACTTGAAATTTCGTATCTCCTTTTGCTAACATACAACATAGAATGTTTAAAAAGTTTGACTAATGCATGCAAGGAGCATGAGAAAAAAATAGTTCTTATAAGAGACCTGTAGAAGATATTTATGGTCTCCAAAGAAAGGAAAAGAGAATCCACAATTCAAGGAACTTTAGTTAGTAAACAAAGTTTATTGCAAAAATATGCAAAGATAGAATAGTGAAGCATAATAAGTTTTAGAGACTTTTCCTGGAAGCCTTATGGGTCTTATGTGCAAGGTAATATATAGACCTCTTGGAAGATTTTTCTGGTATATACTTTTTTCTTTTTTTTTTCTTTTCCTTAGCACAAAAAGGCATCCCTCAGTGGATTGTCATCATGCATCTGTTCTGTCCTCTTCCTCTTTAACCTGCCCTGATGAGATGAAATTACTTGCTTTTTAAATACAAGACTTAAGCAAAACTCTGATTGGATTTTAACAGTATTCCCTAAGAAAATGTCTGGGGGTACATTCAGTTAAATTTAACTGCTGGCTCTTTCTTGCTGTGCCTTTGTTAGGTGACTTAGGAGAAACAATTTGTGTGTGCGTGCATGTTCTAAACTGTTACTGAGACTGACTTGAATTAAACGTACAAGTAAGTGGATCAGCAAAATAAATGGCTGTGTATTAAGAACTTGTACTGGACGTAAAATACTTGGAATTTATGCATTTGTTTGTATGGTAATGACAGCAAGCCCCTCTTATACACAAGGGCTCAGTAGTATGATCCAGGCTTTAATACTTCTGCTGCTGCAAGTGCATGATCTGGTAGTAATTAATTTGAATATACATCAGAGGCCTCTTCCCAGCCCTGCAACACTTCAAAGAAACATGTTTGATGAATTTTCTAATCTGACTTGTCCACAAAAGCAGACACATTCTCCAAATGTTCTCACTTGGAGTTGATTTAATGACAATTTGTTTTGTACGTTGGCAGTGAAATAATCTCTTGTGAATTTATTTTAGCAGCAGCAGTAAAAGGCATGATCCATTTTTTTTTTTTCCTGAAATACTTTTTATCAGACAGTAGGCCAAAGTTGTCTCTTTGCAGTAGCGGACAATATAAAAAATAGGATGTTTATCGCTGAATGCATACGTAGTAATCTTGTATCTAGAATAAGACTTTCTGATATGAAGTGTTTGAAGTTGCTGTGAGAGGTTTTGGACAGCCGTATCAACAAATTACGGTTATCCTCTAAATTTAGATGGGCCATTGTTGCAAATCAGTAATACTTTTATTACATAAAAATTCAAATCGGGTCCTATTTAGTATGGCCTGGAAAGAAAAACAAACGTACTGCTCCAATTGTATTTGGTTACTTTTGGTCTTGTGAAACAACTGGATAAGAACGATGAAACTTTTACAGTGCTTTAAAAATACTTTACTGAGTGTGGCAATGGATGTACTTAAATATGATTACTAAGCTTATGCATAGAGCAGATGCTGTGGTAGCCTTATTTTGGGAAGTATTAAGAGGCTTTTACAGAGTGCCATCTCACATGAGATCTCCAAGAGCTGGGTCCCGCGCTGCCAAAGTGAAGTATTGCCATTGTAAACGCTTGGTCTTTAGCACAGCAAGGGCCTGATCATGATTGAGGGCTAAGGGAGCTGCTGTAGTAAAATGATTGGTGATGGAGTAATTTGCTTTATGAGAGACCTTTTATAATGACAGTATCAAATAGGCTAGAATTTGCCTCGTTTCTTAGGCACTGGTAGAAGCCGGACCCTAGGTGCTGCTCGTACTACTTAAATGCTTTTATATATGGGTAATGTGAGACCTTCTAATTTGTTCAAGATTTTTAATCTTTTCTAGCTCTGCTGTAAAACAGTTCTGGTTAGAAATGATTGGTCACATACAGAACTGGGAAAGAGAGATACAGAAAATGGAGTCTAAAAGAGATCATATCATTAATTTAAATTTGTTTCTAACGTTTCAGATTTTTCTTCTTGCCTGTCCTCCATGTCGGATTGCAATGATTCTCTTCAGGTAATGGCTCTTCTTTCTTTGCTGTATTTCTGTCTGCTTGCGTAATGTATTTTAGAAGTTAATCACAGCTTAAGTCGTAAAATACTAAGATATATATCCAGTTGGAAAGGCATATTGGTTGGATTGCAAAATGCTGCCTTGAAAAGGGCCAGGGGCTTAAATAGTGGGTGTTGAGCCACATACCCTCGGTTCTTTTGTACGGGTGTACCCTCGGTTCTTTTGTACGGGTGGTTTTGGCCTCGCTTGGCAGTATGAGTTAGCTCAGTAACAAGTAAGAATGCAGGCCTACAGGTTTTCTACAGGTTAACGTATGGCTTGTGTAATTTATGTCACGTGCCTTGTACCTTTTTATTATCCTCACTAAAAATTAGTAACTGGGCTTCACTGAAGGTCATACATACAGTATGGGTCTAGTTTTAAAATTGTGGATATAAGTTAAATAGTGAAAGGAAAATCTTGCTGACTTGGGTATTTCTCAAACCTACGCAATCTTTTCTAAAATACTGTGTATCGTTACTAACTTTAGGAACCACAAGAGTTTCTAACGTGCAGGAAGCTCTAATGGGATACTGCAGTAGAGTCCAGTAAGCAGCTTCGGGGTGTAACCCCTCCGGTGGCGGGGAGGGTTACGGGACTTCCCAGGCAGAATCGTAGTTGGGAATGGCTCTAGTTGCCCCCGTGCAGTTAACTCGGCTCTTTCTTGTCTTAGTCTAGGCAGTGACTGGAAAAATGATGCTGGGGGCATGCCTGACGAGTTATTTTGGAACTGCTACTGTCTGTCTGCAACTTTTTCCTGCTGTTTCTTTGGGCAGGGAGTAGGCTTGAATACAGAGATACTGTGTTAGTGTGTTCATCTTGGAGAGTGTGAAAAGTGTGTCTGGTGTCCAGGAAATCCTGGATTTACTATGCATTTGCAAAAGACCGGTTGCAGAGTGGAGGCCACAATATTTATTGTTTCTCAGAATGAGCCTTTCTGTTTTCTAACACCCTGACAGCATATAAATTACATTTGAAAA
>NW_009258541.1:171973-253691 GCF_000687185.1 Egretta garzetta | reverse complement strand
GGTTCAGAAAAAGATGGCTGAAAGCTATACAAAATACAATATTATAATACTACTTTCCTGCCTCATTCTTTGCTTGGGACTTGCTGTTGCATTATGAGAAATGCAATTCTTCTTTTATTTAAGGGACTTCTTCCAAATTCCTGAAGCTTTACTTTGAAGCTATATGTTTATACAGAGTTAGGCAGGACTAAAAACCTTTATCAAATAGGCTATTTTAAGCTCCGAAAGACAAATGAACAGCAAAATTTCAACTATTTACCAGCTTGCATCACAAACAGGATTAACACAAACAGGCAGTCCAGGCTTTCTAGGAATCCAAAGCTCATTATAGAAAGCAGTCCTACTTTAGGAAATTATTTGAATGTGTACTTAAGGAGAGAGTTTTGTCCTCCTTATTGCATTTAACAGTATCTGGTTATTGCATTTAACAGTGGCTTTATTCAAATTCAAGCCAAAAGAATTTTCTGAATTCTCTTGCTGCCTGTTATCAAAGACATTCTACGTAAAACACATGAAAACACTGCATTTTTATTTCCATCCGTGAGAATAATACCATGTCTCTTTCCTAAGGTTGCAGATGCATATGCTGAATGGGGCCCTCTTGGCATTGCTGTTTCCTGTTGTTAATACACGACTGGTGAGTGTACTGTACTTTTCCTCCTCCTTTTTTATTTACTTTGAAAAGATTTTCTTTGGAAAGATGTTAGACCTTTGCTTTGTTTGGCCTTTTAAAGTTGATTTTACCAGGCTGTAGATTCCTGGTACTGGTCACTACGACGGAGCCAAAATACCAATCTCAGGATTTTTTTGTGTTTATAAATCAGTGTGGAAAGCTAACACTGCTGTATTCTAAGTGCAGAAAAAACTACTTTGTCAATTCCATCTTAGCCTTTAAATGGAGCAAAAACCTAAAGGCTTTGAAAGAGGCTTTCATAGGTTAGCATTGTGGCCTGTGGTTGAAATTCAGTTTCAGGCTTTTCAGACTATGTGTAAATGTAAGATTCCTCAGGCATGGAAAATGCCAAATGTTGGTGGTGGCTGTCACCCCCTCTCCCCCAAGATTAGGCACAGCACGTTTCTTTTTTCCATCCAAGTTTTCAAATCTGCTATAAAGCTCCTGTCTCCTGTATTGCCAAGGAGTATTTTAAAGAGCTGTTCTGCATGCATAGGTAGGGGGTGTGTGTATATGTATATGCATATATCCTAGATGCTTGTTCATTTTTTGTCATTTGACTTATTTGCAAAAATCTGTTGTTGCAATTATTTAAACATCTGTTTTAAGATAGAGTTCACTTAAATTTATCTGCTTGTGTGTTTATGGTGTTGGGTTAAAGTACTCATATCCATATGGTGTGTGAATTAATGAGATTATTCATGAAGCTGTTGTGGACTTTGGACTCCATTACAGATCTCATTAGTGGGTGTCCATTTGCAAATCTTGACTGAATAAGATTTAAGTGTAAAAATCTGCCTCTGTACCGAACTTTATGGACGATACGCTGTGTTGATTGGCCACGGCGGTAGCTAGCAGACCTGAAAACTGATGGGTTTATTGTCTGCTTAAGGTAAATGGTTTCTTCTTTCCCCGCTTTAAGACTACAAAATTTTGCACTGAGACCCAGTTTAGTGGCTAGAGAGAGGACAATACATCTGTAGGCTTTTACATGTTAAAAATAATCCTCCATAAAGCATGACACACACATGCACGGGAGATTGGATCATATTTTTTAGATTTCAGTGGATTTAGTAGCATAACAACCCTGGATTTCTTTCAAGATTATGTTGCCCTTCCCAATCTGGTAACTACATATATTTTTTTCTATACTATAACAGTTTATGTGCAGTTTGCAATTATATTTTAACAAAACTTGATACCGATGAAGGGGCATCAAATGAATAAAACAAGTGTTTTTTTCCTGATAAGAACTCTTTTGTGTTTCAAACTATCTGGTTTTTAAGTAAATGTAAACTTTAGCATAATAAAATTATTTTTCTGGGTAACCTTTTAAGGATAAAATGTTGGAATATTTAATAAATCATTAGCTTGTATTTTCTCTGCCATTATCATAGATTTCATTCATATTAGGGCAGTGGTGATTAAACAGGAAAAATACAGACTACAGAATTATAAAATTCTCTCCTTAATTAGGGATAGAGGAGCCAAAGGATAATGTCCAAGAGCAAATATTTTTGGAATAAATACAACTTAGGATATTTTTGGCCGAACAGCTGCTCGCTAGGCTGTTCTCTTTTCAGTGTTTCTTCTGGCACAAGATAATGTGGGTGATGTTTTACAGCACTGCTGCTTTGACCCAGATTCTCTCATGGTAGACACACATTCTGGTCTGCGACAGTCACTGTAGCTGTTTACACTGTCATTGTCCTGAAAGCAATAAATGTCTCTTAAAACTTAGTAGGAAGTTCAAAAAATTGCAATAGTCCTGCCCGTGCTGTCTACTCTGGTTTCTCGGATCTAACTGAAAACCTTCTGATTCAGTCAAGAGTTGTTGTGTCTCTCTGCCTCAACTTTTTAATTTCAGTGTCATGGTATTTTAAGGCCTGTATTTTAGTATGTGCATGTTTCATACAAAAAATTTGTATGCTTAGTTACGCCTGTAAACAGTTGTAAAATATAGTGCGTGGCACAAAGAGCATGAAAAATTGGGCACCTAGCCCACCTGTTAATTTAGAAGCAAGGAGGGAGCGAGCTCTGAGGTCAGTGGGAGCTGGAAAACAGGAGACTCCCCTTGCTTGGAGAGATTGAACCAAACTGATGTATGGCCTAAGCACCAAAATGCCTTGCTGTTACCATTTGTAGCGTAAAATGTGTTTTATCCTTATGAGTTATTTGATGCACAGCTGGATGTTGTCTCCTTGTAGGTAGTTTTCAGTGCCTTCAGCTGATGTTCTCCTAAACCTCTCCCTTCCATCTGGATTGCCTGTTAGTTATTTTACAGGCAGCAGGTGATTACTGTTGAGCTGTCATCTCTTTTTGGAGAAGCCTTCTCATTTAGCAAGTTCAGCAGTAGGCATGTACACACGAGCTGCAAATTGCATATCATTACGGGAGATAAAAGCAGTGAGATGCAGGAGAAAATATTAGATGTTCAGTTTTATTTGTATATGTCAATAACCTGAAAGGGGCAAGAGGCAGAAGATACAGAATGAAAGAGAGTAATTGCTTCACCAGCTGACGGATGTTTGGTTTGGAACTAGGGGGTGTCAGGATTTTGGTTCAAAGTGTCAACCTGTTCAAACTAATTTCCAGAACACCTCTTACGACATTTTGTGGTACAGCCTGTTAGGGTCACATATTTTTGCTACCAATTATGTTACTTAATGCATTGTAAGTATTCTCTTTGTATATATGATTCAATGCTAAATTATCCTGAAAAAGAAATTTTTGGAAGCTTCTAGCATAATTTGACACTTTCCGTTTTCTTGTAATGTATCTGTTAATTTTTTTAGCACCTCAGTCATTTCAAAACTATTCTTAAATATTTGGCTGTTGCCAGTGGAAATGGAGAGCTGAGATATTCATTGAAACTATGGTAGAAAGTTTCTACCTTCTGTTGTTTTAATCTTTCAGTGGCACTACACTCAGTAAAATCTTCTTGGACTGTAATGGGTACCTGGGACAGTGTTAAAAACCCCCGGTAGTCTGAAAGATGAGGTCAGTCTTTTCTGTTCTTTCCAAGAAAATATTTTCCTGCCTTGGCATGATGTTGAGGTGCCAGCAATTAACAGTCTTGAGCAACAGATGCACCCACTTGTATTTATTTGGCAACTAAATATTCCAGTTTTGCAAAATTATTTACAATGTGCTGATGGAGTTAATTTTTGTGCTTTGGAATAGTCATTGGATAAAGACAGAACAGTTTGTTTCTTATTCAGTTAATGCTTGTGAGTTCTTCTTAACCTTTCAGAAATAAAAGGGTATTTTCATTTTCTCTCATAATTTCATTCCTTTCTCTTGATGCAAATCATTCTGTCAGCATTAGTAATTCACATGGAAAACGGGCTAATCTTTTATGACATATAAGTAAATAGAGAAGAAGATGCTAAAGAAATCAAGATTGTTAGGTTCCCAAGTGGGAGCCTAGAAAGGAGTTGAAAGATTTCTTTTTACTCTGAATTTATATTATATGGAATACAGTGTAGGTCCTGATAAGCCACGAGAGTAAATTCTTTAACTGCCACAAAGACTCCAACTGTTTGGAGAGTAACTGGTTTTGTTTGAACTTTCACATTGCATTTATCAAATTTTAAAAGCAACTCTTTCCACTGGTTTAAAAGTGGTTTTTTTGCAAGCTGATGTCCTGAAAATGTTGACATAGATAAAGTAAAAAACAGGACATGTCCAGAGGTGTTGGACTTGCTGTCTCTGCTCACGCAGCTGAGATGGTGCAGTTTTAATGTTTCCAGAAGCTGCTATATTCTATTATTAGAACTATTTGGCTTGAGAGGTACGCATTCTAAATCTGTTTTAGGAACAGAATCATACTCGGAGCAGTACTTACAGCGTACTCTGTGTAGCGCCTCTGATCGCTGCCTACAGCATTCCTGTTGACTGTTAATGCAGTAATTCACTGTACTAAATAGTTTGTCTGCAATGCCTGTGCCCACACAGCAAAATGGAGTAAGTTACGGTAGCACATCGTGTCTTTTCTAAATTGGCTTAATCAACTGGCACAAGGGAAAATAACGGAACAGTTGCACATTGGGGGCTGTTGAGAGATTGTGCTCGGTTGCTGGTAGATGCTAAAGCCAAGGTTTCTGCATCTTTTGGCAGTTACCTATGCTGTGTGCATCCAAATGATACGGGTGTGTAAGTGGAGTCTACAATTACACTTTTATTTGGTAATGTAAACTATCTCTGCTGGTGGTGATAAGTACTCTCAATATTGTCTCTAGAGGAAGTGGAAAAATACTATTTCTGATATTATTTACCTCATATAATTCCTGGTTTTAGACTTGACTCTACAAATGCCTGGTTGTATCCATTGCATCGTTCATGTGAGCTGATTTGTATAATCAAATTGAGTGACCAGAAGACAGTGGTGCCTTTTTATGAGACACAGTAAACATCAAATACAGTGCTAGTCAAATATTCAAAACACTGATAAAAGTCAAACCAAATGCATGCTGGTGAGATCAGCAGTGCACTGAACAACGCCTTTTCTGGATTCCCTCGGTGAGCATCATCCTCTGTAGTGAGAGGCCAAGGGTTGTGGTTTAACCCCAGCCCCACCAGCCACTCGCTCACTCCCCCCTGGTGGGAAGGGGGAGAGAATTGGAAAGGCGAAAGTGAGAAATTTGGGCAAAAGTGAGAAATTATCTCTTGGGCCGAGATAAAGACAGTTAAAATTGTTTGGGAGCAGGTGTGGATTCTGATTCCTTCCCTCTGTATATATTCCCCGCCCTAACAGGATTAATTGATAATGAGAACTAGATAAAGTTCATCCATAAAACTGATCAATTAATGCTACTTTAAGGGAATTATCATTCCCTGCACTGACTGGATTGAGACACCTACTTGAAACAGAGATTGCTTGTTGGGACTCATCAGTATGAGTTCATCTTCATTACGGACAAGCGGGTGTATGGCAGGAAAACGGAATGAAATGCTCTGCCCCTAAAATATAAAGAAAAGGAATTGTTGCAAATAAAATCTGGGATGCTGCTTTAGACCATCATGCAGATGGGTGACGGCCCTGCTACTCCTTTATTTCACGAGGATTTGCTGTTGCCAATATTAACCCAAATTTTTTTTCTCAGTCTGCTCTTTCGCGATATTCAAATACATGGGAATGTCTTTTCTGATCTATGCCAGATGTATGAGCTGGTGCCTGAGCTGTAGAAGTGCCTGACTAGTGAACAATAACTTGAGCATGGGTCAGCTTCTTGGCTGTTTGGATGTATGCTGGAGAAATGAGTCCTGGTAAGACTGGAAATAGCCTGTTTTCCAAATGCCACTTGGGTTTTGGGTTTTGTTTCGTGGTGTTTTATTTTAAGTCTTCATGTCCGTTTTATAGACCCTTCTTCTAAGCTTCTCTGGCAGCTGTTTCTTCTCTGCCAATAAGTAATTTGCAATCACAATCCTAAATATGCTGAGATGTAACCAGTATGTCACGTGGGCTTGGGAGCTGTTTGCCCCATGATTTTTGTATTGTACGGCTTTATATAGGTTCCTGCTCTGTTTAATCTGTCCTGTGGTCTGCTTGCAGGTAAAAAGCAAAATCTATGATTCTGGTTTATTTCTTTGATTACTGGTGATGTTTAGGAAACTAGTTACTGGTTATAGGTTATGGATCTAAGAAGGTGCCTGGTACATGTTCACTAGGCTTCACGCTAGATGTGCTACAGAAAAGACCAGAATCTGGGAGCTGAATTCCTTCTATTCCTCTTTCTGCTGTACCCTGCTGTACTCTGCTCTCTTTGTAGAGAGCTCTTGCACAGTGCAGTGCTTGAGCTGCTATTGCAAATATAAGGCCAAGGTATAAATAATTAACAGAGGGAGGAGTACTTTCAGAACACAGAGCAAAGTGGTAACCTCCTAGCCCACTGAAAACCAACTGCGGTGTCTAAGTGGGTTTAAATTAGTTTAGAGTAGTATAGTGTGCTGTACTCTTTTGGGGGAAACTCTCGTCTGAATATCTGACTTTGGGGCTCAACTCTACCGCTGTCTTGAAGAGATTTTTCTAAAGCTCAGTGCAGTCAGTGGAAGGACCTAGTTGCTTCTGCCCTAAGGAAACCGGTTTAAGTTAGGACATCAGGTACGTGCTCGGAGGAGTGCTGGTGATGGCTGTGACTCTTCGTGCTCGGAGATGCGAGGGTGAGCTCTAATCCTTCCTGGTACAGTTTCTCCTTTCCACAGTCTCACAAGCGATCTAGGAGTCTAAACTCTGCTAGGGGTTTAGCTAGACTCGTAGAACTGTAGGTGACTTACCTGCTCCTGGGGTGGAGGTCTGCTGCCTGCTCACTATGCTGGGTGCTTCCCAGAGGGCCTTTAGCGTGCATTCAGGGGATGTGGCACTTCCGAATCTGCATCGTACCGGGCTGATATGGGGACTGGAGGCACACGTGGCTGCTTTGAGCCAAATTCTTTCTGGAGGAACAAAGCACCATTTATTTTCTAACAGAAGCTTCATTACAAAAAGTAAAAAGTGAATAGTCTGAATATTTGTTTCCAGACTACTTTGTTAGCATGTTTTGATCTTGCATTAGAGGAATTGTGTATATCAGTATTAGTTTGGTGTGCTTTGAAATGTATATGATTTTATACCAATGTTAAAACCTTTGAATGGATGAAGCAGATTTACTTTGCCACAAGCAAGAATCTTTAAAGGGGAAAAACATACTTATTGTCTTGAGTAACAGAGTAGTTTGTCCTCTGTACTCATTTACAGTGTTAAGGGAGCCTAGACTAAGTAGAAGGCTAAGTAGAAGAGCCTAGACTAACTAGAAGAAATGGGTAATTTGTCCTTTTGTCTCATACCATTAGTTGTTTTAGGATTCTGAGTAAAGGAAACCAGATGAAGTGCAGGAAGGGTGATGCTGGCAGCTGGCAAGGGAGACAGGAGTTTAGTACGAAAAAAAAACCCTAGGAAATAAATTTACAATTAATATATAGAGTTCAGATGAGTCTGTCTTGGTAATAAATACCCAGTGATTCTGAATGTCTCTGGGGACAGGTGTGGTTGAAGAAATGTGCCGTGAACATCACTGGTTTGTTACTAGGGACACACTGCTCTTCGGAGTGGCCGCTGGGTTTCCACAGCGGCATCTGGCAGCAGAGGCCAAGTCCCTTGGGGCCTGTGAAGAGGATCTGCCTTGGAGACTGTTGGGGTCTGGATTTAAATACATGTGGCCTTCAAGGGTGCCTGTGGTCATTAAGTTGGAGGGACCAACTTAATATTTTGATTTACTTTGTTCTGTAAGTGTTGCTTTGATTTATTTATTTATTTTTTTTAAACTTCTCAAACTTTACCGCTTGCTGAAGTGCTTGCTTGTTTTCACAAAGAGGTTCTTTAAATCCTAGATTGATGGGTGATCCCTGCTACCTTGTCTTCACTTGCACTTTCTCTTTGCACGTAAAAGGTGCCTATCTGCTATCTGTGAGTGAGTCTTCTATTGATAAACCCATTGATAGTCAAGACCTTTAGAGCTCGGTGAGTCAGTTGCTCAGCACAGCTTTATGGTTCATCTTTGTGGTTTTTCTGTTTGCTGTAGCTTGGCTGTACAACTTGAGTGCATGGTTGTACAGAAATTCTGCTTTTTGCAGCTCTATACCAGGAAATGCACTTGCATAATTAGCTGGGCTTCAGAACAAGCAATCTTTTATAGTGGGGGAAAAATAAAAAAGATGTTTTGTTTTACACAAAAAAAATATTGTCAACACTACTGCAGCAGAACAACTGTTACTGTGTTCTCAGAAGTGTCCAGAGCGTAGTGTTTGTGTAACTGACCCTCACAACTCCGCCAGTGTAGAAGCCCTTATGAAACCACAGATACTAAATAGAGAATGCTCCTTGGCAGGAGTGAGTGCCTCACGTTGTGCTGTTTATATCGGGAGCTTTTGTTTCTGAAGTGTGCCCAGTCCAGCTGGGAGAGGTACAGCTTCTTCTCCAGTTAGGAAAACTGCTTTAGCCTCTTTCCAAATAATTTTGATTCCCTCACTTTGCTCTCTGTGCCTTTCAGCAAGGGACAGCAGGAAAGGTTCAGATTTGGGAAACCTCACAACTTCCAGGGTAGGTTCAGGCTAGAGGTAAGGAAGAAATTTTTTACAATGAGGGTGGTAAAACACTGGAACAGGTTGCCCAGAGAGGTAGTGGAGGCCCCATCCCTGGGAACATTCAAGGCCAGGTTGGATGGGGCTCTGAGCAACCTGATCTAGTTAGCAGTGTCCCTGCTCACTGCAGGGGGGTTGGACTAGATGACCACTAGTGGTCCCTTCCAACCCTAAACATTCTATGATTCTATGATTCCATGAAGTTCTTGCTTTTGCATACTATTATCTTGCTTGGTTTTCTGTTTTGATACATAATACTTGGAATAAAATAACCCAACAGATTGTATGGAAGATTTTTTTAGCTTGGTCTCCCACGAGTTGGCTGAACATCTTGGAGGTTGCAATCAGGCGCTGATAGTGTTCAGCTGGGGGATGCCAGGACTAGCAGAATCCAGCTGTTGATTTTAGCATCTTTTACATTCAAAATAGGATATAAGAATTGTTGTTGAATTTAAAAGATCACTATATGAATTACCAGCTACTTATTGATAGCTATTTAGGAAGAAAACCAAACTCTGTTTCAACCTCTCTTTACTTCTGTTGATGTAGAAATTTTTATGTTGCTGTTTCAATGCTATGACTTCAGCATCTCAGAACAAGAGAAAAGGAAGGCTTTTTTTTTTCTTTCCCTCCCCTTTCTTCCCAACAGACAAGCCATGCTGGTGGGACTTGCATCTGGATTCACTTTGTCCAGTAGAATGATGGAATAACTCTGCATTTGAACCAAAGCTAAAGGCTTTGTGAGATTTCGTACTTGTGTGGTGGTATTGTCCAGTTTTCACTTCTGAAAAATAATGGAAAAGTATGTCTCATCAGCTTCGTAAGCGAGCTGCAGCAAGAAGTTGAATTCTGAATTTTGAATGTGAATCTTTCCTACTCCAGTTTTAAATGTGTTGCTTTAGTTTAATAGACAGACAAAGGCAAAGGCTTTTGCAGCTGGGAATAACTTTCAAATACAGTGCCTCACCTTTTCTAACTGATAAAGAGCTAGAATTAGTTGGGTCTGGATTAAGGGGCTCAAATTAAACTCAGAGTTGTGGTTCAAGTTATTTTTAGCACAGTATTATTTTAGCACAGTCTGTCTGACTTCTTCTCTAAGAAGTAACGTGAATTCAACTGAACACACAAATGACTACTTTTAATTTCCCCAAAGTTGTCAGCAGGTGAGAAACACCCGATTTACTACTAACTGGTAACTTGTTTACATACATCCTTCTGCAGCTTCTCTTCTTCTCTTTAAAGCCAACAAAATATTGGTTATTTTATATTTTATTTCCTATTTGGTGAAGCTTAGCAGTTTCACACATGCATGCCGATTGCTGTCAATCGGGTCTTTTGATTTTTGCACAGACCTCCACAGTAAGTACCTTTATATATTCATTCATATCCTTACATATATAAAAGACCTCATTTATAAAGTTCTGTCACTCACAAGGTAGCAATTATCTTTTCTTTCTAAATAGGTTGCTCTCATATGGAGTGTGTATAGTTTCTGGCTTGATTACTTTAGGGTTTTGCATTGGTATGGCAACTTACGCTAACTAAGAAGGAGAAAAGAACACTCATGTTATTCCTTCTTTGTTGTGCTTCTGGCTAATTTTGAGACTTGTCTACTTGAAGTGCTGCATTGCTTGTGGCAGGAGGAATGGAATGGGTACAGTTAGCTGTTCTTTCAAAGCACTGACCGTTAAGGTCATCTCTTTGCTAATATACATAGGTGATAAAATAACTAAAGTGAAGGGATTGCCACGGGAGAATAGTTCCTTGTAACTCAGTTGTTGGTGATGAAAAACATTTACAAATATTTTTCTTATTCCACAGCTTCCATTTGAAATGGAAATTTATTACATCCAGCATGTGATGCTTTATGTTGTGCCCATCTATCTGCTGCGGAAAGGAGGTAGGTTGGCAATTTATTCTGTACATATTGGTCCCATGCAATGAAAAAGCTGTGCTTAGTGGTTACTCCAGGCTTCACTCTTACCCCCTTTTTATTTTAACCAAGGTAACAAAAACTTGCCTCAGGCACTGAAATGGGAATAAAAAAAAATGGTCATTTGCCCAAAGGGGTATTGAGAATGTGTTGGCATAATGTGCACTGTCTTCTTGAGTAGCATCTCTGCCATCTTGCAACATTCTGAGTTGTTGGTGGGATGTATTTTTAAGACTTTTGCTTTCTTGGATGTCTCTTGAGAAGTACTGCAACTTAAATGAGCTGAAAAAAAATTATTATATCCCCACATCAATATTGATTGGCTAGTAAGATGAATTCCTGAAATTCAGAAGCTGTAATGAAATGCAGTGACGCTGCAATATTAGTGAAACGAACTTGCTTGCTTGTTCTCTCTTCTAACAAGATTGCTATCTTGCATTCACTTATACCGTAATAGTTCAGTAAGTCTGGGAATCCCAAATTGTTCCACTGGGCAGTGATTTTTCTAACTGTTGCTCCCTAGAGGGGAATGCAGTGTTTATTCCTCTGGTGTGATGCTCTGCCCCCCTCTAGCGTTGACATGCCTCCAGCTACATTTTGTAGCAGAGCTGAATTGTTTCATCCAGGAAATAAAAGATGATAATTTGTGGTCCAGATGTTCAGTAGCTTTTAATGAAAACCCCAGGGATGTGATACCAAGCAGCGCAATTTAGCGAATGCTCAGAAGAAGCCTAGTCAGCCTCTTCCATCGTGGTGAATCTTTCCTATTTTATACCAGCAGTCACTTAGAACCCTTCACACTTACTTCACTACAGGTTTATAACCTTTTTGTTTCTCAGTGCTGAGTGAAACTAAGTAAAAACGATCCAAAGGAAAAAGTGAAGTGTCGTACTTCAAAAGACCATTCTGTTTCTTTTGGTCTTAGCAGAGAAATACACCAGCCACGTGTAATTTTAATCCATCTTTGATATCTTAACATTCTGGCAAATAATGCTGAAGTGCAGTATAGTTGTAGAAGTTACCCAGACTCCTAAGAGGACCCCGGAAGAGGGGTGGGAAGAGAGAGGAGAAAGTGTAGTACGCTGCAGGCAATGACAAACCAAGCGCTTGTGATAATCACTAAATCGCTTCTTTTGATGCCCTTAAAGTTCCCATATAGCATCGCTTTGAGACATGTAGTTCTTTCGCTTTAGAGTTTGGCCTTGGATGTCACTTGATACGTTCTTTTGATTTTTGGTTTGGGTTTTTTTGTTTGTTTTGAAGGAAGGGTTCTCTGGGTTCTTCAGGACCTGTTTTCTGGGGCTGGTAGGGCTCTGTCTGCAGTTTGAAGGGCTTTGGGTTGTACAGTTGTCTCCCTAGTGCTGTTTGCTAAATTTTTGCCCTTTATTAATTTACAGGTATTTGCTGCCCTCTAATGTTGACACGATAGCAGTGAAATTTCTACTTTGTTGGCTGATCAAATCAGTTGAGATTGCCCTAGGCTGTGTAACTAATAACTGTTCGTTTTCTTACGCAGTTGGCTCCTGTTCACCTGACTGACTGTAATACCTCGTTAGCAAAAGGCCCATGGACTTTTGTAGTAGTTATGGCTAGTGCCACAGGAGACCTAATGGATGATATTTTGAAGGAAAAATTACTCAGCCTGAAAAATATTTTAACAAAAAAATATTTGTTAATATTTTGTCATTTCACTAGCACCTTTGTTTAAAGTGCTTTTTGCGTCACACCCTTTATCCTAACTGTATCTTCTGAAAATTGCTTTTTCATCACTGATGTTGATCAGCATGCAGCTTTATTCCTGTATTTTAAATAGAAGTTTCCATCAGTGAATCTATGCATTATGATTGGGAGAAGTAATTGAAGGGTAGTAAAAGCAGAAAAATGAAAAGGAATGCATTGTATATGGAAAAATACACTTCTTCAGTATTATTGGGAATCTGCCAGTGTTACTGATAGCCTTAATATGATCTCAGTCATAGTATTAAGATTTCTCGAAGGAAGGTTGAGCAGAACACCTGAAACAGAGTTGATTTCAGGCTCATTCTATACAGAACTGCAGGTCCAAGTTTGCTGACGTGTACCAGTCATGCGCACACATTCAGTTAGCTGTTGAAATGTTTCCTTTTTGAAAGGACACTGCGTGACAGGAAGCAAGAGATGTAATAATTTATTTTCTTTCCCTCCCTGCTATGCATTCTGGGGGCGAAGACAGGTCACGTTGCACTGGTAGAATCGCCTTTGTGCCCCCCATCCTCCCCATGTAAGTGTGGGGGCTTTACCATGCTTAGCACCAAATTGGTGAGAGAGATGTTCAGAACTTGGGCTTCAGTATTGCACAGTGAATTCGCTGAAGCTCAAGGATGTATTCCCTCTTGGGGATTAAAACTTCTGTCTCTCCTCATCTTCCCTCTCCCTCCCACTGTACCGAGTGGATATAAATTTCTATACTTCCCTTTCTAACGTACTTTCTTTCCAAGCACACATATGCATGTATACATACACATGCACGCCGGGCTAGACAAAATAAATGCTTATGCACTGTGGCTCAGACCTTTCTTGGCTGCAGTAAGAGGCTCTCATGCAAAATTGATGTAGCGCAGATGTAACAGGCCAGCACAGAAGATTCCTAACTCAAGGCAGGTCTTATATGAAGTGTATCTGCAGTTGGCAACTTTTTTTGTGAATGAACCTCACCTTGTATCAGCTGTGAACCCTGCCAAAAATTATAGTATGCATCTGGGCTGGACACAGCATTCCTGAAATAGCTGGATAGGCTGAACCAGAGCTGTAGGTCACTGTTTTCTCTTGTCCTTAGGGGGTGAGACCCTTGCTTCCCTGTCAAAAAAAGTATGAATGCTGTTGTAGCTTCTGGCTTGGTTTACTGTTGCATCATCTGAGTGCTAGGATTGGCAAAAGGGAGGTGCAATGAATGAAATGCCGAGGGGGAAGGAAGAAGATGGGAACCACGGCAGCGCAGATTTAGACGACGGAACCAACCCCTTCATTGAAAAACTCCTCAAACCACCTTCATCTACGACTAAGCTGGCCTTCTGAAGCATACAAGTACGCTCAGATAATTATACTTCATGCTACAGGGATAGAGACCGCTGATAGAAGGCTTAGAAAGATGGCAGCTGAGGAAGTGTCATGTCTCAAACAGTGCATTAACCTGACCTTCTGTGATCAAGGTATTGGAGACCTTCAGCAGTGTTCAGGACAACTTAGTTTTTCTAGCTATATACTCTTAACATGATGAAAAAAAAATCTAGTTTGCACTGCATCAGCCATAGAGACTGAGTTCTCGACTGTCTTGGTGCTTAAGCTAGTTTGTTCAGATTTCTGGATGGATTTGACAGTTATTTCAGAGCTTCAAATCATACTGAAATTTAATCAAAGTGGAATTGTTATTTCCTGGGTGCTGTGAGCAAATGATACAATTCCACTAACAGTTTGAAATAAGGGCTAATTTATAGCAGCTCCCTAGCGATGGAGTTCAGGAGAGAATCTTTCTTGTGTTTTGAGATCCCCAGCGTTATTTAGTTGACTTAATGAAGCAGAAAATGATGTTGGTATTGAGGTTTTTTTAGGATTTTGTCACTTCAAGAAGCAATCTGATGTATGAACAGCTGTACCTGAAGTTCCTGGGTATTGTGTGCTGAACCAGAGACCTTTGTATTGGTGTCACTGAATGGTGTCGTGGTTCTGGCACTTCAGCCTGCAGGGGGAGATAGGCTCCAGCAGCCACTCTGTCCAAATGGCTATGCAAAGTCTCAAAATTCGTAATTCAAGTGCAGGTTGTCCATACTGTGCGGAGAGAGTAAATTGATTTGGTTGTATTTGGGGGGGGGGGGGGAAAGGGGAAATCTTCTTTTGGGGCCAAAACTGACAGTAATGGCCTTGCAAATTCTGGACAGTCCTGTGGTCTGGCTCCATGTGTTTTAAGAGCTGATTCACCGTTGTACAGCTGTGCACAAGTGGACAGGCATATACACCTTAAATAATTAAGTAGGTGAATTATTTGCTGGGAGTCAGAATTTTCAGCTTATAAGGCAAGCGCTGTACCTTTACAAGCAAAAAAGAAACTGTTCCTCTGACTCGAGTCATAAAGCCCTTTTCTTTTGTGATCCAAGCGTCTTCAAAAGTGGCATCAGAAGAGATGAAGTTCTATGGCATTGTCTGAAAGTCAGTAGAAGTTGATGATTAAAAGTGGCATCAGAAGAGATGAAGTTCTATGGCGTTGTCTGAAAGTCAGTAGAAGTTGATAGATTTTTTTTATTTTTTTTTTTCCTTTTTTCCCTGCTCATGCAGCATGCCTCTGCCGCGCTTCGGGAGATGGACAGAAGCAGCTCTGCAGAGCCAGCTTTCTTAAGGGTGGTGCAGCGTTTCTTACCTAATGAGAAGCTGGGCTAAGCTGTAAGATGTAGAACATAGATACCAAGTATGGACGAAAGGATCCTTTTTCCTGTGGCTGTAAACTAGGAAACTGCAATTAAAGCAATTGAGGATCTAAACTTGTGTTTTCCATTGACTGTTAGGACTTGCTGGCAAGAATTAGGGATTACCATACTTAAAGTCATTTCTAGCTGTTGTACCCTTTTGGAGCCACTTCCCCACTTTGTGACACTTGCCTGTATTTAGCAGTATCTTCCCACAGCTTTTAAATGGAGTTATAAAGCGGGCTTTATTATATACCTTAGTAGTAATCCAGGAACAAAATCACTGTGTATTTGAATATAGGTAGGTAGTCATAAATCTAGTTTATCTCCATCCTGATTGAAATACTCGATAATGTGCAGTACAGCTCTTTCACTGAAACCCTTAATTACTTGGAGATCTGTCAACTCTTGCATGTTATTCTCCTACTCTCCTGCTGGTAGCTTCCATGTTCCTCTTCCAGCTTTTCTCTACCTCCCCAATCCCATGTATTAGACATAAATGCCTGGTTCACTGTCCAGCAGGGCTTGTGCTACGGCACCTCAAGCAGCAGGGTGGCTGTGGCCCTGTTCAGCAGCTGGAGGTGTGCGGCCTCTCTTGTAGCTTGATAACCTTGTTTGATGATTTAAGAGAGCTGGAGAGGAAGAGGAGGGGACATGTCTCCATCGTGTGACCCTCTGAGATACATGCAACTGGGCAGTTACAGTTCCTTTGAGACTATGGTGGCCTATTATGAAACACTTAAAACTAAGTAAGGAAGTTAACGTGGCGTCCTCTGAGTGGGCCCAAGGTGTGTTAAAGACTTCTCTCTCTCTCTCTGTAGGAGATAGAGAAGTTTAGGAGGGTACGTACCAGTATAGGGAAGAGCTACTACTGCACAAAGGAAGAGGAAGAACTGCTGCTGCTTCTTTATGGAATATAAAAAATGGTTCAGGAGAGGAGCAGGTAATACAAATTCCCTGCCTGGGCTGATTCTGATGACAGTAGTTGGCATTAGGGGAAATAGAAATCCCCTGGCATAAGGCAGTATTTTGAAATGTACGCATAGGTTCAGAACAGCTGTAGAGGAAACAGTGGATTTCAGGCTCATGCTCTTGAGAACATTTTTCCTGTTTTCCACTGGAAAGGAAGTTTGGTCTCTAGGCTAGCTCAGTAGGCCACGGTACTAGAATTAACCCTTTATCAAGGGAAATAAAATGGAAATAAATTTGGCCTCACACTTTTATAAGCTTGAAAAGGAAAGAATTATAATAGTTGCGCTGAGTTTTGGATTAAGCAGCTCTACCTGTAATTGTGAGACTACTGACGGAGAGCGTGCTGGGCTGGAAAACTGGTAAAGCTCTATCAAATGCAGTGGGAATGGAAGCAAGACATTAATTAGGAAAAAGAGATTATTTTAACACCCTACTAAATTAAAAAAATATACTATATTTAGATTCTAATTTTGTAATTCAAACAGAGGAGTAATTTTCTCCAAATGCTGGAGAAAATACAAACGGAATATCACTTTCTATTAAGTTGTGTTCAAATTTTTACAAGCCTATGTTCTGAGAACTTTAAATAAAAATAATAGTTCACAAGAACACTAGAACTAGCCCAAGACATTGGGGGGGGGGAAGCAGTGTAAAAGAACTGGAGTCTCTTTGTTGATCTTTAGATCTTTACAGCCATGCTTCCATTTCCTAGATGGCAAAATTAACCTCTTGGCACGTTCAAGGTCAACAAATTCTTGTTGCAGAAGTAGATGATGAACCCTAAACTCTTCAGTCTGTGTGAAATCCTTCCTATCGATGCTATTGAAATAATGAAGTTTAATTTAAACTGAACTATCCACTGCCATGCTATTTCAACACAAGAGCAAACACACAGCCTACCTGGATGACCCTGATTTGGAACGGTCTCAACTGTCTGGGGCATGAGCATTTTTGAGAATGAGATTAGTGCCAGCCTGGCAGTTGGATTAAATTTTTGAAAGAGCTTAACACTTAAGAACTGCCTGTGATCCTTAGTGAGTGGAGAGTGAAGCTCACTGCTACCTGTTGCAGTTGATTTCCTACGTAAGCAGCAAGTAGCTTTTGCCAAAGCCGACACGGGCCATTCGAACAACCACGCAGCTGGGTCTCAGTGTTCCTGTAGCAGACTGTGTACTACAGAAAATAGGCCACACTGCTCCGTTGCACAGTCATCTGTTGAATTGCAGGACCATAGAGTAATAAAAATTGTAGGGATTATTTATCTAATGAGAAATGTACAGAAAATATCCCAGGTATGAATTTAAAATTAGTTTCCCAAAGCACACTTGGGAATCCAGAGCTCTCTGAAATGTTTTCGCATGGAGGTCATTGTTTCCTTTCTGTCCCTTGATGTCCAAATAATGTTACTGCTGAAAATCACACTATTATTTTCAGGATTGCAAAGGCTAGCAAGGAGGGATTTTTCTATTAGATAGCGAGATCAAAAGTCTGCAGAGGGTGAGAGTTGCTAATGTATTTTTTTGAAGTTTTGCAACGGAGAGAGGATGTAGCAGTGTGAAATTCTTTGCTGGAGGAACCTGAACAGCTCTCCTAAGTGACTACTGAAACATGATTCCCCGACTAGATTGAGGCTGGACATGAGAAGCTTGGGTTCAAAGCCAAATTATGCCACTGATCTGTTTTGTCATCTTGTGCAGTTTCCCTCCTCTTTTAATGATTGCTTTCTTCCTCCAGTCTTGTTTCATAGCTGGGTTCACTTCTCTGTTTTAGTGTTCATATACTACCTGCACTGTAAGTCCCCCAAATATCAAGGTCTCTGGATTCTAGCTTTTCTGAGTGTTTACCTCTTTAGACTGCCACCATCTGTTCTCAGGCTTTGTGGAATACTTCTGAAATAACACAGGAGCTGCCAACCAGGCAAGGTCACGTGAAACCAAATTTGATATAGCGCTACTCTGCCAGTTCCTGGGAGCTGTTTTAGATACCTTATTTAAATTTTGTGGTTTGCATCTAGGTTAAACGTACACCTAAAACTGCAAAGACAATACAAAAAGTTTGCAAGTCAAATGATGTGTTCTTTCCCCTGCAGCTGAGGAGGGAGCACAAAGAGTTTTTGCATAGCTTGCCTAGGTCACTTAAAGTTGGGGCAGTCAAAAATAGGGCCCTGGTCTCATGGACTCTGGCACCAACGCTAGTTGCTGCTTCTCTTGCTCTCTGTAATGAAAAACCATATTCAAGGTGATAGCATGTATCTGATGTTTTCAGGCAGTGCAGTTTAAGGAGTATCATTGCTATTTAAGTCAAGTCTCCTGTACCATTTTCTCAATGGGATACCAGCTCTTAGATCATGCTTGCTAAGTAGGTTCGAGGAATTAGACTGCTGTGAATTATTTCCCTTTACCTGTAGAGCACTCCACTTAAAAGTTATTAATGTAGAATTCACTTTTAACTTTGGATTTTGCTTATAGTTTAGACACTTCTTCTGAGCTTCGCCTACCCACTGGGTAAGAAATCTTACAAGCTGCCTTATGCTTCCACAGTAGCTTCTCTGCTCGTATTTATCGTGGTCGCACCAAGTCACAGCTTGCTTACTAAAACATGGTGTGCAGTTGTATCTTGGGTAATTGCACTAATTTTGTTGCTCGTTAAAGTCAGTGAGTGATACATGGGGTGCGTATGTGCTGCTGTCACTCACGCATACAGTCAGCTCCTTACTCTGTTGACTAGCAACGGAGGAGCTGTGTTATTCTGAGTGGACAACGAATAGATGTACAGTTGGGAGACAATAAATTGTAGGTAATTTTGAATTTGTAACATTCACAAAACAATATTTAAGTCAGATGATTCCAGCTAGCTACTGCAAAATCAACCTGAACTGGCAGGAGGGGGTCCAAACTATGGAAGGAAATGGTGCAGAAGAGAATTGTAAAAGGGCAACAGGGATTGAGACAGCAGTTCTCTAGGGATTTTAAACCGTTATATGGTGGTGTGGTAAAGCAAGTAACAGCAGCTATTTGCCTTTATCTACATACGATACCATACACAGGTGTGCTCCTACCAGCTTTAGTCTGGTGAGTGTTGCCACAGCCAGCTACACACGTGGAGGTACTTGAGTTCCCCGGAGCCCTGTACAGTATGTGCTGAAGCCTGTTGAAACTTCCTGGTAATTCCTGAACATGCTAGCTAGCAAAGGCTAATAGGAATATTGTGGTCTGTGCTGTAAGCTGTCCTTTGAGTACTGGATACACCTTCCACTATTTAACAACATCTAATGGATCAGAGAGCAGGCAAAGGCAGATTAAAAAATGCCAGTGTATTTTTGTAATCATCTGAATCTCTATAACTTCTTGTAGCAGCTGAGCAGCATGACATCGTGTGTCCTATTCTCCTGCGTCCCTACGTTAAATTATTGAAGTCATAAGGCAAATAATATTTTTTTCCCATATCTTACGCTGAAATTTTCAGGTCTGCTAGTAAGAGGCTTGAGAACTCTGTAAGCTGTTTTGGTTCTTACCATATGATGTTTGAATATTTAATTCCAGAAATAGGCTTGTATCTAAGGGTACTTTCATTAGATCTGATTTCCCTGGTACGTTCTAGATCAGGTGATACTGCACTTTGTCAGTAAATGGACAAAACTTAATGTTTCAGGAGGAGAGAGAAGGGTGAGCCCAGGAATAATGCGGTATCTGCTACTTCATTTGAAGGGGAAAAAATGTTTTACAGTATCTCTGATATCTACTGATTATAAAATTGTTTGTCGTGTACATCTGAAAATATCTCCACAGCAGTTTTCATTTAAAAGCACAGTCTGTCATTAATGGATTGACTACTTTATACAGCTTTTCTGTTCCCAGGCATTATTGGTGCAAGTGACTTTTTAATAGTTGTTAAACAACCATAAAATTAGGAAATGGCAATGAGGCTGCGCTCCAATACAGTGCTGTGCAGGAGCTGCCGCTGCCCAGGTTGGTTCTGTGCGTGCTGAAGTGGGCGCAAGTGTTGAAGTATAAATAACCCAATTTTTGAAGATTCATTGTATACCATTACTGTATTTCAAAATCATGTAGTACTTCTGTGGTAGAAAGAAGAATGAGGTAAATAATGCTGGTGTTGGTGAAAAATAGGCGAGCTAAATGAAGTAATGTAGTGTATGTTTTACTGCTGGACCAGAAGGAGGGAAGAAACCCATCAGGACGCTGCAGGTAAGAAGTAAGGCTCTCAAATATTAATTACTCTAATGGTATTGAGTAGGTTATCAGGCACCCTAACATCCACAGAGGAGAAGAGCGAGGATTATTCGTGAGTGTTTGATGGACACGGCAATTCAGCTGAATACTAATGTATTCCTTTCTTTTCAAGGTATCTACACTCCAGAACCACTCTGCAATTTCTGGTGGGCTCTTTTATCCACGGGGTTTATGTTTGTATATCATTTTAGCATCTTGCAGATTCTGGGATTGGTAAGTAAATACAGGTTAATAAATGGATAGTTTACAAGTACATTCAAAGTAAAACCACTGACTAGTTTTGCAAAGCGTCCAGATATGAGACTACTTGCATGCTAATTTCTAATTGCATGTTCTAATGGGCATTTGTATCTCGTATCTCACAAGCGTCGGTAAAATATTTCATGAATTGGTTATGTACCTGCATAAATCCATCTATTAAATGCACAACTGAATTTGGATCTGCTTTCTTCCTGAAAGCTGCCCTACTTGTGTTGAACAAGGGATTGTCACCTGAATGTTTTTGATTATTATGGTAATTTCAAAATTACCATTTTAGGTGTCTGAATCGGTGCAACGCAAAAATAATGTATAAATTTGTTGTCACTTTCTCAGGTTACAGAAGTGAATTTGAACAACATGTTGTGCCCAGCCGTCTCAGATCCTTTTTATGGGCCCTGGTATCGAATCTGGGCATCTGGACATCAGACTGTCATGACCATGACTCATGGGAAGCTTGTAATCCTACTGTTTTACAGTGCTGTCCCCATCTTTAAATGTAGCGTGGACTTGCTTAGACTCCCAGCTAAGAAAATAGACTGAAATTGCTCCCCACGGAGTAGTACATACAGGAAGCAGAGATACTTATACTGGAAAACAAAGAGGAGGGATGAGAGGACAATGTGTTTATACTTCTCCCCACAGTTTATTGCCTCAAAAACACCTCTGTAATCAAGTGAGGGTTTTTTAAACTGCTGTTTCTCACTGCCTATTGCCAATGGCAAAATTAGTGGCCTTATTCTGGAAAAGGTTCGTGTTTTATACATTTTGTGTAGATTACAGGAGAATCTTGCTAAGCCACCATTTAAAATCAGGCCAGGATCTGTCCACATTCCAGCGAAGAGAGTGGCGGTGCTACCTCGTTTCGGCTTATTTTCCATTAAATATAAGTACACTTATGTCATAGGATAGGAAATAAAACTGAGTTACAACACTGCACTGATGTGAACGGAACACATGTTGAAGTGCATCATCCTGGCTTAACTCTTAGCACTTGAATGTTGCAAAATGGTCACGGTGAAATGATGTACACTTAATCTCCAGTCGTAAGTGCAGAACAGTGAGGTTCTACTGTATTTTCTTTGAGCTGGTTGAAAATGTTGGGGAACAATAACTCATTTAAAAAACAAAAAAATTTTTTTAATTGACTACTTAATTTCTAAGGTGCTGTGGATAAATATCTATCTGGCTAAGTCCCATCAGATCATGACGCTTTGGAAATGCTTTTATCTGAGTGAGTGGAAAAACACCATGTTGAAATCATTTCAAAAGACCGTGTTACGTATAAGCTATGATAAGATATTTCATCCACTGCCCTGACCTGACTTTGAACAAAATGGGTTTTTCACTTCACTTTGACTGGAGAGGGAGTGGAGATACACAGTCCAATGTAAACATCAGTGTTCTCTTTTTTTTCCTTACTAGCTTTCGAAACATTCCTCCTCTGTGTTCTGCACTGATCCTCACTCAGGAGAGCGGTTAGTGAAGGAACAAAATGAAACCATGTTCTCTCTCTACAGCTCTAATTCTGTAGACTGATTTTAAAATACAGATAACGTCAAATCAGTGCAGGCCTCTACTGAAAAGAAAGTGTTCCAGTTTACTGGTATGACTAAATCTTCCTGTCAACGTCTTTTGGAGAACAGGATGTAGATAGGCAGAATAATAAATAGTAAACTGGGTGTACCTGTTCACATTTTCCAAGGCTAGAGGAGAAACTGTTGGGCAGAACGATGGGAAATGTTGAGCGTGTTCCCCCAGACAGTTAACTCTGAGTCTGTTACGCAGACTGCTGTGTTTCAGGGCGGCAGGAATTTTGTTGTACAAAAGTTTGTTGCAATTTGTAGATTCATTGTGTTGTCAAAGCTGTGACTTGTAAGATAAAACAAAACCATCATACCTCCTCCAGCTGGATCACCTGAAGATACATCCTGAAGTTAAGGTACAGTCATTTATACCTCAAGAAGGAAAAGGAAGAATGAGAAGTGGTTGACTTTTTTTTTTCCCCCCTTAAAAAAGAAAAATTTTCATTGGAGAGGGAACAAATGGCTACTTCAAATATTTTTACTCCATATGATAAAAAAAAAGTACACCTCAATCAGAAATATATTGTCCCACCTTCTAACTTACAAACCACTTTCTGGCTTTCTTCCATGCCTTGCTGTGTGTATATGTATGCATAATAAATACACTGTACTCTCACAACTTGAAAGCATGCGACATACACCCGAACTGTCCATCCGAGGGGCATAGCTGGTCTGGGTCATACAGGCTGTACGGCTCCTTGCGTTTTTAATCAGAATTCAGCTAGAGGAGGCTAAGCGCCTGATGGTAAGAACTACCAGCACACAGGGTTAACTGTTGATCCTGCAAATGTCCAAGGACGTAAGGAATTTCACTGGGTAGTCGCGCTGCTGTCTCTGTAAAGCTGGGCATACGTTGCTTAAGTGTTTGTGGTGTGGGGCCTAAAGACAGAACGTGTTGGTATTGAAGGCCTGAATCTGTCTGCGGGACGCCACTTAATTCGCTGCTGAAGTGACAGAAGTTCTTGCTGTTTTATGTCAGCAGATTCGGTATTTCATGATGAAATACGGGATGTTGCTGGGAGATGCCAAGATGCACAGGGCTGGTTGTTAACGTGTGCCCCCTGTTAATATCCTTCATCTCCCACAAAGAGCTGAATGAAGCGACAGCGATTCTTCCCTCCCCATGGTTACTGTCAAGTGTATCATGGTTTATTTATTTACTTAAGAATTTAGCAAAATGCCATATATTGGATTCAGTCCTGTTTAGAAGGAATGTTTGGTATTACAATAGAATGATTTTAGCCAAACTTTGCAAATGTTATCTAGCATTATTGTTTGCTTAACTTTACTTATGTGTTGGGTTTTTTTTTTTTTCTATCCCGCTTATTTTTTCTTCAGAAGAGCGTAGCTTCTGGAAAAATTTCTGAGTTACATGAAAGTAGCAGCACTTTTTTTTTTTTTCCTCTCAGCTCCAACCTTTCCCACCTATAGTCATATGCTCCAGGGCATTCTAAACAAGAATAAACCAGCTGCTGTTTGCCACCATTGACTGCCTCTGGTCAATTAAGACTGCAGAAGCGTTTAGAGAAGCTCAGGTGTCTCACTCAGTGCAGGCTGTTTGCTCGGAATGCAAAATTTGTGAGTTCTTCTGATTGTCTTAGAAGTCAGTAGCAGGAATTTTTTTATGGCAGTGTTAAACGTAGCCGATGTGAGGGAAATCCCTGGGGCAGTTTGGATGAGAGGATTCTTGGTGCAGTTGTACTGTTTGCACCATTGACTCTGGTAGCAGAGCCTTGTTAAGGGATCCCTCCCACCCCCTATCACAGATGCCCGTTTCTGGCACGGGGCTGCTTTTCTCAGTTACACTGGTCCAGTTGGTTTGAGTCGCACTAGAAGTTTAAGGCATAATTTCACAACATGGCATATTTTTCCATCAAAGCCAATGGGACACGCCTATTCCCCTTCCAAACCTTACCTGTGCAGGTTCTGGAGCTTGTTGAACTCTTCTATACCAATTTAAGTTGCTAGAACAGCTAAGTGAACAATTTAATTCAGCAAAAAAGGAGAGAGGTAAGCCAACTCCTACACTCAGTAAGGATTTTAGAAATATTGGAGCTGCTGTAAGAGAGTCGAATGGTGCAACTGGAGTCGGGTGGGAGGGAAGGCAGTGGAACCTTCACCTCTTTTTGATGGTAAACTGTTGCTGCTTTGCTTGTTGTACAATACGAATGAAGCTGGCTGAGTTAAATAGAATCGTTTAGGTTGGAGAAGACCCTTAAGATCGAGTCCAACCGTTAACCCAGCACGGCGAACCTGCCCTGGTGCAACTTCAGGCCATTTCCTCTCGTCCTATCACTTGTTACTTGGGAGAAGAGGCCAACACCCATGTTGCTACCCCCTCCTTTCAGGCAGTTGTAGGGAGCGATAAGGGTTCCCTTCAGCCTCCTCTGCTCCAGGCTGAACCCCCCCAGCTCCCCCAGCTGCTCCCCATCAGCCTTGGGCTTCAGACCCCTCACCAGCTTCGTTGCCCTTCTCTGGACACGCTCCAGCGCCTCAGTGTCTTTACTGTAGTGAGAAGCCCCAAAATTAAATTACTCCCTCAGTCCCCTTGCCCCTTTTTGAAGGCTTTTTAAACTTAGTATTTCATTTTGGTTTATGGTATGGTGCCACAAGAAACTGTATCAGCATTGCTGAGACACAAGCTTCACAGAAGGTGAAGAACAGGTCAGAACGGGAGCAGAAAGGGAAGCAACTTCTGAAGCTGATGTTGTGGAACTTCACATCCTTTTTCCTCAGCTGCCTCTGGTATCTGTTTGGAATGTGCGTCAGACAGAGCTTGTTCAATGTGCAGGGTATTGGTTTGACTGGGAAAGCAGAATACTTAATCTCCACCGGGGTTATTTATGCTCTTCCCTGGCAGAGGCTGACTTTTCTTTTCCCTGAATGGTTTATTTTATAGGCAGTTATGCTATGCGGATGATTGCTTTGGTTGCTTTTATGCTTATTTATGCTGGAAATTAAAGAGCAAAACTATACTGCTGTTCTTGAAAGCTAATCGGCGTTCTCTCCTGCGGTCTGAGGCACACAGCTGCCGTCAAGGTAACTCGAAGCTGTTGCCCAGTACCTGGTGATGAGATTCTGCATTGCAGCAGTGCAGTGTATAACTGAAAGGGTAGTCTGGGTACTCCCTGGTGAAATGTTCCTAAATCTCTTTTCACAGTACTAACAAACAGTTACGAAATGTCAGCAGTAGCGATGGGGCAGAGGAGGAGGAGGAGGAGGAGGAGGAGGGCCGTACAGCCAGCCTCATGCTGCCTTTCAGCAGCAGCTTCAGCAGACTGTAAAAATCTCCCCCTGAAGGGGACTGGTTTGCTGTCCACGAGCAAGTCAGGCACAGTATCAGAAAAAAATTTCTTGTGCAGTGCTGATATCTGGACTTCATGGAGAGGTTGGTCTGTATTAAAGTGTCTGAACAGAGCCCTCTGCTCTCCTCATTTTTAGTGCTGCAGGCACTTCAAACAGAAGAACCAAGGAGCGATGGAATTGATTTTGCTGCCAGGGAAGGACTGTCTACATTTACCTCCAAATGTACACATAACCGAAGTATTCGTAACTCCAGTAATCATCTTGTTTACTGAGTGGTTTGTTCATGCAGCCTTAGCGTAAGTAGCCCTGCAAAGCAGCAAAGTGAGCTAGTAACACTTCTGCACCCACCGTAACAGCCGGTGAGTCAGCCTGCGAATATCGAGATTATCGTGCCATGGCCATAGCAGTCCAGGATCCGTGCAGTGCTGGTTTTGGAGGAGTCAGACACGGTAAGCTGTGTTTGAGCTGTATCTATTTGTTTAACTAACTTCCTCCTATGTAAGCACCAAAGAAGATTTTTTTTTTTTTTTTTGCATCTTGTTGCTTTTGAAGCATGCAAATCAACAGCTCTGGGCCGTGCATGTAGAAAACAATGAAAAGCCAGAGTCTATGAACACACCCCCAAACTTGGGTTTGGTTCAGCTTCCCAGGGCTCGACAAATGCTGCTTTTAAGCAAAGTCTACTTGTGCTTAAGCAGTGCTGCCCTGCTGAAGTTGGGAGCCATGAAAAGTCAAGTCTATTTGCATACCTTAAGATTATAGAGTACCTCCTTGTAGAGTTACCCATCTATTTCTGGCCACAATCAGGGTTTTGCTAGTTCTGTGTAGTTGCTATCATCGTGTGAAGCCCTTTCAGCAGTGTCTATGTGCAACTGTTAAATGACTATACTTTTATGTCCCAAGTCTTGCATCTAAACCATCGGCATTTGTTCCCTATGCATCTATAGCTAATGGAAAATATAAATGTGCTGTTTTTATTGCTGGTGCAATTTTTTTTCACTAGAGGTGGATTCTTAGGCATTAAATTGGTCCTAATGGTTAACGAAGCTCTGAAAAGGCCAAAACCAAGGAAGAGGGCACCCGTCGGCCCTTCTGTTAGGAGGCAGAGAGGTCAACATTGATGGTTTCATTTTTACAGTGACAAGACTCGTAACAAATCTGTTGATTTTTGTGATCTTGTACTCAAGTGATTGCTGTAAATCTGTCTTGCAGCTTTTAGTGTAACCTAGTCAAAGCCAAGCAGTTTTGTTTTGGGTTTGTTTTTTTTTTTTTAAATGATTTTATTTTTCTTCAGAGTCAATTTTGTACTTTTTTAAAAAATTATTTCTGCATTTACTGAGTCATTATCTATCTCAATGCTGCAGAGGACGCAGCAGGCAGGACAGCGAGCAGACCCCCACCACTCTCACCAGCCAGACTGTGCGAGGGAGCTGGCGTTGCTCAGGCACGGGGCTGAAGCACCGAGCAGTCTTTGGAGACCCCCAGTTCCAGTTACCCACCCCTCTAGGTCAAGCATGGCGTTACCCAGGCACAGAATGGTACGGCAAGGGCAGCTGTGGGAAGGCTCAACTGCCACATATGCTGTTAGTTCTGAATAATTTGTAAGTGTTATAAATTTTGTAAACTTTTTAGTGTGCTAAAACTTGGTTATGAGGTAACATTTATAAATAAGGGGTAATTTGTGTACTTGGTTTTTTTGTATTTTGGTCTGATGGGGGGGGTTTTGTTGTTGTGCCCCAAGTCCAGATCACTGGGCAAATAGTTGTTAACCCTTTGAATTAAAACAAATAAATGCATTTTCATGGATACTGTACACTTTTGTTATCATTCTGATCGTGCCAGGCACCCAGTCTGTCTTGCTGAAGACTTTTTAAACCTAGGTAAAAACCCCAAATTGACTTAAATTTGTAGTATTAACTGTTAGAGGCACAGAGGGACTTTAATCTTAGACAGCTAATCATCAAAGCAGGTAAGAATATGGATTCTCCTGTCTTAAGCAGCCTGCACTGCTCGATGGTGTCTGTCTTGCACAGAGCAGTTTCTGTATGTGACAGCAATGGTCACAGGGATTTCGGGAAGTTTTAAGTGTTTAAGTATGACCTGTGCCCGTTACCTGTCAATCCAGCCAAGCCTGAGTTTACTGGCAGACCTCACTGTAGGACGTAAATCCTTTAATCACTGTTTAAATATTCCCTGTCCAAGTCTTTCAGGTAAAGAGCTCAGGAAACAGTATTACAGTAGTATGATGCTTTCTCTATGCTCCTTCCACAGCTTTGGCGGTGTCATTTATTTCCTGTTCTGTGTCACCTTAGTAGAAGATTGTAGAACACGTACAGAAGTTTCCAGCTCAAAACTTTGTTTGGAGGGCTACTGTAATTAAGGTACTTAGACAATCTCACACCACAGGTGATGGCAAAGTCATTTTAATGCACTTCAGAAATGTTTCTGGCTGTAATTAAAAATACATTTAACTAGCCTGCAATGATGCTGTGACCCAGTACATCTCAGACAAGCAGGTCTCTCATTATGTAAGGTTCCTGGCAAATACTGTTCCTGGAAAAAAAGAACATACCGGCCCTATCCATCTGTACTATTATATATGCACTGTAGAAGCTTTAACGTTTTTAACGTTTTCACGCAGCTGGGGAACAGAAGCAATTCCCCAGCTTCATTTCTCTTGAACAGGACAAAGATTGATAGAACAGCTTAAGTAGAAATGTAGCATGAAGTGCTTTGTGGAAACCTGAGCTGAACTAAGCAAGTCATTTCCTTTTTCAGGCACTGCTAATTATCCTCTGCACCCCTCTGTAACTCTAATTGTAAGTAAGTCAGCCTTTCGTTGTTTAATACCAACATCTGTGTAAGAATAAGCAAGTTTCCACCTCTGAAACACCCTTAATACTCAGTACTATTTTGCTAGTTTGATTTTTTTTTTTTTTTCCCTAGTGTGGTAACTACACAGAGCTAGCTAAAGTAGCAAGGAGAATGGGAGACTTTTGGCGGGCAGTTTTAATTAGCTGTGCGCGGCCATGGACTGTGAGTTTTAGGTAGGTTTTACCCAATTCAGACTAATGATACCAAATCTGCGCTACTAAAACAACAATGGAAGCTATTTACTCAGGCAGGTTTTCCCTTCAGAGTTGTGTGTTGTTTGTTTTTTATTTTAATCTTCTAAATCAAGGCTTTGAAGTGAGTGCAGTAATGACTGCCTCAATCTTCAACATCTAAAGGTTACGTGGATTTTTTAGTGGCTTGTTTCCAAAGACTTTGCATCTACAGCCAGGAGATCTATTAATACTGAATTAGTCAAAGGCAAACAAAACCACTTCTAAAATCAGATCGGAATTCCAGGGAGATGTTAGAAATTTCTTGCTTTGTCTCCAGCATTATCCGCCAAAGGAAATACGCTCCCTTTAACTCGGACTTGGTAGAAAACGTCTGTCTGCGCACTAAGAATTTGGCTCAGGGAACAAAGTGCTCCAAGTCAGTTTTACCTGGCTGGGTTCTTCGTTTTGTCATCAGCCGGACTGTGGCTTTGTTGTGTCACAGCAACACCCTCCTTCCCTTCTCCAAGGCAACAGCTCTGCGGTAGCTACCCCTACCCCCACAGAGGTTTGGCAAGGCTTCCTCGCCCGCTGCCCAACACCCCAGCAGCTCTGCTGCCAAGGCAGAGTTACCACAGGGACGCTGTTAAAGCTGTTAATGAACTCAAGGTCCTGGTGTGCTGTTCTTGAGGGCGCTGCTCAAGTAAAACAAATTAAACATGGCCCCACCGTGTTAAGACAGAGCTTTGGGGGAAACGACTTCTCTCCCTGGCTCTCCATACTTTGCAGGAACCCCATAATGTCAGTGCAACCTTTACGCTGATTCCCCCCCCCCCATAATTTGGTCAATGTGAAAGTCTACACCTTAGCTAGATATGACATGCAAGATAACAAAATCCCTCGTGGCAAAGCAAGCCTAGCTACTCTTTCAAACCACACCTACTACTCTAAGAGTAATTGGAAGGAAATGTATTGAAATTATTTTCAATACTTCAAGATATTCTTTGATACAGGTTTTGCCACATAATTCTGTTGAATAATGTTGCTACAAGGAGCGGAGGCAGCTTATTGGTTACACCAGTACCAGTACAACTGGTTCTACAACAAGGTTTTGCTTAAAAAAGTTGAAACCACTTCTCCCTGTCAGAGAACAAGGAGCCCGAGCCTGGACAAAATTCCATGTTTGGTTAGACATAAAAAGTACAAAACTGAACTGATACCTTACGTAACTACTGATAAATACACTGATCTAAATAGTGATAGAACTGAGGTAACTGCTAAAGACACCGATTGAACTTGGGAGCGTTTAGTGACTCACTTCTGAATTAGACTGAGCACTGCATCCACCTGTCCACAACCTGTTCCTATGGTAGGCAAAATGGAAAGACAGCGTTAATCACATGAAAATATTCCTAATGCATCGTCAGCCTTTAACATTAACATTAATTGAAAATGCATAAATAAAAAAAAATTGACCAAGCCGCACAATTAAGCAGAGAAACATAAAAAGAAATGGTGATTCTTTTTCCTTATTTTATTGGGTAAATGATTTAAAAGGTAATAACAATAGTGTTAAAACTACTACAATATCTTTCCACAGCCATAGCTCACAGACCCACAGATAACCTTCTATATATTTTTTTTTTTTGCTTTTTCCTCATTTTTCTCTTTTTAAGCCATACTTATATTAAAAATGCCCATTTCGACAGTTTCTTCACACTAATAGCAATTAAATGTGGAAGGAAGGAGGATCTAGTTATAAAGGAAGGGGGTTTAGGTAATCTGTGATATTACTGTAATCAATCAATCAAGTTACTAAGGAAGGAAAGAGAAGACAGAGGCCTTACAAGCTACTCCAGGTAGTTCTAAGCCCATCGTGTGTCACCATTGCATTAAAGATAACTCAAGATGCTGGTGAACAATTTAAAGTAATTTTTCTTTTTTTGTAACATATAAAACACTAAAATAACTTAGAAACTAGATCCAAATATTTTGAAAAGAATCAACTTTGATATACAAAAACAGTCATAAGTTGTTACAAAAGTTTCAAACAAAAGTTTTTTTCTCAGTGCGTTTATGTACCAGCACAATTACTGGGTCCAGAGCAAAGAAAGAGGTTTTCTTTTTTATTTTTTCTTTAACAGTAATAAAAAACGAGGAAAACATATCTTTGTATATAAAGAATCATTGCTGGTCTTAAGAATAAATGTAACCAGAAACCCTTAAATCTGAGAGGCACACTTTGGGTTTCTCTTTTTTTTTTTTTTTTTTTTTTTTAAACTTTTTTTTTTTTTAACATAAAAGGAAAGTCACCAGTTTATTTAAATGGAGGAGATATTCAGACTCCCCAAATAAACTTAATTCAATTAACATCACTAGCAAAAAACAGTTAGAAACTGTACAAAAATAAAAAAGTTAACACATTTAATCCTGCAGGGATTTTATAAGGACTGGAAGGCAGGCTTTAGGAGCAGCATTTGGGCATGGCTGGAGGCTTCTTTGGTTCGATCTAACACACATAAGAGATGTAACCTACTCCAGACGACAATTTTAAAAACCCGCACATTTGAAGACAAGTAAAGAGGTCCGTATACAAACGCCAGGGTGTGCAAATGCATCTGACTGCCTTGGTTTAATAGTGTGTATCTGAGGTCAGAACTCTGGTGTGCCCTCCCCCGGCTCTGATCAGCAGCGGGGCTGAGATGGTGAGACATCAGTGCTACAGCAGTCACGGCAGAAGGAAGGCCACTTGAAGCATGACTGAGTAATAGTTTTGCGTCAAGTCTACGGTTTTGTTGGCTAACTCAGTTTACAGAACAGGGTTTTTAGGAACATTAAGCAAAAGAATTAAAAAAAACCCCAAACAACCCCAACAATCTCTTCAATGAATAAGGCAAACTGAGTAGTGCTCGTAAAAAAATTAGCATTCCAACTTAAAAACCAGTGAAATAAGCTACTTGGTTGTACCTTAACTTCTTATAAAGTACCCCAAATTAAAAAAAAAAAAAAGAAAAATTAAAAAAATCTGTATCTAAACTCAGCAATCTATCTAAAAGGGTACTAAACATAACTCCGAGGGAATGACATTTGGGAAAGCAATTGTTGATCAGCTTTAAGCAAACAGACCTGTTCTGTCCCAGTGCACGTCACAGTGAACTGCACGTTTTGTACAAATAAACTCACAATTACACAGAAACAATCCATAGCGTTTTCAGCACTTGCGTGCTGAGGAGGTAGGTGCCCTAGAAACACTGCAGATAAGACTGATTATTCCAATCTTTTAAAAAAAAATATCATACAATCTGATTGACCACAGACTCTGTAACAGTTTTTTTTTTAATTCGTGATACAAAACTCTGGTCCAGAAGGGTCTGGCATGAACTTACTTCAAAAGCACACCTTTACAGTTTGTATAACACCCTTTTAACTATATTTTTAAGCAACAGCTACTAAGAGATAGATAGACAAAAATGCATTGTGCATTATGCTGTATACAAAAAGGAGACAAAACTATCCTTTTCCCCCCCAAGCCATGGTGGGAAGTATTGCTGACCTTGTCCTTAAAAACCTGCAGGATTGTTTATTCATCAGTATATCATTATTACACTGGTAAGAAATTCTGTATAACATCTGCATATATCGAAGATTTTTTAAAAAATCTGATATGATTTTAGATCCGCATGACCAGTCACGTGACCTGCTTGAGGTTGATTAGCACCTTTCAATACATATATATTTTTATATATAATAGATCTTTTTAAAAAACTTCTAACAATGAGCTCATACGGAAGCATGAGCGTGCTGTAACGAGATGACAGATAAAGATGGGGTTGGATGACTTTTTTTTTTGTTTGTTTGTTTTGCAGCAGAATGATTCGGTTTGTGCTCAGTTTCCCTATAAGGGCAAGAAAAAAAAACCCAACACAACTCTCTCAGGTAGCCGCTTGCTCACAATTTCCACTTGAAGACTAATCCATTTAAAAGTGTTCCCCAAGTAGAAACAAGACAACAGTATCATCCAAAATAGCCTCTGTATAAACATCTATTAATTTTTGCAGCTTCTGGCTGGCATCTCTTGGCTCCTGAAATTTCAGGCCCTCTGCTTATAAATTAAGGCATCACAACTGAAAATGTTAATATTTGGACATCAAATGCTGTGGATGAAGGAATGCCAAAGACCTTCTACAAGGACCTCCATCGAGACTAAGTGGCAAAGCTAACCTCACGTAAGAGATGAGCATAATTTATCCACATCTGTGTTTGAAACCCTACGGAAACATTTTTGCGATTCTTCTGATTTTTTTTTAACAACTGAATTTTTATTGATTTTATCTATTTGAATTTTATATATCTATATATTTATAAACATTCGCTATTCAAAATAAGGGGAATTTCTGCTTACTGTGGTTTACTCACTCGTATTAGGAAGGTCTTTTCTACAGTAGACGGCGTATATTGTCCCCTAGAGCACGCACTGAACTGCAACATGTATTAGTGGGCGTTCTGCAGGCACGTGCGCAAGGAGCGAGCTCCTACCATAGACTGGGCTTGCAAATATACCACACATACCTTTTGCTAAATCCTATTTTTACAGCAGGATAAAGTTCCAATCAGTTTTCTTTCTTCTACCGTGTGGAGGGGTATCAGAATTATTACACAGTACTTACAGCTCTCAAGTACTATTCCTGTAATAGATGAAAACATGTAAAATTATGGCATACTTGTCCTGTGCTCTTTCACAACGTTTTTTTTTTTTTTCCTTTTTTAAACAATAGTTAACTTTATCTAACTATTCATGACTTGATAAAACCTAACAAGTTCAAAAGCAGAAGAAAGAACAAACCAGGGATTTTTCTCCTCCAAAATAGGTTTGCTATAAAAGAAAAAAAGAAATATCACTTTAAAAAAATCCCCCAAAACCTGATGCCAGAGCAGACTCAATAGTTTGCTAGAACATCTGGCGTATTTGCTATACTTCTATGAATTTTATATATAAAGTATATAGTTATGTCATAGTCAAAGGCACTAAAATCTAAATCCATTTTCTTCCTAATATGACATCTGCTACTCACCGACCTGTTTTTAAAAACAAATGTCACTCCTAATTTGAGATCATCAGAAAGGCATCGTCTCATTACAAATGCATTATCGTGACTAGTCTTGACAGGGCTGGGTTGCCCTCGATCCTCAGCACGGAATGGGAGACAAAGGTGTCTGGTAGCCTACTGGGTTACGTCGTGCCCTATCGATTAGACCACGTCATTCTGAAAATGCTGCCATGTTAACATCACCTCTCGTTGTACGTGTGATTGCTTCTCTTCATCCAAAAAAGCATTCTGTATGTCAGCCTTGCCATTTTGGCTGTATGTGCTGGATCTGGAGATCATGTATTACAGCTACACGAAATCTTTACTGTGGGGGTGAGATACTGTACACACAACATTATTAAGAATGTTACGAAAATGCAATTCATTGTCTAGTATCATACCTGAATCTGATATGTTTCATTCCCTGTCACACCTATTAATGCAAAAGCCACGAATGCCTTTTTGCTAAGCAAAGCATCCCTAATGGCAATCCTTAAACTCTTCCTTCCATCCACAGTCACAGAAAGCCTTGATTGATATAATTCAATGTTAATGAAGTAGAAATTTTAAATTTCATAAAAAACCCAAGGGCTATATATGCTGCAAAAAAATCTGCAGTGACTCAATAATAAAAAACGTATGGGATCTTTGTAGTAATTGCAGATTTCCCTCCCGTTGCCATGATGAGCTTAACCGACTAAGAAGCCTCAACATGGCAACGGAAACTATCATCATAAAATGGTACAGTAATAGAGATAGCTAGACCAAGAAGGGGCAGGGTCTCCTGGGAAGAGGTCTGCAGAGAGGTCCAGTGACTGGTCATGCGGCTCAGTGTCAGGAATAATGGTTGTACGGTGGAAGGGGGTGCCCAATACCATTTTGGAAGTGATGATGCTGACGATGGGCAAGGTACTCTGTGTAGCTCATCGTCATCTTCTCACTACGGTACCTGGAAAAGAGCAAACAAGCGAATTCAAGACCTGTTACTGGGAAGCTGTAAGTAGCACTAAAAATTCTGCACTAGCGGTGTGTTTAATGACAACAGCTCTGTACTTCTCCTGTTAGAAATAAGACTAAGTTCAGCTGCAGAAGGGCAGGGAGGGAACAGCCATGGTTTGTCACGGTCATTCCTGAATCACTAACAAACAAGTGCTTATGAAAAACATTCTAAGCAAACACAACTGTTAAAAATTGTTTCCTGCGCTGTTGCTCGAAGTAGAGGGAATAGAAACTCATGATTTATTGAGAATGTCCCATATCTTCAGCCAACTCTATACATAAAACCTAGGAGAAAATCTGTAAGCAAGCACTACAGATTTTTGCGCTGTTTTTAAACAATATCAACTGTCTGCCAAATTCTGCTTTTAAAATAATCCCAGCTACATTAAATGGAGTTACATTATTTTTAGACTAGAATCATAGCGTATCTCAAGTTGGAAGGGATCCATACGGATCACTGAGTCCAGCTCCCTGCTCCTTGTGGGACTACCTAAAACTAAACCCTATGACTAAGAGCATCGTCCAGACGCTCCTTGACCTCTGACAGGCTTGGTGCCATCACCACTTCCCTGGGGAGCCTGTTCCAGTGACCCTCTCAGTGAGGAACCTTTTCCTAATGTCCAATCTGAACTCAAAAGCTTTGCTAAAATCAAAAATACCTACGCCTATGGCCTTCTGTTGGTCAACTAGATGGGTGACCTTGGCATAAAAGGAAATGAAGTTGCTTAAGCAGGACTTTCTCCTCGTGAACCTGTGCTGGCTATCATCGATGACTGCGTCGTCTCTTAAGTGTTTTTCAATAGCTCCCAGAATAACCTTCTCCATAATTTTACTTGGCACTGAAGTGAGACTGACAGGCCTGTAATTGCCAGGGTCTTCCTTCTTGAAAAACGGGACGACATTTGCCAGTTTCCAATAGACTGGGTCCTCTCCCAAGACTTGAAAAAATAATGGAGAGAGTTCCCGCAGTAACATCGGCCAGCTGTATGTAACTAAGAGCAGAATCCAGGCCCTGACAACGAATAGTTTGGATATACTCGCCTCAGTCCTGTTTGACAACAAGGAACATATCATCACATTTACACTGATCTGCAGAAGTGTAAAATCTGCACAAAACCACCACTATTCCACATTTCCACAAATCCCACTTAGAAAGACCTTACATAAGAGATCTGACAGATGAGATTTGGTGAATTTAGCTATAGTGATTTAAAATATTGCCACCTCTCCTTTCTATCATATTTTTCTTCCGGAGTTGCTCTGGTTGTTCTCTCCTCTTTTAGGTCTGAAAAAACCACAACAGATGGCTCAACCACTCGCACTCACAACCCAACACAAAAGTTTGAACTACTGCGGAGTTACCAACTGCGGCAATTAAGGTGGCAAACACACTCGCTCCTCTTGCCTCTTTGCCAGAGGAACAGAGCAGAGCATCTTACGCTTGCAGCTTTGTGCTTCAGCAGAGGGGGTTTCAGAGCACCAAAGGTGCCCACGCTTACTTGATAAGACAGAGCTTGTTAATGATGTACTAATTTAAGATATGGCCGCTGGTCCTCGCTGAGATTAGCTGCAGCTCTTCTTGAATGGATGTGAATGGAATGCTGGTATGTGGCGCTCCGCGCTTGACGAGTAAGCCAGTCTGTGAATGAAATCCCCTGCCACTGCGAAACTAAACCGTAAGCTTGGCAGTTGATGAAGTTGGTTGTAAGTGGGTCACAACGCAAGCCAAAGGCAGCCTGGCTGGAATCACATCTGCTCGCTTAAGCAGATGGAAGGGAAAATGCAGTTGCTGCCCTTCCACGTTCTAGACCCCCCGAACTGGTACGCTTCTTTCAGCTCCGCTATTTTTGAATTCTCCTCTTTAAAACACGGCCAGAACTACTGGGCATTAACTTGAAGACAGTTAGCAAAAGACTAGTTTTGATCAGCTTAAAAGCTTTATTCACACACAGGACATTTAATTCAGAGACTTGAAAAAGAAGTTAAAAGCACTTATTGCGCTCTTCCAGTCGATGTTTGACCGTATGACAAGAAGTTATTAAAATGAGGCTCTAAAAGAGGCTGTCTGACGCTGGGAAATGGTAACTATTTGAATGCTACTGTTTGTAGTATGTCAGCAGAAGCTGAGTTTTTAAACAATTAAAATAGGCAAAAAAAAATTTCTTCTGAATATTAAAAATCATGCTTTTTTTATTCCACTTACCAGGCCAGTGATTTTGCTGGCAAGTTTGGGTCTGTGAACTTAAATCCACTAAACACATGGGGGTGGTGGTGGGTTTTTTGGGGGGTGAAATTTTTGGGGTTTTTTTTGGGTGTGTGTGTGTGTGTGTTTGTTTGTTTTGTTTTTTTTTTTAAATTGTTTTGTTTTATTCTGCGCTCACATGCCATTGCTCCAAACAAAATCATGTGGCTGGAAGAAAATGTGTGCTACATAGAATTTTTGTTTCTTGGAAAGCTAATATTCCTTCCTTACTGAAGTGTACAGAAACTGTCCTTTAAGAACTACAGCACTGTTACTCTTGCCCTCAGCTATCTCCATATATTCTTTCTGAACAGAAGGTAACAAGATTACTGCTGAAACAAATTAGAAGGAGATTGGGGTTCTGCATTCGGAATTTTAGCTGGACTCTGTAAATCCTTCCTCCCTAATTTAACCTTCAGAATAGCCTGTTTTCCTTAGTCACAGTAACAAGGTTCCTACAAGAATCCAGAATTCGGAACAGTCATTGAGACACAAAGTCGGTATTCTTCATCCACAAGATCACTGAACAAGTAATTCCTCTAATACTAAAATATTTATTTTTCCAAGAAATGCTCTGCCTTCTGTCTGGTCTAAACATAAACCACTGTTAAGTAATAGCCAAGTTTATAGATGAAGATGACAAACATGGAAGCTGAAAAGAACCAAAATCTCAGGTCTTTGTCCTATAAAAGTGCATAAACAATCAGAAGAATCCAAGTATTTTCAAGCGTCTGAAATGAAAGAATTGGGTTTTAATTACAGACAAGGATGTCAAGTCTGGCTTACACCTAGCAGTGCTAGGAAGGAAAGAATTTCCAAAGAAATCAGGACACAGAAACATATTTACAACTAATCTTGGGACCCTGTGAGTCCCTAAAAGTTGATAAAAGGTAGGAAGGGTAACAGTCTTGGACAAAGGATTCTAATTTTGTTATTTGTGTTAATAGTACGTCAGGTGCGGCCTCCCTGAAGAGGATGAACAGCCAATACTTCCTTATGATGTAAGATTTAAAAAATTATTATTTCTCCAAGCATGGAATAGATAAATAGAGTTTAGCAGTCATTTTATACTGCAAGCTTATAAAAATACCTAGGTTTAGAGGCGTTCTTATAGGCATTTACTCCTCCACCCTTCACCATATAACTACAACATTATGGGTAGAATACCTGCTGCTAATCCTAAAATATTTTGGCTGCCACCCACCCACTACAAAGCCCTCAAGAACACATTATTAAAATAGCAAAATCAAAATACGTTCGCGTGCAAGAGTGACAGAGTTTGAAATAAAATGGTAAATTCATGTTGTCACTCCTGAGAGTGCCCCACCATGGTTTAACCAGTACAGACTGTCACGTCAGCTACCTAGCTTGCCTTCCTAGCCCCTGGGAATAAGGGAAGCCTGTGCTCCACAGGAGATGAAGAAGACCCTATGCTTTCTTCCAGAACTGAACAGATTACTGGTGCCGAGGGGCCGCAGACCCACAGCGCGCCATCTGCCCAACCACAAACTGAGAAAGGCCGGGGATCCTTGTTTGCGACAGCTCCCGAAGATCTATTCTGGCCAATGAACAAACTGTAAAAAGCAGGAGCTAATACCTTGCTAAGGCTTTTCAGGGTTAGGACACACAATAGGCAGGTACCCCGAGATATACGTAGCCTGATATTTAACAACAGCCTTTTAGTGCTGCTAATCCCTACGCAAGGCACAGACGTTCCCCAAAGGCCATACTGCTACTGTGAAAAGAAAGAAACCATTAATAACATAGACAGGAAAGCTTACCCTTAACATCTGACTCATGCGCTTACCCGGAACGACCACATCGCAGTATTACAAACCCAGAACGGATCCGTAGTGCCCCACGATGCGTACCTGGTTAGCTTTATTGTTTTCCTGAATTCATTTGTAATCGGAGCTTTGTAGCCTCCTTTCCTCAATAAGGAATCTATGGTTTGAATGTGGTCCCATCCTGTTGAATTTTACAGTAGGAAAAATTCGTGAGAAATACAGCAATAAGAACAGATGTTGCAGAAATACAGTACAGTACGCAGCGTTGCTGACAACGGAAGTGCTCTGCTGCAGCTCTCTGTAAAACCTACGTCGTTCTTCCCCACTTAAGAACAGCTGAAGGAAATACAACGTCCTTTACACACAAAGTTCGCTCTACAAACAACGTACACTTGTATCTCGGAGCTGAGATACTCTAAAAGTGGACCCGCTATATCCAGGTGTCCTAGATGGGGGCGAGATACAAAATTAAACTTTTCTGAAATGTTCAGGTATGGTCACGTCTCACAATCACTTTATACATTACTAATGGCTATGAGAGTATGAAAAAATAAATTTCTGTAGAAGAGAAAATTTAGAAGAATTATTAGTTGAACATGTGCAGAGGACTTCAGAGACTGGATTTCTCCATAAATATCACTTCACTTTACAGTGATATTTCTGATTTCAGAACTACTAGATTATATTACAGGTGGCTGGGTAATAAAAACAAAGTGATGGGTTAAAAATAGTTTCATTATTGTTCTCAATAAAATCTTCATGCTATACAAAACTCCTATTTATTGATTTTAAAAAGCCTAGTATTTTAAGCAGCTGTTAGACATTATTTCCAAAAGATGCAATTACCTTAGTCACATGGTTACATTTAAAAAAAAAAAAAAAAAAAAAAGGGGTAGTTTTGGGTACATAAAAAAAATACAAATGGGTAATTTTGGGTACTTTAAACACTTAAGATTGCAATGCATGGTCTACTAAAACTATTTAGAAATTTAAATGCTTCTCATCCCCAACTCCTGAGTTTAAAAAAAGCTTGTTAAGAGATCACCAAAGGTCTCGACAGGAAAAACACCTCTTTACCTAGCCAACCTTAGATTAGAAAAGCAAATAAATTGTCTTGGAAAGCCTCTAAACTTCTAAGTGACTATTTGAAAACATAATTATCAATTCAAGATGATCCTCAGTAAAGGTTTCATCCTTAGTAGACCAACTCAAATATAAAAAAGTAAATAAAAAGAAAAAAGAAAAAAAAAGCAGCAATGCAAAATGTAAGGTTCAGGCACACTGTCAAGATCCAAAAAAACCCCCAACCCCGCAGTGAGCAGTAACAGTCAGCTGCTTAGTCCAAAAGATCACTATTCAATAAAATCTGTAGTTTTTTTAATTCACAGACTTAAGTCTGTGCCTCTATTAAAAGGGACTTTAACAACATTATTTTGGACTTTCATGTTGGAAGTATTCCCTTCCATCCATCAAAAAACCCAGGAGGCCAGCGTTTATAAAAGGAATTCAGCACTAGTAGAAAGCACCTAACTGAAAAAAAAAACCCCAAACCCTTGATTGTTGCAAATTTAGGAATAAATCAGCTGTTAAGATAATTGACCAGAGGTCCCAGCACTTAGGAGTTGTTACACATCACTAATACCACAGCGTAACAACTACACAAATCGACAGCTTTTAGTAACTGTAAAGTTGGCTGACAGCACTGTACCACCCCTCCATATTTTATTTTCCTACAGCCACTCTGCATTTATGACTTGTTTAAAAAACCAGCTACAGTTTACTGAATCCCTCTAAGGGGACCGATACAGGCACATAATTGGCATTTTATAGAAGAGTCTTCTTACAATTAAATATTGCTCCATCATCTGACATCAGTGCAAGGTCAAATACTGCATTTTAGATTTACACGTATGCTTAAATTCTTCACCAGATCATATGAAATAAAGTGCAACAATGACCTTGCTCCTTTGCAACCTCCGGTAAGTAGGTGGCGGTGCGTTTTGATCCTTTTTCATTGATGAATTCTATTCTAATGCCGTGTACACCCACCTGCAAGAAATTGGCAGCTTTATTAGTACGTTAAAAGAAAAAAGATACAAGAGATTTCTAGCATGATAAAACCCCAAATGTGAACCTTTCCGCGGTTTATACCATTTTGCAAAGAGTTCCAAGAGGTGGGACTGAAGTGAATGTGATCTTTTTGAAAGGTGTTCACCTCAACAGCCTTGTAAGGCCAGTAGCAGCACAAATACGGTCCTCAGCTCCCCACCACAGAGCTTCACTCCTGGTCTGAAGGAAAGCCAGCTGAGATGCAAAAGTCCTTCTTTCTCTGAGTCTACTGTCTCCCTCTGACACCGTCAGCAAAGTTGTTACTGATAAAATCACCTTGGTCACCAGATACAATCTGCAGGCAACCAAACAGCTGGCAAATGTAATGATGCTTCCACGAAGAGCATTAATTTTGTTCGCAGTGCCATCTGAACAATGAAAGATTTGTCACCCTACGAACTCGAGCCTGGAGCCTTCAAAATTTCTGCGGATGTATGACGAGGAACAGGAGATACTCCAAAGCATTTAGTGTCAAACTCCTATTTCCATGCTACTAAGCATGCTAATATGACAAAATGCCAGTGGGGAAGCCAAAATTACTCATACCAAGGAGTTAGATGTAGACAGAGTTGAACTGCCAAAAAAATGTTTACAAATATAAAATGAGGCCAGGCACCTTTCCAGGGCACCGCTTAAGCACCCCTGATTTCAAGGTACAATCCTGCTGGTGCGAGCGCCCGCGGGTGGATCAGGCACGCCAGAACAGATATTCCATTGCCAGGAAGTTTTCAGTTGCTTTTGAGTTCTGTGCGTAAAGACAAAGCATCAGTAGAAGGACGTTTTTATTTTCGTGCCCACATAAGTAAGATGTTATTTCCATTTAAATCCAAAATGCCCAACACAGTATTTGTGGAAAAGTATTGTGGAAGTGAGTAGTTTATGTTCAAATGGGGATCGTGTTATTTGTTAGGGCACTTCCTTCTGAACACAAAATCAACTGAAAAATGCTGTAACAGCTGTTCCAGTGACAACCTGTTCTACTGTAACTGCCTAACAGTCAAAAACCAAATAAGGAATATTTACAAAGCTCTACCGCTTGTTCAATTAACATATTTGCTTATACTAAGACTTTATTTTTTAATCTTCATATATGCTATAAGCATGGGGAAACAGGAGGAAGAGTCTCTCAAGGGCTGGCCATGGCCTCAACAATTTTTTCCCCATGAACCTAACATTTCTTCAATAGGGAAAATTACTTTGAGACTAATGAATTTAATTCACTGCAAATTTTAACGTGGTACTTCATTACCAAACACTCCTAAACCTAACTTTCGTAACATGGATATATAATCACTAGAGAGAACAAATCTGTATGCTCAGATGATGCAATTATGAACCCAAAGGACCTGAAAGTAAAATGAAACAGTGTTAGGAGCTGAAATGAGCCTACTGCGCTCACTCCAAGAACAGAGTAAGTTTTTGCAGCTGGTGATTTTGTAACTGTCTGTGTTCAATTGCCTGAGCACTAAGATCAAATATTTTCAGGTTTTGCACACCTTCGAATCCTGCAGAATATTAAGACTGTAAATTCTACACAACTGTTTTGCGTAACGGTGATCATCTACCTAACCAAGAGCACTGGTGATGTATTACGTAGGACCAACACTCAAGCAGTGGGTAATCGCATTGCACTGGATGTTTCCCATTAACCATTTTAACGGGCTTTTAGGCCCATGGCTGTAGGGGAAAAAAAAAAAGAAAAAAAGATGTAGAGCAAAATGAATAAGGCAACACAACTGCACCCACAATTCCTCTGGTTGGGAAAATTTCATAGCATTCTGTGAAGCATGAATTCCAACTGCGTGGCTAAGCAGGATTCCTAGTCCAGTACCAATGGCTTTTCATTGTTTAGCTCCAGTTAATCAAAACCAGGCCCCAGTTAAACAAATGGAAGCCACACACAAGCAAAATAAGAATCATCCACGCTAAGGTTGGCATGGGCACAGTTAGGAATTTGTTTTGACTTCCTCAAGAGACCAATGTTCCTGCACTGATGGGAACTTCTGTGAAATCTCCCCAAATACTCCTCTCTGAGATGGGAGGTAAGGGGTAGGTACATGCTTGGAAGGCACTAACGGGACTGCGGCTGCTTTACCAGCCAGGCTCCGCACAGAACTTCATACAAAGCCTACGGCATCCTTCTCAAACTAAACATCATCATGCAACTACAGGCAAGTTTTTGTAGAATAGCAACATCTGTGCAGTTCAGAACAAACCAAACAATCATCTGCTGGTAGAGTTTAAGTTCTGTCTCATCGATTCCCATTTCTTAGGGAAATGACTACATACAGGTATCCTTCTGAGCTGCAAAAAGACCACACGACTGTTGTATCGGCCTCCTAAACGGCTAGGAGTCTGTTTAGATGGTTGCTATTGGGAGAGGAAAGTGAGATAAGGAGAGAGACTTAGAAAGGCAACAAACCAATCTTCTCCAATAGAAATATATCTATAGGGTTTTAGAGCATGAAATACTGTACGCTACGTATCCAATACCTGTGGATATGAACTTTTTGGCCCACTGTGTAAGGGGCCAGAGGCTAGCTAAAACTAGGTCCAGTGACAATATTAATGGAAAACCACAGACCTTTCACTAGATCTAAGGACGGCATTAAACTACATTTTTTATTTTACTTCTGAAGTGACCTCAACAGAACTTCAGACTTTGTTGTGTATTTATACACATTCATGTTCATTTATACGCATTCTTTTTTTAACAAATCGTTTATTTACATGCACCTCAGGATGGGGGAAAACACGCACACACCAACTTTATTGTTTTACCAGGCGCCTCTGGCACTTGCTAGATTATTGCCCATAATACGTCTCTCTCTCTACCTACCTCAGCTGGGCTAAGAAAAAATTGTTCCAAAACCCACCCTGAAACCGAAGGTCAAGCAATGCTCATGTTCGACTGCTCTGACTCAAAGTTCCAAACAGTTTACAAATCCGTTCCGCTCGTATTGACTCTCCAACCACACTGAGAGGAAGAAATAGCATTATTCTCGTTAGACTGTCAACATGGAATTTGGATAAGCATCTAAAACATCAAGCCGTGTTGAAATTTAAGCTTCTAGTCCACTGTGGAGTAAATTATCATCAAATAATGGTTCTGTTTAGTTTTATCTGCTGCACTGAAATCTGCAAAGATTTGCATGCAATTATCACTAATTAGTGTACGATGAATTCATTGGAAACATTTTTTCAGAAATACATTAAAGCAGATAACAAAGAATCCGTTAAAAAGAATCCACATGGAATACACCCCAGAGCTGGAGTAGCGCAACACCTGCTTGGCGTTACAAACAAGTGTCTGCCTGTTCCTGAAGTTCACTCACTATTTGCTGTTCTCCTCCACTCAAGACTGGAACCACGGCTCCATGGACAACCCGCGCCGCCGGCGCGCCGGTTGAACTGCCACCAGTCTGCTGGCCTGCCTCTGGGTTCTGCTGGTTAAAGCATTCGCCTAAAACCACACGATGAACCAGATGGGGCTGGTCTGGGTTACGGCCAATCCTTTACTGACTTACAGTGTCAGCTCAGTCTTTGAGCTATAAACATTTTCAGACCAAAAAAGTTGGCCTGTAACCTGCACAGCATTCCTTACGATACCACCTATCTTTCCCCTTTATCTGCCTAACTGGTACTGGAGAAATAGCTGTATGCAAACTTGGCTGGAAATGGAACGCTTCAGGTGAAGTGACTATTGCTATTTATTAGAAGCTGACCCCACCCCAGTTAGCTGAATTCTACAGCTTCTTAGCCACGCACTTGTAGCAAATGTGCTGGCCCACATACGCTGGCTCATGATATTACATTCTGGTATAACAGTGGAGGCAAGAGGCTACTCAGGAGATACTCTCTCTACTTCATGACAACCATTCTTTTTTAATGAATCATTTCTTGACATACACTGAGTATTGTCCAAAGGGTATAAAATGCTGCCATCAAGCCTCTTGCTTCTCTGTTCTAAGGAATATAAGCTGCACGAGTTGCTGGTGCCGCTGCACTTGCAGGAAGGAAAGAATTTCCACAACTCAAACGTACTAACTCGGTCAACAACGAAAAGCCACCTTTCAGCCAACATTGTTGGCTACAACTATCTAGCTAATATTTAAACCAGTGCACACAGGCTAAAGGCCTTTTGTATCGGCACTGCAAGCACGTACAGTTCTGCAGATTTTACTTCACTGAAGAACAGCAACTTCAGGGCCAGGATCTCTTCCAAGGTATTTTAAGGAAGAGCCGCTGGTCAATGCTAGTTATTTGTTACCCTGTTGGAATTACAATAATGTTTTCCAAAAAGTTTCCTATTATAATTACATACATTCGTAATGTTTATGCTGTTTTAATAAAAAAATGGGGAGAGGGTCTGAATTAGCAAGACAGGCTTTACTTTCTAGCAAAAAGCCCCACAGATTCTTAATTAAATTAATGAGAAAATAAATTAGAAAGGTATTCATTTGCTAAAACCTGAAACAGAGAGGGAATGAGTAGAGGCACTTTGCTTCTCTCTCCTGGATTTCTAGAAAAAAAAAGCACGCAGGGGATACATTAAATCATTTGCCATTGCAATGTGCCTCGCAGCCATACCCTCTGGAGGAGGCAGAGCCTGTTGCACCAACGCTGGAATTGCAAGACCTACAACATGATCACACCTGATCTGCAGCACTTCTGGGATCTGAATCCAGGCACAGGACCTTCTGAGGACCTTCTTTACTTGCCCGAAGTGCAGACTTACAGGCTTCACAAAACAAACAGAAGTTCCTTCTAAAGGACTCAAAGCCATGGCACTTCACAGCCATCTATTCAAACTCTTCTCCACGCCTCCTTTTGAGGTGCTGCGAACTACACACACAGCTCCCAGCGCACCATGAGACGCCAGTGTATCTGAATGAAGAATCAACAGCAAAATTGGAGGCATCCTGAGGCAGGAATTCAAATTTGTGGAGGAAAGAAAAGACTTGGTAGAAGGATAGATCAAAAAGATGAGCTCAAGGAGAATGGAAATATGGATAAAGGTGAGTTTATGCAGGAAGGAATGACTGCTATCAATATCAAATATGTTTAAAAATAATTGGTCTTTATGACTTGTCTCCCAAGTAGTCCTTTGGTACCTGGTCTTTTATTAAAGAGCAGTACTATCAAAAAAGAAACATATCTTAAGTTACTCATGTTGCCTGTTCCTTTGAGATGGAAAGGCTGTGAAACTCCACCCCACCAGCAACTGGACCACAGCAGTATTTCATGGGTTCTGTCTAGGAGAAATGAAGAAACAGTTCATACGCTCCCAGCGCTCATTTCTAAAGCCCTACATCTGTTCCACTGCTAAAGGGCACTGCAGTTCATATAAAGTCACACATAAGTATGAATGCTAAATTACACTTTAGGCAGCAGCCTCACAAACCACGGCACTAACGTGGTCCTTTAAAGGTTTGTATCTTCTCCTGGTTACTTTTATAAAAGGTGAAAATGGCAGTAATTTGAAAAATCATATGGGAGCTGATAGCAGTCAATTCGCTCCTATCTCCCGTTTACTTGATTCAAGCTTCTGCTGCAAGAGGATCTCACATTGCTTTTTACAGCTGAAAAATTTCATTTATTTAGTTTGGGATGATAATTCATTAATCAGAGAAAAGAAGATCTATCGCTTTGCTTCAGGATATAGGAGACACTCCTGAGCCATGACTTGAAATGATCTTGTCTCTAAGCCACCAGAGCACTGTGAATTGCCCAAATCGGCAGTTTTGAAATATTGTGATCTCTGTCAGCAAACTGCTGAATTGGCTCCCAAGGGACCATCGCTAGCGTACCTACAGAAGTAAGGGCTCCTAACCTGGCTGGTGTTTTTCAGGATGGTCTGGATATTAGCATTATACGACACGAAAGATGAAGAATCTCTCTTCACGTCATACTCTAGACATCCTGAAACGTCTTTTTGTCATTAATATTGTGTAACTGCAGCTCCCTTAAAAGAAACATGGAATACATAAGCCACCTCACTGACAGGGGAACAAACAGCGATGAATCATTCTTTTAAGTACTAACAATTACAAATTTTATCTTTCTCATATTTATACATCCCCCACCCCTTTTGCATGGAAAGCTTGTGGATCATCCACAACTATATATGACACGATCACTTGAGAAGCACGTTTAACTTGGAGGAAAAATGATAAAAAACAAGAAAAAATAATCATGGAACCTACTTTGTGACCATCTCTTAGAATTCCTAAGAGTTTGCTAAAGGTTTTAAAAACCTGTAACTAAAAAACCTTACATGAAATAGGAGACAGCACCTAAGCAAATGGATAACACAAGGACCATTGTATTTTTGACTCTTCCATTCTTCCCTCATAAGTCAAGGCTTTCCAATAAGAATCGTGAGAACCCATAAAATCAATCAAGACTGAGCAAGACTACAGTTCTGCATTAAAGTTTCTTTACACTGTTGTTGAAGTCTCAAGGATTCTGCAACAAGATACAGAAAGGACATAGAAAGTAAAAACCTCCTTTGTTTCATCCATATTTAAGTTACGAACCAGGAGTCTCCCAAGGAACAAAGTTAAAACCAGTCTTCCCAAGGGACAGTGGATTTTTGAACTCAGGCTTTGGTTTCAGCTCCTCTTTAAGGATGAATATTTTGGTCATCTCAGAAGTTTATTACTGAGAGAATAAAACAGTATCTGATAATATTTATAGACTACCACATGGAAAGAGCTAAATGCTATTTCATTATGCACTTCACACTTCTAAAGAGACATTTTCTGAGTATGTTCATAGTCTGATATAATAAATGAAATTAAATTGAAAACATCACTATGGTTACTACCAGAAGTCAACATAGTAAAACAGAAAAATTCTACCAGTTTTAATGCTAAACCAGCTACAAGTCAAAATTAAAAGTCACTACAGCTTTGATTATGTGAAAGCATTGTTTAAAGCACTCTAAGGGCTCAGTGGCAAGGCTCTGAATAAAGCTTCTTGTTGAGAATGCACATGCTAAGATGTGCATCAGCTAAGATGGATTTTTTGGTCTGACATTACATACAAAATGAATAATTCTGCTTGTGGCGAAAATGCTGATAAACTCCAAAAGAACTTTACGTTCCTCTCACTCAGAATTACATTATCAGAAGGTAAAAAGCCCTTGTCATTACGAGTTGAACAGGAAAGGCATTTTTCTTGGATTTTTCAGCTACTGTAAAATTCATAATGTTGAGGTTACTGCTGGACACCACCATTCTGATACAGTAGGGCCTCTCACCATTTTAACAACAAACGGAATTTGTGTTTAACATACGTTCGTTATGTGCAAATACAATAGAAAGCCTCTTTTTTTTCTCTTAAGAAATCCTAAATATTTAGTAGGGCTAAGTCATTATTAAAGGGAAATACTGTAACTTGTGTGGTGTCTCTGGCATTATAGCATGTCCGCTATCAGATATGACAATTTCAAACATTTTTTTATGTCCACTCATATATAGACCCAAAGAGAAACACAACGGTCATACTGACTGAGATGAGAAGTTCATGTTAAGTCCAGTAACTTGTTTTTTTGCAGGTGTCTAATACCAAATAATTTGGGGAAAAGCAGAACACCACAGAATAACATTTCCTTTAGTATACTTTCCCAGAAATAACTCTAAAACCAGCATTTGCTTCTTAATCTCTTCTAAGCTGCTGTTCCAGGAGAACGCATGCAGGTTTCCTAGAACCTAACAATTAAAATAGATTCAGCTCCAAGCGTAAGTACCAAAGAAAAACAACAGCAATGAGTTATTTGGCCTCACTGTGCAAGAGCTTTGTGGGGTCTGTGCAGGCCACTTAGTCTTGGAAGCAAAGACAGTTTTACAAAAGCTAAATGGCTCGTACCTACAAGCTAAATACGGCAGCTTGTTTTGGGATTGCAATTTTTTTGCAGTGCTTGTTTCCAGAAGCATACATCAAACTATTACCTTCCATACTGGAACATCCTCGTTCCAGAATCAATGGACTGATCTACCACGCTTCTGTAGTGAGCTGTGCTGCAGAGCAGGTCTCAGGACACCATCACTCAGACAGTACCTTGCTTGACGGAGTCTTAAGACATAAATACAGCTGTGCAGACCACTCTTACTTTGAGTGCGTAAGTGGGCAAGAATACAACTTTATTCCATTTTCACGGCTCAGACTTTTTAAGGTGATGACACTTCTACCAAAAGAACCTTTAAATCTATGCATAAAACAATGCGTGTAGAGTGCAAAACAGTGACAACTACACTAAATATATGCAGATAACTTAAACGGTGTGACTTCTGCTATAAATGTTCATGGTATCAACGCAATTTTCTTAAAACATATCTGACATCCTTACCTCCCAGTCCATGTAGTCACATACATCTTCAAAGTTAGTGAGTAGAGACACTGAGCAGAAAAGCCGTGGCAGCTCATCCCTCGTCATTGGGGGGAAACGACTATCTTTAAGGGCACTGTTGAAGACAAAACAGAATTTCAAAGGATTTTTTTGTTTGGTTTTTGTTTTTTTTTTTTTAAAATAAGTTCAGGGATCTAATGAATCAACTGAAAGGTATAAAGGACAAAAAAAATCCTGATGAAATGATGACCAGTTTGATAATCCAGTTGCCAGTGTAACACACTGACCAACATTCCCAACTTTCTCCTTAGACACTGGTTTCAGTTCTTGGCTGGCCAGCCGGGTGGTCAGTTCTGAGGGTCATTCCTTCCTGAGCTGATTTTGCTACTGTGACAATCTTATTAATGAAGCAGCAGAAAAACTTACAAAAGCAAAAGCTCTTCTACCTGCAATTTAGTAAATCCCTTTCAAAAAGGATTAAACTATACAGCATAAAGTAGATGGGGAAATTTCTATAGCCTGCAATAATCAAACACGTAACAGTAATCAAACCGGAGAACTTAACTATTCAGTGAAAAAAAAAAAAAAATCCAAACAAGCAGAATATTCTCCAAAAAAGAATAATATTCATGCTTACTGGCAAAGGTGAATATAGAAACATAAAAACATCCAAGGGCTCTACAGACCTGTAAGCCTACAGGACCTGAAGATGTACTGCAACGCAGAGGTAATGATTAGTAGCAGGGAAGCTTGCGCACAGCTAAGCTAATCCTCGGGCTAATGTGCCATTCTACAGACAGACATACATACACCTAATGGGGTAAAATTCGGTACAGAGAGGAGCTACCTCTGCACGTTCCAGTGTGCTTTGAAAACCAAAGCGGTTAACAGACAGTAAGCAGTACCACGAGGAAGAACATTTGTAAAAACCTACTTGCGTAAGTGCGGTTAAGAACCAGTTAAATTAGAAAAGGGAAGGTTAAAGTGAGTATGGTGTCTCATAATTTTTTATTCTCTTAAGATTTGAAATATGACTTGTACGAATACAAACATGCTCATCTCCAACAAAGCCAGTGATCTGCTAACTGAGCTTTGTGATGAGTAAAGAGAATGTACGATTAAGAGACTTTACTAAAGTACTACCAAGTTCCCAATGTGTCTCATTGTTTCTTGTAACAATTAGATCATTCTTTTTCCTTTTACTTGGCTCGCGGTCAGCGGTTGCCATTAGCTGATACAACTACGGCCACGGCGTTTCCAATATGGCTGAAGTCTGTGCATCATGTACCACCATTTTATATAAGGAGCAGCATAACTTTCTTAAAGCGGTCCAAATAAGGACGCATAAGCAAAAAAATGGTAAAACTTAGCTAAAGGTAATCATCATATGTATAACCAGAAATAGCTTCCCATCATGAACTAATATCATACACCGAAGAGTTAAAATAGAACCTGTATTTTTCTGGGACAGGGGAAGGCGGGCATTTTTCTAAGATATGCTGCAATTACAAAACCAACAGGGTACTGGAATTTGCTTTGGTATTTCTACATTACAAAGTAGGTCAGAAATTTAGATTTTCACTATGAAGACAAATTCATTATATAAGTAAGGAACAGTTAGCAAGCCTACGCTACCCATTATTCAGGAGTAATTCCAGGCAACCTCAGGTAAAGTTGCCATAGATGGGACAGGTGATGTTGGGACAGTAAGTAACCAGCCAAGATAAATCTTTTGGCGTTAACGTAGGACAGACAGGCCTACACAGACCTGTGAAGAACTGGAAACACGAAGGAGATTTGAAGTACAATACCTGCGATATTTAATTAATGACTTTCAACTGAAGACGCATCAAAAGATCGTATTCTCCAACATATAGCTGATCGGATTTGCAAAGCTGCCTTTGTAACTGCTGGGAACCAGGCAAAGTTATCATCCTCTGTTGCCTGGTCTTTCAGAGCAACATCAGAGATCAAGTGATACGGCCACACCATAAACAGCAACATATGAAAATACAAACAGCTAATTCAGCCTTCATATCCCTCCATGTAGGGGAAAAAGAATAATATATTTATATGTAAAGGGAGGATACTCTGCACACTGGGACAGCTCAAACCCAAAGTCCATCTAGCGTAGTATTATTAAGTAATAACCAACAGCAGTTAGCAAAATGAATGAATGTAAGACCACAGTAAATATCCAGGGGTACTTCCCTGGAATACTCTCCAGGAATCCAGCTGTTTACAGCTTCAGTATTTCGAGCCAGAGATGGTATCTCTGCACGTAAAAGCTCTTCACGGGTTTATTTAATAAGTGCATGCACACATGGTTTTAATATTTTACCCCACCTTTGACTAAAAACGAAAAAATTATCTTCAGAAACCCCAACCCTCTTAAAATCCATTGCTACTTCAAGTTTGCCTATATGCAAATTTCTCTTTTCCCTGAGGTACGCTGCACCTCGATCGTATAACCCATCTATCTGCATACACTACTGAAAAGCGCCCAGAGAGACGAGTGTTATTTCATTAACAAAGAACAAATTCAGTTATCTTACCAAACAAGTGTATGCATGGATATTGCCAATACTTGTTTAAGCCTCTTTTTCATAATTTATGCAACAATCTTACCATGCAAAACATTTCCCATACTGTAAGAATTTGCAGCCTTCAAAAAACTTTTTTTTTTACACAACTTGCTGCTAGGAGCTTGTCCAACTTTCAATTCTTCTTCCTAAAGCTGCCAAAATGCACTTGGGAGTTTCAACTTTTGGAAGCAAAGGTTGTCTACAATGGGTGTAAGCCTGATCCCAAGAATGTTAGCAGTAGAAGTCTCAGGCAAATTCCCACTGACTGGAGATCTGCTGCACTGGCATTACTAGATGAGAAACCATCCTTAATTTAACACACTTTAATTTCATTTAACGTACAAGACGTAGAGAAACAAACATCACACAATGCGTGCGTAACCTCATCTCAGCTAGCCTGCTCAAATGTTGAGATAGAAATTTAAAACAAGACGGGTGAATCATGACCAATTTGAATATTGATAAAAAGCCGAGACATGAAGCCTTCACGTTAGACAGTGGAAGCAGAAAGGCACGCAAAGGCGCAAAAGCCTCAGGCATCCACAGCAAACGAAGTAGTTTGGTTTTAGTGAAAGCAGAGCAATGCAGTAAACATTGCATACTCGTTAGCAAGCTTAGCTGGCTAATTCCAGTAGTCAATAACAGGACACTGGCACAAATACCTTGCCATCACGTAACCACCTCACGGTAACTAAAATATTCTTTATCAAATGATAGTGCCATTTCAACTATAACTAGTTCCTTCAGATCTGCTAGGTGCTACTTTATCTTTCCAGCCTGCTAAGAAATTGTTGCTCAACACCTCCATGGCTACGCACATCCATGCACATACCCTGCATTAGCATGCGTGCTGCTGGAGATGAGCGAGGTACCTGGCCGAACAAGATCAGAGATGTGAATACCAGCCTCTGACACCACTGGAAGTGGTCAATACAGAATATTGCTGCTATTGTATTCTTCCTTTCCCAGTATTACAATCTCTTTTCATCTTTCAAACAGCTTTGTCTCTGTTGTTACATCAATAAAACCAATGTTTACCTGAAGAATTCTGTGTTGACAAACAATCAGCAATTGGTACAAAACATACTGAAGGGAGATGCCAACAAGAAAGCATTTATTTGTACTGGTTAGCTACACATGAAATATTCTGTCTGCTAATGCAGAATTTATGAAACGAAAGTAGTCCAGCAACTGTATCAGGTGGCAGTTTTAGAAGAACTAGTTTAAAACTTAATAACCCTGCCCTGAAGAGTTTGATCTAGGTGTGCTGTACACTACTTCAAAACTACGAAATGTTTACTTTTTAAGTGCTGTAGATTAGAATATCAGTCATCTTCTCAATCATTCTTTTACTACTACTATGGTTGAAACTCTAAAAGTAAGTTCTAAATACCGTTTAGAAACCTAAGAGCAGACCAGCTTCCAATCATCACAGATTTACTGTGTTCATGTTTGCATTTTTTTAATGCTTGGTTAGCAGGAGACATATGTCATTAGAGATGCTTCCTTTCAGAATTCAGCCATTATCCTTAAGCCTAAACTTTATCTCTGTGGGTAGTGAAGAAATCACCACCTACGGACTGTTCCGATGATGCCAGTGAAACGAGCGGGTGGCACCCAGCAGAGTTCCTGGGGGCAGCTGCCCACGTCGGACAAACCCCAAGCTCTCAATGGTTAACAGACTGGCGTTGCCCGCAGAAGCGAGAGCGGATCTCAACACTTACCAAGGATAAAAAAGCTGGCACAAGCCTTTACTTTTGTTGTTCCTGTTCTGGGAAGAAGGAGTATCAGTTTCTGGAGGCAGCAGTTTGGCACTTGCACTCTCCATACACTCTACCAAGATGTTCGTACATACGTAAATTCAGATTTTTGCCTCACTTGGCATGTTAGCGTGCCTCTTGGTGACCAACTCAAAGCAAGCGTAAAATACAGATAAGTGAATTTGTGTTCCTCAAAAGCTCGTTACTGCTCTGAGCTGTCCAGAATGAAATGTCACTGTATAACGGTGTCGGCATTCTTGATTAGTAGAGGAGACTTTGTTCTGTTTATTTGATGGAAGCATTATTTTTGTAGTATTAGAATGTGATTTTACAATCTTATTCAATGCCATATTCTTCTGTCAATCCTTCCGTTAGAAAGACAAAAGGATTCTTATGGCACAAAATCTGGCACACTAAACACCAGGTTTAAAAAAAACATTAACTCCACGATTTTTGTCAAACTTAGAATTAAGGAAGGGTAAGTGAAAATAATCCGTACAGGAAGTTGGAAAAACAAGGCAGAGTTCAAAACTACTTTTAAAGAAAAAAAATACTAATTCTAAAAGCAGTTTCTAAACCATCTGTTCTTTATTCCTTAATGCTCAGAACTAATTTACATATACTGCTGCTGACTAAATGGAAGTACGTGGTAGCGAAGAGTTGAAAAGCAGCAGTGCCAAGCAAGGGGAATTCTAATATCCTTTTATTGGCCAGCTAGTTTTTCCACACGGAATTCTGCTCCATCTTAAAAGCGAAGAAGGCAAAGGCAAAATTGAATCCTGTTCAAAGAAAACTATTTTTAGACACAAAATGCATGCACACATATGCCCAGCCTCTCTAGTTAAATATACTTTATTTATGCAGTCTTGGGTGTCCTACTAAGATCAAGTAATTGCCAGTCAAGAAAAAAAACCCTAAGTGTTACTCAACTATTAGTTTTTTCCTCAGCGGAGCCATGCTACACAAATCTCAGCTTCTCCTCAAATGACATTTATTTGGCCATAAGCTCTCCAGAAATATTTTTCAATAATTTCATTTTCCATGCACCACTCCTTCTATCTGGGATACAGAAAAGCTTGCAAATGCTTTAAAGACACTGAAAATATTTAAATAAAAGGAAATTGTTCAAAGTATTTTGAGTTACCGTGACAAAGAGCACGAAGTTTAGCAAAAAATAAAATTAAGGTTTACATTCCTTAAGACTGCATCTTGTTTTTGTAAACTATCACCAGAGAAGCTCTTGGAATCATCTGAAATAATATGAGCAGGTGAACCAAAATGCAACACGTCATTCTGTTGTCCATCTGTAATTTCTGTAGGCTATAAAAATGCTTTAAAAAAAAAATAGTCAGCTTCAGTCTTACAAACCTATGGCTCTTAAATGTGATGCAGCAGATGGGTAACAAACAGTAGGACACAAATTGGGGAAATAAGAAATAGCAACAGAGCTACATTACTCAGTTTAGAAGTGCCTGAAAATCTTTGTGATTGAATTAGAAGGATCCTTCAAAAAGTCTGATAGCATATAAGTATCAAAAATAGTAAAGAAGGATTTAGGTGTAGATGAATGAAGGTATTAAATGAATTAAATTCTTAATATTTTCTTGTTTGTTTTTAATTGACAATTATTAACAATTAATTTTCACACTTAAACCTCTTTTTTGGGTACAGTCACATCTACACACCCAAACTGGATAGAGAGTTTAGGCAAAATTGGATACAATTTTGTACGCTACTGGAAATTACTTTGGAGGCTTAAACATGACACAGGGGAAGGAGATGCAAAGGCAACTGTCAAACACTGGGCATGATGGAAGTAATTCTCGCTGTTATAGGAAGTGTAAATGAGGCAGAGACGCGAGGTGACTCATGCGATTCAGGAGGCTTGCACAGTGAGTCAGTGACAGAATCAAGAATAGAATCCAAGATCCCCGACTCCTAAAAACCTACTTTTTGTGACAGCTCTCTTTCACAATCTGCTTGGTGTACCATGTAGAAACAGAGCTCCCAGAGGATTCATCAAAATAGAGCTGATAAATTAATCAAATTAAAAAAACAATAATAGATTTCCCATTACTTTTTCAGTTAACTCTGCTATAGTCTATTTTCTCTTAACCAGCTCTCGATATTGAACACAGTGAAACCAAATCATAATTTTCTGGCATCTAAACAATTCTTCAGATACCATCCATGGTGTTATAAAAATAGGCTAAAGATCTTAGACAGTAGGCAAAGGACTTAAATCCCATCTGCTCCAAAAACCCCTTGGCATTTCGCTCAATAAGCATAACCCTGAGATTCTTGATTCTTTCACGGAGCGAAATGTGCTCAGCAGAGTGACCTTTGAAAATGCATTTAGCAAAGAAATCACCCTATGTCAATAAACTGAGCCCAAAGGGCCTAGATACTGTTCTTCAATTAATTCAAAACATCCTGAAATTAATGAGTGGCAAACTCACTGGATTTCAGATAACGACAGAGAGATGACAGCAACAAAAGACACTTGGTGCCAGGGCTTCAGAAAAAAATAAGTCAATATTTATTGTTTTTTTCCATTGCTGGGTTATCGATCAGTGAAGTTAGTTAAGATTTTTACTTTTTCATTCAATAACTTCGATAGGAAGAAATTAAGGAACACTTAAGCAGATCATCGGTATTTGCCTAATGAAAATCAGCTTTTGTAACTCAGCTTGGGAGAGACCGGGAAAAACTAGCAGCTTCCAAGTCATGATTTACAATTAATTTTTAAGCCAGAAAAACAGGGCAGAGTGTGCTCTTCTTCAGAAAGTGAAACTATTATGAATAAAATTCTCCTAGCTTTTGGCGTAAGAGATCAGCCAGCCTAACACAACCCACATGACTTCGAACGACTTTTTATTTATGACCAGCAGAGTTTTGCCAACTTAAATGGAGATTTCAAGGAGTGATTTACAGGCATCATCAAATCACTTGAATGCAAGGAAAAAGCATTTATTTATATTGTGGCGTTTGGGTTTGGTTTTTTTTTTTATGTCAGACTGGAAAAATTTCCAGGAAACAAAACAACTGTGAATGACGTGTTTTTCCTGAACCCTCCCTTACATTTGGGAGACAGAAAGGGAAAGAACAACATTTATGCTTCCTGCACATTATGTTGCTAAGTGGCAGTCACAGGGTAAAAAAAGAAAGACACACTTGTTGACATTTGTCACCGAAACACTTCTCTGAAGTTCTTTGCCTGTTTTATTAGCACAGTGCAGCAGATAACAGCAACAGCGTTTCAGGTGGGAGAAATAAAATACTGATCTGGCATTTTGGCCCTTCAATCTTTTTTTTTTTTTTTTTTTTTAACTCCACAAAACTGAAGTATGCCAGAAAATCTCTCTCCCGATCTCTCTCTGGATTCAGACATGTAGTCTAATAGGAAGAAGGAATATTCTAGTACTCTTATTTTAGACCATTATTTTAGCTTTGAAAAGAATACCATTCCTCTAAAGACACCTCAGAGCACGTACAGTTGGACTTGATGATCTTAAAGGTCTTTTCCAACCTAAATGATTCTGTGATTCTATGTAGGTAAATTAAGTGCTTAGAAGGGTTCATCAGAAGAGGCAACCTCCATTCACCGACTACATAAGGCAATTAAGGCTCTATTTGAGGCAGCCAGAGGAACCCAAAACAAGCTGTCCATATGTACGCCAAATGCCTTAACTCTCTAGTAAACGTGGAAATTGTTAGCAGCGTAGGAATTGTTAACTGGTTAACATCAGACGGCAGCAGTAGTTGCAGGACACGATACCCTAAGCCAGCAAACGCATCGGGTTGGTTTGAATTTACTGAGAGTCATGCAGCTTTTAAAATTTTTTTTTTTTTTTAAACAACTATGCAGGACTGGATACTGTCAGACTTCTTGCAGATGGCATAACAATGCTATAGAAGACATTAATATGCTACACTGATTAAAAAAATACATAATGTCTATTAAGAGTAGACCCAGAAATGGAAAGAAATAACAAAAAGTTTACAGTATTCTATTTCAAACATTTTCCTAAGAGAACACTTCGGTTTGTTGACAATATCCTGAAGAACAAACCAATATACCAAGTTTTTATTACCAGTTTCAAATTGCTGAGTGACAAGGAAGAAACAAACCTCTGGGCAAAAGAACCACCATCTACCAAAGAGAGAGACACCATTACTTGCCCACTTCAATCATTTCCTGAGCTCCTCTCCCAGGCAGGTAACAGTGATGATGGGGACAAGAACAACTGCATTTCAAAGCTTTTTCTGAATTCAGATCTCAAAAGATATAAAAACTTCATCTTTAGGGAGTTTGCTAAAGCCAAGACACCTAAACTTCTTGGTTGGTAAAATTATTCATCTAAATTGAAGACCTAAAAACCAAAAAAAAAGCAAAAAAAAAAAAAAGCAGCAAGGTTCTGATCAATGCTGCAGCTTCCTGCCGAACAAAGCCGGGCTAATTCACATCCTCCCACACAGGACATCATTTCTGTATTCTCTGAAAGAGATGTCCAGCTGTGGTATCTGTTAATATTAGTGCTGTGCAAGTCATGTCAAAATGGTTCATGGCCTGGAACAAAACAGAAGTGGCTGCTGCTGGTGATGACGGAACCCAGCAAAACCTCAGCAACCCCCACGTCAGGGGACTACTTTCAAGAAGAATGCTGAAAGAAAAGGAATTGTAGCACAGGTAAAGTTAACAAAAGCTGTATTAAAAATGGTATGTACTTATGGCTGTAAATTGGAGATTTTTGTCAACACTTCATCATTGAACTGGAAATGCTTGAAAGATGTATTTATAAAAATATGAACTTAAATATTAGTCAAATACATGAGGGGAAAAAAGAGAGTAGTTCAGGTATTTTGTTTTGAGTACTCCTGAAACGTGAACAGAGGTAATTAGGATATACTGCATTCAACTGTTCCCTCATCACTGCTTATTTCAGTTGTACATGAAGTTAAGTATTTTTTTTACCACCTGTTCCTTGTGCTATATGGACTCATTGATTTTGCATTTGTGCAGAAGCAGCTCCATTAGATAGCAGGCATCACAGCATGGAGGCAAAGGGTTATGGAAATGTTAAAAAATGTCTTTAATACATACTGAGTTTGATATTGACTGCAGCCACAAGTAGAAAATTATTTAAAGCCTTCAGTTATATTCTTAACAGTATTTTTGTGTGTGCACGCGTGTATTGTGCCACCCATACACAAAATTAAAAAGCAAACCGTACTGGCATTGCTGATAAAGTTCTGTGACCTCGTTGGTTTTCCCCCAACAAGTTCACCTGTTGTTTAAATCAACAAAAGAGGTATTTACAGAATATTTCTAGGGGTGCTTAAAATTTCCAGACAAAACCTTATTTTAACCTTATTTTCTTAGTCTGGCTATTTTGACTCGTGGTACATACACAGATCAACTCCACAGCACACATGGAACAACTAACGCGGTCTGGGAAGCTCCTCAGTCAATCTGCACGCAATGGGAGGATCCCAAGACATGGAGCTAACGTGCACCTGCACAATGACCGCCGCCTGAAAGTCCTGGACCTTCAACTACTGCTGCTTCTTCAGCTGGGTCTGAGTGTCTTACGTAAATACCAGATGAAAATGATTGAACTCCTCCCCATTACAAAATTTCTTGTAAGAAAAGAAGGCTCATAATCATGGAAGCTGTAAAAGCTAAGGCTTCCATAAATTTAACCAGAACTTATTAGAAGAAAAAGGAATAAAGATGTTTTTTCTACTGCTCTGACAATTACCCAGAAAAATATCCCATCACACTCCGGATTCTTCCAAATGAACCCAGTTCATCATTGTGCCACAATAACGTTACACTGTGTGGACATAATGCCCGAAATTCATTTCCCTTTCTTAGCGCTATAACGTATCAAGGAAACGATGAAGGCTTGTATGCAGAGAACCTTACATTTTAGGAGAATTATGTGTACTTGCTGTTATGGCCTTCAAGTGGAGAAGTATTATCACTAAAGTTGCAGCTCTTTCAATCTGCTCCCATCACAAAATGTAATGCAGTTAGAACTAAAAAAATCCACAAAGTGATATTGCAGTGTCCTGATTACATTAGTATGAGTCAAGTGCCTACGGCTTCCATTTTTTTTCCCAAAGCCAGAAATCTTACACCTTATCACTTTTGTGGTTCTAAAGGACTGGCTTTTCTCCTTGAAAGAGCAAACAAGTTCAAGACTGCATTTTTCTCATACTGTTTTCATCCTGCAGGGCGTGGGGGGATTATTTTGCATTACTATATACTATATCCTATTACACTGGAAAAAAAAAATCTTAAACTAACTCAACTTTAAGATGTAACAGAGCTTAAGTACTAGTTAGAGGCATGCCTTCACAAAGGTATGCTAAATCCAAAGTCTTCACATAACAGGTCAGGAAGCGAGAGGTACAGCTTATAGCAAATTACCACACAAAGCGTGCAATTACCGTGCATTTGCTCAGGTGTAGCAAAAAAAAGCTGTAACTGTGATGTTCCGTACGCTCCATACTTCTAGAACAGAACAAAGTCAGTTCGGAATATCCATGCAAAACAGTTGTCTGCGCTCTGAATTGCTCAGCACGGACCCTGCGGGGGGACGGAAGGGAAAGCAGCTGTATGCAGTAGTTTCTTCATAGGTGGCAGCTTATTTTCTGGCTTTCCCTGCACCGTTCCTCACCCCGCCCTGCATCTATCATCATGCTGGGATAAACGAGGACAATGGAATCCAAAAAGGCGTGACAATTTTTGTGTCACACTCATGCAAACGTTCAGGAAGCTGAAAGGTGTCAATTGCCATGGAAATGTCCTGGTTTGATACATAAAAAGCAAATCCACAGCACTTAAAACAGTCTCACAACAGAACACAGCAAGCTCCTCAAAGGCATTCCAGATGCTTATTTAAAAATTGAGTAACAAAACTGACCAGGGTTTGGTGTGTAGGTTTTTGTTTGGCGAACAGATGATAACAGACTAGTCAGAAAACTCTAATTGAGCTCCAAGTGGACTAAATTATAATGTCACTAAAAGGCTCTCCAGCAGATGGCAAAGTTTAGATAATTAACAAAAATGAACTGCTTTTTTTTTGAGCATAAAAAGAAGTCTCTAGAATTCTTTTCCACCTCCAGCAAGTCTCTCAACATTGACCCAAGATCACCCCTTTACCCCAAAACAGATACTGAAGTCAAGACAAAAATCTCTACGGCCACTTTACTGACAAATTCAACCCTCATTTAATCAATTCACAAAACATTACTCCCCTCTAAAGATGCACTCAAGTCCTAATTTTTAAAAAGCACCAGTTAACATGAATTATTTTTAATTGTTTATGACCTTTAAAAAGCCTCATCTTAAGCACGTACAGAAAAACACATTCCTAAACATCTCCGCAATGCAATGATAAATAAATACATGAATACAATTTGAACCTTTACATGTTTGATTTCCTGCAGCTCGTAAAAAGGGTTTATTTTTGTTACACTGTTGAAAATCTGGAACAAAAGAGTATTTGATTTTCTCAATATTCCTTTTGTCACCAGAAATACTATAAACTATATTTTTACATAAAAATACATGTAAATTTTTTTTAGTTGTCAATATGATTCACTTTAAAAACAACTGAGACTGTAAATGCTGGGGATGGAATTCCACAATTAAGCTTAGTTTTGATACTGTTTGCATCACAAATACAAGAACTGGTTTTTACGGTCAGGACTTTGAAACCACAATGATGGACAAACTAAATGTATATAATCAGGTTAAGAATAAGGAAAGCAAAAGGCATGGTAGAACATGCAGTAACTGAATTGAGAAGGAAAACGGCTCGTATTCCTTTACTTGAGGTGTTGCATTGAATGTTTCACAGAGAAAGATCAAGACAATAAAATATTCTGAAATATGAAGGTATTGATGAATATAGCCTGATAAATGAAAGGCGACAGAATCCAGTCTTGAAATTCGTGCACAAGTGGGTAAGTCAAGAATATCCCAAGGTGCACGCTGCCTTACAGACTAGAACATGACCACTCCTAACACAGGGCACTGAACAACATCCAGGCCCCTTTCCCAAGATCCGCGTTTCATCAATAGCACCACTCAACTTGGATTACATTTAAACCAGCTGGTTTTTCTCCAAGTGCCATCTCTTACACATACTGCGAGTACATCTGCAAAGAGATGCAAACCTGAGTGCTGTCAGCGTAAAGGTTGGTGTATGAGCTCATGGCATCTTAGTAATTCTCAGTGTTTTTATAAATATGGTAAAAAAAGACAGGCACAGGATGAATCCCTCGTGGCACATTGTATGTAACAAGGCCTCAGGGAAAGAAATAGCCACTCCTTATTTCATGAGAATTTGTAAGCACAAAAGAAACCATTTTGGTTTCTAGACACTTAATCCTGCTCTCGTGAAGCCACCCTAGAACGCAGGCATGAGAATTGCTGCATCAGGACAAAACTTAATTCCTTATTTAAGGCAACAAACAAATCTTCTCAACATTTGTTTCTGTTAATTTTGTGTGTGTGTAAGTTTTTACTTCATACATGAATCTCATTAGCAGATTAAGCTACGATTCTTCAGTACCTCTACAAAACACCAATTAAGAAAACAGAGTATGGTTTAGACATAAACATATTCTATAAAGCTGGTAGCTTTGCTTCCTGTATTTCCTTCCCTTGATCTTTCCCACACAAATAAATTGCCTGCATGCCACCTTCTTACGCTCCTTTTAGCAACTCTGCCCTTCTCTCATGAGAGCAGGTCACCATGATTTCATCCCTTTATTCCTTCAAGTTTTCTGCCACAATTCTGTCTACTTGGCAGTGGCACATTCGGTGCCACCTCCAACCCAGCTGACAGAAGTGACTGGACAGGGCATTCACAAATCACCAGATCCAAGGTCAAGAAGCCCAAGCGGCAGAACCTCTGCAAGCTCAGCTAAGCAGTACATCCAGTTCCAAGTCTGGCAGCTGTTGCTCTGTATATGTGTTCCTCTCTAAACCAGGTTTTGAGTAGCAAATAAAACCAGCTGAAGTGGATGGAAAAGAAAGTTCTGAAGTGAAGAAGAGGCAAAAGGTTCGGGTTAGGCTACATCTGTCCACAGCCTCAAAAACTTAAGTATTCAAGGAATGCATTTCACTCAACAGCGTTACATATATTTGAAAATTCTGCTCAGCTACAGAATAAAGATTATTACAAAACATAAAGGTATAAACACGAATGTTTGACTGTAACATTAACTGAAATGTGAAGTTTGTACTTATTAAATATTTTACATCGTATCTTCTTAGAAAAACTAAAGGCCAAATTCTTCTCCCTTTGAAAGCTGTAGGAGTTTTGCCATTCACTGCAGTAAAGCCTAAACAAGCAAATGCCTATCTGTTCCGTTCTTGTGTTAACTTAGCTTTCAACTACCACTAACATCTTACCTTGCTACGTATGTTTAACTGAGGGAATTACACCAAGAGCATCTGAAGCCCAATTATTAAATGTTAAATGAGCATACAATGTGGACACACACAAAAAACTGGTTTATCCGTAATTATATCTATTAGAGCTACAGATATATTAGATATATTAGATATATTAGATTATATAATAGATATATTAGAATATATCTATTCAACACATCTACCCAAAGTGTTTAATATTTAAACAGAAATCGGTTTCATCACCTTTCCAAAAAGCAATTCAGAAATGTTTCACCCCCTGAAGTCAGGATCACTTTAATCAAACACAGTGTTTTGTGAAATTCTATGTAACAGCTCTTGGAAACTTACATTTTTATGGAAAAAATAAAAAATAAAAAAAACACGCATTGTAGACTTCCACAAACCTGAAGAGGGTTTTCTGAGCAAGAAAACAGAAAGTCACCCTTCCAGTAATTGAAAAAGCAGAACAGACAAAGGGGGGGTTGCTCTAACGAATGAGGCTGCATGCAGCGCAGAGACCTCTGCAGACAAAGCACAGCTGCTGCTCTTTGCAATGAGGGATTAGCAGTCTAGGTCAAAGGAAAAAAAAGCCTCTCTGTAGCTAAGTGAGCAAACTGCAAAATGCATCCTCAGCACAGATGAGAAAGGGCCATCTAACCAGCTTGCAAATCGTGTAGAAGGTTCTGGGAACAGAAACAAAACCAGCATCAATTTCTTGACAGAACATGTAAAAGTACTTCTGGTGAAAAGCGGCGATGCCCTGTTAGAGGACTGAGGTTGCAATGACCTTTCAGTTATTTTAAAATTACATTTCCCCTTTCCCTTCTTTGTGTTCATATCTATAACAAGCACTTTTTTTCATGGCAAAACCAACATGCTATCTGTGGGGCTTTAACAACAGCATCTGGAAATAACTGGCCTGGAGATAACAGAGGCAGCTCTTTTAATTGTCTTTCATAAGAACCGAAGTTGTTAAAAATACACATATGCACACAGAAGGTTGGTTTGGTTTTTTTTTAAATGCAGACATTCCAATCTCTTTCAACCTTCATATAGTTGAGTCAGAATGTATTTTGGCTTTAAACATTTTTGGCTTTACATTGACTTTACATTCACTTCAGTTGAATGGGATAACAGCCAATATTTGAAGAAAAAGAATTACTTAAACTTTTTATTACATACTAAATGTATTTTTATTCTAAATCATTCGCTTTAGCAACTTTTCTCAGAGAAAAACTGAGTGCTCTTCTAAACTGAGAAATATTGTTTGAATGTTCCAGTGTGAATGTATTTCTAATCTGGCTTTTGTTTAGGAATAAAACACTGAAAACGTTACTGGCAATTAGGCTGGTATCTAAAGCAGCAAATTAATTGCATGTTACAGGTAGCTTGGGACCTATTTCAGTTTGTGGTATTGTAGAAGTACAAGTCATTAAAATTACTTGAACTAGAAGTACCAAAAAGTTGTAGTGTTCAAAAAACCAAGAGCTTTTCTTCCTTTCCCCTGCCAAATCAAACCAAACTCAAACTAAATAAAATTTACTCAACTGTAAAAATAAAAAGGCATAACATTATTCACTTCAACAAAGTCCCATTTCCTTGCTGGTAAGAGTATGATACACCCGATTTCATGTACTGACTTACACAACCGTTAGCAATCGCCATTGTCACAAGGGCCCTTCCCAATGAAGCTGGGGTTGCAGCTCATGCCAGATGGGGAAGTTCCCAAGAGCTGTGCTCAGCCTCAGCAGAGCACTCCTTAACATCTGTACAAGTTCCTTAAGTTCTTCTGGGAGATATTTATATACTGTACTTCTCCAGCCTGAGAGACTGCTTGCCTGACTATTGACCCTTTATTACAAGTAATCTGTGCTACGGAAAAAAAAAAAAAAAAAAAAAAAAAAAAAATTATTGCATTAGAATGCCAAGCCTAAATTTAAGCATGTGAGCTAACACACTGTGTTGCCTGCACATTACACTTAAAACACAGGCACACGTCACCATTCTGCCCCCCGCAATATCCTTGCTTTAAGAATTGAGTGTTATCAGCCATACTGAAATTGATATTCATGGCCAAAAAACCTTATTCTCCAGTATGGCCAAAAAGCTGTTCTCTGTGTGTTAATTACAACTATATTTAGAAAAGTTTTAATTAAAAAAGTTTTGAAAATTCACATAAAAGTAGGAATCTGTGAGCTTAGAAATTTTTTTTGGATCTACATCAAATATTTCTCAGAAAGTGTTTATTTCCATACTTCCACAGCGTTAGATGCTTTGTGAACTGTATCAACACGTTGTCATCTACTTAGCTAAGAAATCAAAGGACGTTCAATTTCTGTTTCTAAAATAAAGGCTATCACCAACATACACTTGTATGGAGCATATGTATCACTCCATACACTTTTATGGAGTACAGCTGAAAATGGCAAAATTTGAAAAGTGCATCAACAGTTCAAAGGGAAGAGACAAACCTGGAGTGCTTTTGTCTCTAATATTATATTTAAAAATCACGTTAGAAAAAAACCCGAACTGTTATTTTCAGGTAAATATCTATTCCCTCCTACAGTGCACCAAATGAATAATAGAACTTCAGTCATTTGTAAATGATGACATTCCAGACACGTCAACTTCCGCTCCCCGAGATCACATACGCACAAATACGTACATTACATGAGTTGAAACAGTACAGAGCGATGGGGCCTGCAAGACTTTTGGACTAGCTCAGAATCTCCAGTGTGTTTAGGCTTAGATGTCTTCAGACATTCTTCAGCATTTCGTAGGGCTGCTTATGCCCCACCAGAGGTGGATACGCTATTGCTTCTCCCAAGAGCTGTTCTACCACCTCAACCATACAGCTCTGTAGAGGACACAACTTCCCTCTTCCTCCTGTCAACAGGAATGATTTTCAGAAACAGGTATCTGTTGGTACCTCTCTAAAAATACCAGAAAACACTGCTACAGCTTACAAGAGCATTTTAATTCTCATTTCTATGGAAAGAGGTAAATTCAATTTCAAAAGCTTCAACATCTTTGTGCTAAAGTCTACAGAGATAATGAGGGCTTTTGCAGCCTGGTCCCCCACACCCAGTTCATGCTATTTCTTCTTTATACAGTCTTAAAAGGAAGCATCAGAAAACACCTAAACGGAGGAGGTGCTGACAGACTGAAAACTTTAATTGAGACTTCTTTCCCACAGTGCCTCCCACACAAAGCTGCAGAGTTTAAGGATTTTAACAGCTTATAAGCAGAAGAGACAATTCTTCTTCCTCTGACCTCGCTTAATCCCTGATAACTTGTATTAAAACAGTAGATTTCACCAAAAATTAGCTCCTTGAGCCAAACAAAGCCTTGAAGTTTAATTCCACGGGTGAGGTATCTAATATACCACTGCTGCACCTCAATTTCCAGCATCTTAGGAAGTGAGGAACAAATCATGTTAACATCTTTCTGATATTTAGCATGTACAAGCACTGGCCAATATGTGCAGTGGGGAGTTTTCTCCATCACCACCAGACAGCCTTAGCAATAAAGTTGTGGGAAATGTTCCTTACTCTATATTGAAAATAAACATCTACTACTAAGGTGAGATCAGACAGAGAACTTGCCCAGAAGCAGGTAACTGCTACACCAACTTCTTCCATTCCGTCCTAGCAAAGAGTTTCCAAATACGCAAAACCTTTCTTTAAAATGCAACTGCTCTGAGACAACTTCATCTACACCTTTCTCTGCTGCGCGAGCACACAGTCCTACCTTGTGTTCTTCAGCACTGGCCCATAACCCGGTATGTTTTTGTAGTGCTTAAGAAACCAACAGGTCACTGAAAGTCTCAAATGAAAGCAAATTCCATTCTAAAAGATTTTTAGGAAATGTGTTGAAGGCATTCCCTTTAAGAGTATCACACAAAAAGATGAAAAAGGTGACCCAAAACCATGGGATACCAACAACTACCCACACTAGTAATGGAAAAGTAAAGAGTCATGGCAACATAGAGCTTTGCTAGGAAAACCAGGGCGGCCGGTTGCCCTGACTCCACCCGCCCTCCCAAATACTTACGTCAAGTAATATCCAAAAGACAAATACAAATCTGACTTTCAACCAAACTCGTGTTTCAACTCAACTACAACTCTTGTCTTTGAACCTACAGGGTGTGCACCGTTTTCTTAGCATAATAGAAGGAGACTGTGTGGGAAGAACACAAAATGCAGGAGTATCGTGGGAAAGACTAGAGTCGCAAATGACATGGCTCCTCCCCAAAACCCATCTGGAAAGTCTGAGTAACTGCTGGATTTCCCCAGTTACACATATTAACATTCAATCAAATTTCAGGAATATCTGATTTATTCAAAATACCACAAATTACGTCAACTGATGCAAGTTATTTTGCTTGATCATGGCTTTTTCACAGCATGCATTTTATGAGAAGGATATTTCTGAAATGCCCGATTTTTAATGCATGTTTTTTAAAGTAGCATGATGAAGTAAGTATTTTAATTCTGGACAGTTTCCTTAGTGACACCAAATTCTACTGCTGAGACTTTGGACTTAAGACAATCTCAGCAAAACCCCCTCCAAACTTCATTGAGCCACTTTATACAGATACAGCAATTTCGTAAACATTTTGAATTCCTTTTTCCCTAGATGTCCAGTTACCTTTCATAAACAGTCAATTCAGAGAGTAAGTTTATTCCACCAAACGCAGTAATGCACTCCCCTGTGCCAAAGAATTCATATTCTGTAACTCGGTTTTCCCAGAAAAACAGTAAAATGGTTATCAATATTTGATAACCCTGGATCTATTTAAAAAGCTTTGGGAGAGCATCGTTATGCACTCCTCCTTTCACAAAGATAATAATCTAAGGACCATCCTTCCATTTGTAGTGTTTTCCTTTGCTTTCTTTCAGGAAGTGTTGCTAAGGAAACAGCCTATCATCTACTGTTAGGTCCAAGGGTCTAGCAAGGTTTTTCTCAGGAAAAAAAGAGACCAACAATTACGAAAGCGGTATCTTTTTTTTTTTTTTCTTTTTTAAATATAGAAAAGAAAAATTAAGGCAGAATTACTACATCCCCAACACACATAATGTATAAGAAACATATATTCACCAGGGCATGCTCCTTCTCCCTCCTGAACAACATGATTTTATTTTCATTTCATAATTAAATAAGGAGGAAGCATTTAACCCATCATTAAAGCAAAAGTTTGGGGGTTTTTTCCACTTCTAGAGCCAATATTGTATTTAGCTCTGCACTTTGAGAAAAGGCAGCAGACAGTTCTGTTAAGCAGCAATTCCCTGAAATAATGACCTGGCAGTGCGTGCACAAAATCATTACAGACCTGCTTACTGAATTGACTCACATAGGGTAACTAAGCCTGGCTCAATAAATTCAAATTTGCATACTTTGTTTAGAGTTTTTGGTATTGCAAGTTTACATCACAATCCATTTTACTGCTAAGCAATTATATTCCACAACAGATCTGAGGATTTACCCAAATTAAAAGTGGCGGTGTTTGTAAAATAATGTCTATAATAGTTCAGCAAGAAGCTTTCAAGCTTTCTTTGGCTTATATGAAATTTAAAAATACGAATAGGTCCAAGTTTCAGTAAAGTCTCATCTCTATACAGATGACATAGGCAGGCAAAACACATGAGCCTGCACAAAATGTCTGTATGTTAAAATAATTTTCCCTCAATTTCATTAAAGGTAATCAGTCATCATATAAAAATTAAGGTGCTAATACCTACTCTGAACCTCGTGACTCAACAGGAGGGTCCTCCCTATTCTCTGCATCTGTGGTGTCTCTGTGAATCATTCTGACTTGAGCGTAACTTACCTTTCCTTTGTGTACTTCTTCCATGCAGCGATAGAGTGAACCTTGCCATTTTTGAATCTTTAGCTAAGTCACTGTTTTGATTAAAACAAATTGTGTTGAATCACTTTGTTAATCGACTGATGATTGAGTGCTATTAAAATATCCAATTCTGTGATTTGCAATAAAGGCATAAATAAATTCTAAACTGCTACTAAATCAAATTATGTAAAGACACCCATTCACAACAAACACATCCCCCGCCCCTTTCCTCTGCTGCACTTTGTTGGGGGGGGGAGGGGAGGGAGGAGGGAAACAGCATGTGGTCCGGATATGACAACTGTTGAGACTAAAAAACAGAACTCGTTTAAGCCTGTTAGCAAGAGCAAAAATTACCTTTGCGCCTGATTTATACACAAAGGTAAATCAGGCGCAGCACAGGAGCAGACAGGGACAGCGGAGCTAGCATTTAACAGAAGAGTTGAAACACCAAATAATTTTATAAGTTGAAGCCCCACTAAAAACTTAACAACTAACTTGGGTCACAGGGGTAAGTGGGAGTTAGGAGTCACACAGTCCAGATGGTTATTGCCACTGGCTCCTCACATGCTCAGCGGGACGCACGGTTGCCCATCCCACTCAAATAGACACAGAACCATGTCACAGATCTCCCTAAGCACCTATTCTCACCTTGAGATCCTCCCTCTGTTGCTGATCATCCTTTCATAGGGGCAAAATCTGTGCCCTCTGCCTCAATATGTCCATGCAAACTCAGAGGCAACCAGCAGGCCCCTGCTTTTCGTAGAAATGTACAAATGAAAAGGAACCAATATGATGGCTTTAAAGATGATGTTAAACATACAAGAATGGTGAGATGCTAGTGAGTTCAGGCTGTCAAGACTCTACATTGCTCTCTGCAGAGTTTAATTTTGAAAGTCACAGTGTAAGCTTCATCTCACAATTATCAGGCATTTTTCATTGGTGGCCACCAGATGCAGTGTAGTAATAGAATAAAAAAAGCTGACTTTCAGCAGTGGTCTGCTGTAAATCAGAGCCGCAAAACAGAACAGCCTGTGAAGTATTATCAGTGGGCAACACAGAGGCAACAATGTGCTCCAAAATATTACATTAAATGCTATTTGCAGGAATTAATTCTGACTATGACTTCTGTGAACAGTGAAGGCCACAACAAATGGCAAAACCATACATAATTCTCCCAACTCTGCAGTTCAAAAATTGCAGTCAGACACATGAGTATGCCCTGGATCAACGGCAACGACTGTCTACACCCTAGCAACATTGCCTGATAGTAAAGGCTTTGGGAAGTTAGCACCGAGTTGTAGAGGCCAATTACAGGGAAGGTTGAATCTAGGATTAGTAAAAAGAAAGAGGAATTAAACAGAGTAGTAAATTCAGCTAAACACAAGAGGGAAACTGCCCTGTCTACAAATATACTTGCTGCTAGTCTTTAGTAAATAAGGCCAACATCAATATTAAATGTGATCAGTCATTCAATATTTTTCAATTTTACCCCTTAAATTTAAGTTTGCCATACTGTAGTCTTGTAGTTGGACGGTTAACTTCACTGCCTGGAACAGGAGGAAAGGGTCAATGATTTTCACAGAGAGCAGGCAGGCGATATGGCAGCAACAGGGACTAAGACTCTTGAAATTGCTGACAAATACAGAGCAGCAGTCGATGCCACCGGTAGCCAAATCCTCATATGGAATCTACACCCGAATTCAGTTACGAGAAAGTTGGGTTGCAGGTTTCATTTCCTTCAATCTTGTGCTTCTCATCCCAAGCTGCCCTCTTTGTTTTCATTTCTTGGTCAACCACATCTACGCTGTATGTCTGACAGCAGTCATATTTCTCTCAGATGGAATAGTAAGTACAATACACAACAAAAAGAACGATTACATCATATAGTCAGTAGATACAGGCCTATGCTAGTTAAGCAGGGTGGGTTACAAATTAGTTTAAAATTTAAATCCAGTTTTCAGCTATTATGCTAATCCACTTCAGGTTTGGAGTCCTCCAATTTTTCTTCACTGCCTTCTTCTACGACAGAAGGCTCTGTCATAGAACGTCTCCCTTTATCTGCCTCTTCTCTATCATATCCCTCCCCAGATATGTATTCTAGCCTTGATAGGATCAACCAACACAGAGTAAAAACTTAATTTATCCACCTATACTTTCGTAACACTGCGTGTAAAATATGACTTTGAATTACATGAAATGGGTAGAAAAACTAAACAGAAATTAATAAATGAAACAATTTCATTCAAGTGTAAGACAGCAGGAGTTTAAAACTTCAATGCTGAAACCTAGGTCTTACTGCTGAACAGAATACATGAAAAAGTAATTTATCAACCTGTTATGAAATTCTGTGGTAACCTGCTTCCAAGTTCAGTGTATTTTCTTGAAGGAGCTGTAAAACACAAAGTATTTTTCATAATCTGGATTGGTTTCTTTTTACACATTCAGGTGGGATATTCAATTAACACAGTCTAAAGGACTTGTTACATCCTAATATACAATATTCAATACTGTAAAACACCTTGGACAAGGATAGATTTTAATCCAACTAACCTCCTAGTAAAATTATATAAAAATCATTAAATAAAAATCTTTTCATAAAGTTCTGCAGAAGATTTTAATAATACTCTTCCTTTCCCTTGTGTTTCACTAATAAAACTGCAGAGAAAATTGAATTCTAACATGTAGATTTTATTAGGAATACAGTACTCGGATTTAACTATGGGTATTCTCATCCCTCCTCACAACTTGGGCAGATGCATCCAATTAATGATGAATCATTCTACATAAATTTCCTGTTTAGAACATACTGCAATCCCAGCATAACAACCTACAGAGTTCAAAATGGGGAAGAGAAACTCACTTGGTCACACATCATCACCATTTTTCTTTATAGACGCCCAAAAGGTGTTTTTTAAGGATGGGGGGTGCAGGTGGCCCAAGAAAGGAATTGTTCACTTCAGATTCCTAGATGAACTATCATAATGCTATTTTGAAGAAACCACCCTATCGTATGCAGATAGGGATGTATACGCTACACATTGTGTACAACTAGAGATGACTACTAGAATTAAGGAAAATTTGATTTATCGTGATCCTAAACACTACTCAGCCTATTTATAACAACATCATGCGTGAAGGAAATTGAGGATATTTTGATCGCTAAGCACCAGGGTGCACAAGAACACCTGTACCATTTCACTCACTGAAAGTTGGGCCACAATTCCACAGAAGGTGCTGAAAAAGATAAGAACGAACTAGACAACCAACCTGGTTCTGTTTATCCATGCTGTATCTTCAGAATAACTGAAGAAAAGTGCCTCTCAGCGTCAAAGTCAGAAGAGTATCTGCCTGTATCCTCAACTGAAAATTCTGGTCAAGTTCCACTTTCTGAAGTGGAGAGCCCATTCTCATTCTACCTACTTTGTTGATTAATTTTTGCCTTCCCTGAAGTTTTGTTTCCCCTCTTTCAGGAATTGTCATATCTTCTGCAGGAGCCTATTGCCCACATACTGCTGGATCAACCTACAATGTCCTAGTTTCTGATCCCTCCTAGGGAGGCCTGTGGTGCTCCAAACTTTGAAAGTTCACGGACATTTCAAAGGTTCTTCTTTTATTCCTGAAATGCTTTCCTCTGGAAGCTGTGTAGTTGAAAAGACTCACACCATGAAGGAAACTGATCACAGGTAATCATCTTTTTTTTTTTTTTTTAAATAATGATTGATATTTTTTTGTTTGGTTTTTTGCTTGTTTTTAAAACAACAGGAAACATTTTTGGTGCTACAGACGTGAAAAAAGTTCCCCACAAAAGGTCATAAAATCTAATACGCCACTAAATATAGTATTATTTTTTTTAAAAAAAAACAACTGATGGTCTCACAAAGATTTTTGAAAAATAGGTTGGCATATGGTTTCATTTCTCTCATCTTGAAAATTACTGAACTATCCTCTGAATAGCCTAGTATAAACTTCCACAGCATGTGGCCATCACTTAAATACTGCACTGAAAATATTTCAGTTCCCTTTAATTTGCATCACTTTTCATATATTTTGACTTTGGCTTTCAGAGTTAAGAATGCAATGGCAGGAATCATATAAGCATTTTGAAAGGTATGCAAGAGTACAGCACTATTTGATTTGTGAGAATAGAAAAATCTATAAGCAACAAAGACTACCTTTTTGGCTATCATCTTCTTCCTAGTCTTAGGGGGTCATTTTCTGTACAAGCTCATTGTTCTTGATCAGGCACTGTAAAGTGTACACTTAAATGAAACGCTCTCCAGTGCAGGGGGCAAGTTGTTTTTCTTCCAGTCTGCTCACTGATGGTTAAGATTTTAAGGCTTTTACCCTTCAACAGAGAAATTGCATTGAACTTTATTATAAGCTCCTTCTCGTTGACCATTTTGATTGCTGAGCTTTTAAAGGACACAGCCAGAAACATTCCAGATCACATAATAAATAAAACCAACTCAATAAAGGTAACTAGTTCTTTCAGAAGTTTGTAAGGACTCCAGGAGATGAGCAGTTGATTTCTTCAAGCTAAGCAAAGAAGCATGAAATGAAATTCAGCTTGCAACAAACTAAGGACACATGTAAGAAAGAACATGTCCCATTTTAATATTACTGAATACTGGGATTGACAAGGCAGTTTAACAGCAAAGAGAAAGATCCTGTAATGGAGGAAAGCCTCAAATCTATAGTGATCTGGAGGCACCCATTATTTTAAGTGATGACAATTTTAGAGGTCTACGCATGCCAGAATGTAGTTTCTATTTTAAAGCACTATAAACAGTCTATTGTAACTAAGTGGAACAAAATTCCATTGATTCTTTAGAAAATAAACTTAAGAAAACTCTTAGAAAAAACAAGTAGAAAGCTTACTACTAGCTCTAGTGATAAACTTATTAGTTTTCACTCTATGCAAAGGAAATGAAACAATATTAAGGTGAATGAATTTAGGCGTACATCAAAAAATGAAGGATTATGCTGCCAGGGAGTGAAGGATTATCATCACTTACCTCCCTCATCCAGAAGCTTCCCACTCAGGGGCTGGGATGTATCTGAAGAGTAACATGTAATGGAAATTTGTAGCATTAAATTAACTGCAGCTGATTGGAAGCACCTGATGGAGAAGAGGTGAGAATACCTGCTGTTTTAGAAGTGTGAATAGGATAATCCCCAAATCTGACTTTCTGGTCTTCTGCCCTGACATTAACTACTAAGGTTAAAATTTGTCTGAACACTGGAAAAAATACTATCATAGTCAGTTACGATAAGCTACTGGAGAGTAGTTTCCAGGCCAATAAAAAAGGCTCAAGTTATGTTTTTTAACTGAAACCATAGCCTCATGACACCAGTAGTCAAATAACCAGGCAATACACCTAGCATCAAAAGGAGATACAATTTTTCATTGATCAGTACAGTGACACAGCCAAAAAACCCAAAACAAACCAAAGCACACCTATCATCTCCTCAGTAGACTATTTAAATATGTAGGTCAAGGCTACAGAAAACAAAATCTTACCTAGTAAGTGTGTACTCCCTGAGTCCTGAATGCAGGTTCATGGCGGAAAAAGTACCTATGCATCCACGCAATCGTTTATCTCGACCGATCTTCCACGTTACAAACAGTGGGCTGGTTTAGGAAAGAAAAAACAAAACAAAAAAAGACATGATCACAGAAGCAATATTGACAGTCTGTATGAAAGGAAGAAATTCTTTACAATGAGGGTGGTCAAACACTGGAATGGGTTGCCCAGAGAGGGGGTGGAGGCCCCGTCCCTGGGAACATTCAAGGCCAGGTTGGACACAGCTGTGAGCAACCTCATCTGGTTAAAGGTGTCCCTGCTCCCTGCAGGGGGGTTGGGCTAGGTGACCTCTAGGGGTCCCTTCCAACCCAAACCATTCTATGATTATATGAAATTTCAGCAACAGTGCCCTTCCATTTCGGGCAATGGGGGACCAAATCTCTAAGATAACTCTGAGTAGGCCATAGTATTTTAGAAATGCCCTTTGCAATTCTTTTGACTGTTCTAGAAATGTTGCTCGTGTGTTGTAATAGAAAATAAGATTACTGGAATAGTTAATGGACAGAATGAAACTGCTTGGTAACAGATATGATATGCTCAGTGTCCCTCACTGTTACCCATTAGCCTTCTCCTGTGAAGGGGAAAAGCCTTGCCTTAGACATCTGTACACAAGGAACCCTCTACAGAAGGGAAAAATACCCCATCACACCAGCCACTCCTCCACCTGAACACAAATACTTTGGTCCTTAACACTGCTGGCAAGAAACTACCAGAAACCATTGGAAGACAAGAAAGTTTAGGAACACTCTCCAAACTTAAAGAACTGCCCGAGGAAAGGATATTTTCTCCATGAATCCCAAGTTAGTATTTAAGAATCTCAGAAGTGACCAGGAGTGGAGCAGAATCTCTAGCAAGTTGAACACCTCTCAATTATAGGAGTGTGACAGCTACAAAAGAAATACTTCTACTATCAAACAACTTTGTACCAATCTACACATTAAGTTAACAAGACAGAGACAAACCATGCAACTTTTTGGGGCCAAAGTTTTCCTTGCAGGTCTGGCGCACTGCAGCAATATGCAAGCAACAGAAAACCATGCAAACCCGAATTTCTCAAGGGAGTGCACGTGGCTCCTCTCAACTCTAACAAAGATTTCTAATGCGGAGATGAACAGGGGCATACAGAGAAGAAAATCATATAAAATGTATGCTTTTTCAATCCAAGTGGATTACACAAACAAGAGTGCACTTTCCCTTACTGTTAGGCTTAAAAAAATTAATAATGATTTTTTAAAAAGGCATTTCAATTGAACAACTTGACACAGAGTATTCTTGATCACAAATAGGTTCACATTTCTGCAGAACAAGCAACACCACCCCGCTCAACCGCAGAGCACCTCCCCCTAAATCCTGAAGTAAATCTGGTGGTAATTTTTGTGGGAAGTCATACGCCATTCAGGCATAAATATGTATCATTCTTGATATGAAGACTACAGCCACGCTGCACTAAGGCTGACAGAAGCAGGGTGCATCTCTGACATTTAGAGCACCTGCGACCACCACGCGCGCGTTTAAGGATGCACAACTGATTTCTCTCCAGAGCTCTTTGCTCAGGCCCCGCTCTTCAGCTTCATACGCATGCACAAACCAACATGCTGAATTCATCTTGGTTTTCATTGTAGCTGTTTCCTACACGGTGTACTTACTACACAGTCCACAGCTATCGCTATGAAGATCAAGAAATCAATCTAACATGAGGCAACCTACCTCAGGCTAGCACCTGAGAAACAGGAATTACAAAAAGCAAACATAATTACCACATGTGCCTTTAAGGAGGGGAGCACATCCAGACGCATAGACACAGTCAAAAATTCACAAAAAGTCAAGTTGGCTGGATCAAAAAGTAAGAATCTTCTTCCGTCGCTATTCTCAGCTGCAAATAATGAGCAGATTTACAACAGTGCACCGTGAGATTAACAATGCCGCACCGCAAGACAACCTGTGATGACTATGTCTTGTCTGGCTCCTCATCTGAAGGATCAGTAAAAGTATAATCTGCAAGTTTTGCTGTATTTTGTGAAACAGAAGCCCCCTTTCTAGCTATGCTGAGATTCTTAAAATACACTAAGGCTAAGAGCTTTATTATATGAGCAGATCAGTCACTGCGCAACCGCATGAATCTCTGCGCAGTGTAACAGAGGCGGATGTAACTGTCCTGGGGGTATATACCTGGGGGTGGTGGTGGTGGGGTGGACTCTCAAGGAAAAGCCCATATTCCTTTTCTCCTTCCATCCCATTCGCTTTGCCTGGTGTGGCACAAAATATTCATCCTGCAATGGCAGAAAAGAATATGCCTCTTGGTCCCTACAGCACCAACACACCAGCATCCGGTCCTCCCATAAGTTTACAAAACCTGTTATCGCCCGCTGGTAGAGCAGTTTCCTCCTTATTCCATTAAACTGGACAAGTTTCCTTCTTTCAATGATGATGAGTAGAAAAGGAAGCTGAAGTCATCTCTTTCTTTTGGATTTGCATTTCCTTTTATTTCTTTTTGCCCCCTTCTTTTGTCTTTTTTTTTTTTTTTTTAAAGTTGTTTGATAACAACTGAAGAGCATGAAGCCATCGGGGTCTATTACCTAGCATTTAGTAGAACGCAGGTTATTACACTATTCTCCATTCAGGGCAACAAGTGGCATTTTACTAGCATTTTCAAGAAAGGTATCGCAGTTCCCCTAAATGGTATCAAAACAATTATTAGGTCGCAATGGCACTGAAGACACTCTCTCCGCTTGCACAGAAACAAGCCTGAGGAAGATTCAGATCGGACTTTAGGATTATTCTCTTGACCTTTATCTTTGGATTATGAGATTTATTAGCTGTAATACACTTAGTGGAGGCCTATAATTCAGGGAAACATATACGCATTTACTTTCTTGTCAAAATGGAATTCCTTCTAGGATGCATGGTTACTGCTACTTTAAAAGAACACTAGAGGAAAACATCCAGAGACCATCACTGAATGTCAAACAGATTACTGAAACATTTGCGTATGCTTTGAAGGTCCTTGTCAATGAGTACCACCAGAAAAAGTAAAGGTTACATATATATTTTTTTGTACTAGTGGTAGTAGTAGTATAAACATACCGTTCATACTAAATTTAAACCTCTATCCATTGGGTACATGGACCACCACTGGTAGCCATACATACGCTATACATCACAAAATCTGACTATAGGTGTTTTTCCAACCTTTCAACTTCTGTATTCCCCCACACTTGCCTCCCTCTTCCCCAGGGGCCACTAAAGCTATCAGCATGTCTACACAGAAGACACAAGCCTACTGAACGGAGTTACTTTTCTTAATTACCATCACAGATGTCTTCAAAGTCTAACATGGACCAAAGGCTGAGGATTCTGACTCTTAAGATTCAAGAAATAAGGCTTAAAGGGACCCTTCAGGACTCCTGCTATCGTAAGGCGTAATTATATTATACAATTCTGTTCATAAATGATCCACATTCTCCATCTTAAAAATTACTAGAAATAATGGGGACAAACCCCCCAAAATGAAAAATGAGAAGGTTGTCTCAAAATCTCACCGAAGTTCAGAACCTCTGGAAACATTCCAGCTTCCTGCCAAAATGTTTTCCCAGTCAGCTTGTACCTAGTTATTCTTGTGCCAACATTGTCCTTTAGTTTAAATAGGTTTTTTCCCTTCCCGGTTATTATTCCCCAAAGTATTTACAGAAAGAATTCATATGCCTCTTCAGAATTCATTTTGCTGAACTAAATGGGTTGTGTTCATTCGGTTTCCTCTCAAAGGGGATCTTTCCATTCTGACCATCACAGCTCTTCTCTACACCTTTTTCCAGTTTAAAATTTGCCTTCTTGAACATCAGTGCCCAGAACTGTACGCAGAATTAGAGAGGAGGGCCTCGCACCTGCTTCCATCTCTGAACTAGAAACGCTGACTGCTACATTTTGGGATTGATTCTCACAGCCTAATACATAAAGTCGAAGTCTGCCGTTCAAAACCTTACAGAGCATTTCTAGTCTTACAGTAAACAGAGTCAACAGAAAACCTGCTTGCAGAACCTAGGCAAGCTATACAGAGAAAAGAATTTGTTTCTTTTCAGCGATGTTCTTTGGCTTTTTATTGGTATCCTTGGTTTCAGCTGCTTGCCTATTTTCTCCAAACCCACGATGCTTTTCTTGTGTTTTAAAGCCATAAAACCACAAATAAACTTGCCATCTAACATAACTGCAAATCTGAGATCTGAGGCTAAGAGCCAAACTCTACAAATATCAATGTCAAAACCAGCTAAGTAAATACGTATTTTCAACTAGAAAAAAAATACTTAATTTTCATCTGTTATCTGTTTTTCTTAAAATAGAATAGGGAGGGGTTTTAGACCTAAAATGAAAATTTGCACCTCCAGGCACTTGAAAGAAAAAACAGAAGAGAACAGAAGATAAAATCTTCACTAAAAAGCAAAAGAGGCAGCAGACGTGATGCTAGGAGTCCCTTTTTATCCAGTGATGTACAGCAAGGATCTGTATTGCATGCTGGAGAGCCAAGCCCTCTTTTTGCCTAAAGAAGTTTGAACCCACGTATCCCATGAGAATGGGAGAGCATATTGGGGTGAGTGGTCTCACCTTTCTGACTCTGGCTCCCTCTTGACCTAGTATAAAGCTGGGGGGGGTGGGTTGTTGTTGTTTCTTTGTTTAAAAAAAAAACCAAAACAAAAAACCATTCACCAAACCAGATGCTGCGCTTCCCTGGAGGGCTCTAACAACCAGCTTCAAGTAGTTCTCTTACTCAATTTAGGGTGAAGCATCTTCTTAAAAAGCAAAACAGCTCCAAGCTTGGGATTGGGCCCTCTTGAACCAAGAGACTTGTAAACTTACTTGTCCAATGGCTTATCCAGCTTCTCATCGTGGTGCCAGGAACCTCCGACATACCCTGCTGACAGTGTTAGCAACAGGAGCGATACAGAGCACCCCAAACACTCAATAGCTGAAAGTTGGTGGGAGATGTTTCAAATTGTACAGAAGCAGAATGGACCAAATCCAGACCCTCAGAAGCATCTGTAAATATCTTAATCATTCTTCTTTCATATTTTGTGGGGCTTTGTTTGTTTGTGAGCCACACACTGAAAAAATATTTCCATCTAAAACCCTTTGCAGGTACCACAGCAAACTCACACATGACCTGAAGACTTTACGCTTTCCATCCAGCCACTGCCTCATTTACTATTTATTGAAAAGTCTTGCCCAGGTCTAATCTAAATAGCAGTCAACTGTTTCAGTTACTTGCGATAGAGATTGTCAGGCACTACTCCATGAAAACCAGCTGATCATATATATTGTTTTTGCAAAACTGAAGAGATAGTTGCACCACAGTAAGAGTTCAAACTACTTTTGCTTCCTTATATACAACTGCTGTCATCAACAGGGGCGTACATACATAGTCTGTCTCCTTGACAGACTACTGAAACATATGCATGTATCCACCACCCTAAACACCAACCTTAAAGGCCAGCCAGCGTGTGGCTGGAGCACGGGTCACCCGATCAGAGCACTGCCCTACGTGTCCCTTCAGCTACAATTACACTGTTTTCATTAATGAAGGAACGAGGACAGCCCTGTATTTTACTTGAGCATTAATCTGTTACAACTTCTGGAGAATCGGAGCAATTCACATGAAGGTCACAAGGTATAAACCTATATAAACATTGAAAGAAAGTATCAAAATAGTCTCTTATACACCATGCTTACCAGTGCCCTAAGCACATTTCTTTTTCATGTTTTACAATCAAGATCGCCAATAAATCCATTATTGACCTGCTTCATATATGCTACTGAAAATATTTAGACTGAAAGCAGAAACGTGCAAGCTATTTTAGTGATCAGTCGGCTATCACAGTAAGAGTCAGCATGCCAATAACTTACACTGACATCATGTAGAAAGCACTGTTAAAAATATCCTCGTTTAATATAAAGCAGCACTGGATACAAGTTGCCTTTTATTTACCAGGACATTTAATAAAAACGTGAAGGGATTCTTTTAAGTTGGGGTGTGGGGGAGAAGGCAAGGAGTGTGAACACACTGGTCCTCTTTGGTACCATCAGAAGCAGGATGAAAAGTTTCTCTTCCTTGTTATGGATAGGGAGGAAAAGAAAGGAGAGGAAGGTGCGAAGAATAGGGGAAAGGAAGAGTAACAAATGAAGAATAGTTCTCTGCTTTTATAAAAGAGGAGAACTTTTGAAGTGAAGAAGGAAGTGAGAACTTTTTTGGTTTCACTTTAAGACTTTCAAGTAATTAAAAAAAACTTGTAGGACTTTGAAGTGAAGAAGTTTAAACTTGATGAACTGAGAGGTAAAACGATATTTAGACAGACATTTTAATTCTAGTTATTTAACCTCCCATCTTTTATAACCAGAGAAGGGAAGAAAGTCTCTGCAGCCCTAATGTTACTTGACACCCAGGGCTGTAGGATCATGAAAAGTCAGCGCACTCACCCCACTGCTTCCACTCCAGCTCCGAGGACTTCCAATCTACCGCATGCCCAAAAAGCACTCTAAATAAGCAAAGTTGCAATGGCAACCTTTTCCTTTTTCTTTTACACAAGTGAACAAGCTATTGTTCCTAAATTCTAGAAATTTTAACATATTTTTTAACAGAAAGCTTACTCTATCTTCTTTGGGGTCATGCTATACCTTCAAATAATGCTAAACCCTCCTGTAATATTGTTTCAAACTAGAAGCGTCTGGAGAAAGAGAAATGGAAGTTTATCATTAGAACAGCAGGCTGCGAGCCCTCGCACAAGTAATGCCAGCCTTACTCAGAATCACAGAAAGCAGCCTCCCTGCTAACCGATGCACTCCAAACTTTGTTATACTCCAGACCGTGGCATTTCCAGATGTCCCAACTCAGTGAGCTAATTCACATTACTCAATATAAGAGAATACAGCTTAGTAAGGGAGGAGGCGGGAATATGTACACCGATAGCTGAATCAAGGCTATCTGCACATACGCTCCAAGGCACAGGAGAGGGGCAGATATGTTCAAGTATCCAGTTTGTGATGAAGGGGGAAACTTGACAGGTGGTATTATGGAACTGGTCAACAACAACAACAAAATCTCCTGAGAACCTTTCTGCAACAGTCGTACAAGCACACAACGTAGTGCGAGGACATTTTAGCTTACCAGATATATTCTGGGAAAAAAATCTGGTAAGACACATAGAATCATAGAATGTTTTGGGTTGGAAGGGACCCCTAGAGGTCACCCAGCCCAACCCCCCTGCAGGAGCAGGGACACCTTTAACCACATCAGGTTGCTCACAGCCATGTCCAACCTGGCCTGGAATGTTCCCAGGGATGGGGCCTCCACCCCCTCTCTGGGCAA
>NW_009258541.1:144458-171865 GCF_000687185.1 Egretta garzetta | reverse complement strand
GGGCTCCAGCCCTCGGATCATTTTAGTAGCCCTCCTCTGGCCCCGCTCCAACAGGTCCATGTCCTTCTGGTGCTGAGGGCTCCAGAGCTGGACGCAGGGCTCCAGGGGAGGTCTCACCAGAGCAGAGGGGCAGACACAGGGAAATCAAGAGAAGAGTTCATGCACCTCCAAAAGGGAAGAAGGAAGAATGGCAACACTACCCTCCGCCCCCCCAAAATTTATAAAGACAGAATTTGATAAATGTAGACAATTAATATATAAGATGTGCTGGAAGGCAAGAGAAGCAAGAAAAGGAAGGAAAAGTCAGTACCTCCTCACAGGGGATCTCCTCAAAGGAAATGAGCACAAGTGCAATAAAGACCAACAATCACAGTAATAGATAGTCTTGGAGAAATTTTAAATAAATCAGGTTACTGAAAAGAAAGCCAGAAAAACAGCAAAGCACAAGAAAAAGAGGCACAATGAACACAATCGATTTGCAACATGATATATGAATATTGACGAGTATAAAGGAAAAAACCCTATAATTTACGACAAGAAAAAGACATGGAAATTGTTGGCCAGCTATTTAACTCAGAGACTCAGGGGAACAGCTGACAACAGAAGATGCTTAGAAACCCAAACTGTAAAAAGTTCAATTTAAAGAATCCTAATGGTAAGAAACAGGGGTGCTGGGACTGACTGCCTGGGAGGACGGACAGCTGCCATCATCAGGGTATCCTCAAAGGCCTCCAAAACCAGGCCAGTGTCAGAAATACTGTAAATATATTTGATTCCACCCTTTAGAGACAAGACCAAATTGCCTCCTGATGTTTACTGCAGACTCATTTTCTGATTTTGTATGACGCAATGTAAGAGAACAAAGGGACAATTCACACTCGAAACTATCCGTGAAACTGTGGGAGAGACAATTGTCATTACAAACCTCCAGGATCAGGAAAAAAACATCTTAGAAAACACACATTGGTCTTACACTTCTGTATGTTTCCTTCTGCGTAGCAGTATTACAGGAGTACAGAAAGAGAGATCTGTAACATTAACCGTATTCTAAAGATCATAAACCATTATTTTTTTTATTGCTTCAAAGAACGTAAGACTGAGTAGCTTCAGCTAGCTTCAAGGTGCTATTCCACATTTACTTGAGTGCATAAGCACTTTCTGAATTACAAAGAGAAGCCATTTTCTTCAGCAACTTATCTACAAGTTCAAAGTGGGCTCTGAAGTGACAATTTAGAGAAGCCCAGGGATGCTATTTTTCCTTTTCTGAAAGCCGTATGAAGAGCCTTTTGGGGGGAAGGGTAAGGATCACTTTTTTTCCGTAGAATTATCTCACCTTAAAGACTTTAGTTTCTTCTTCAGCCTAGTTAGCTTAGATGCAAACAAAAAGCTAGTTTTTCCACTACAGTACCATGTAACACATATTTTGACATGAATTTAAAAAGCACTACTTGCTTGGCTACTTTTACACAATCGGAAAAAGAATTAGCTATTGAGTAAAGTGTCTGAAATCCATTACCCTGCCTGTGCCCAATTACACACACATACACAAAACCCCCCAGCTTATTAGGATAATGACTTCATCTAGCAAAATTCATCAAGACTGGAGCTCATAAAAAAAAAAAAAACCAACATAAATTTCCCCAAACACGAGTAAATTTATTCTGTGATAACATTCTTCTTCCTGTGGGAGATATGCTGAGATTCTTAAAAAAAAAGTCTATATTGCATATAGTCCTTCACTCTATACTTCTTCAACACATTTAGTCAATGAAGAAGGTTTGTTACTGCCAATACACAACGATCCAAAGACAATCACCACAACCTACTGGCTTCAGAAGCTGGAAGCAAGATTTGCAATTTTTTTATTTAAAATAACAATATCATTACTGAAAAAGTTCTTAAATACTTCTGAAAGCAGAGCATATTCTTTCAATCACTCAGGACTAAATGCTCAAACGAGCAACTCTTCCAACTACTGTATATCAGAAACAAACACTACGAGATTTCTTTCTTTCTTTACCTATATAACGGACTCAGTATATTTGGTGGTTTTCCTGAAATCATTACACACCCTAGAGAGATCAGCCTCACAATCAAAACCTGAGCTGCTAGGTGTGAATTTGTTAGCAAGTTCTGCTTAGCTAAGCAGCTAATCTTAAGGAAGGTCAGAAAGCAGCTACTATTTTAAGAAAATCTAGTTTAAACAACACATAATCAGGGTTAAAAATAAGAGGACTGCTTACTGGTAGGTCATTTTCTAAAGTGAACCTACACCACCGTAATTAAGATTGCATTCAATATATTCAAATTCATTTAAAAAATGGACATAAATTCACAAACACAGCCAGATGATGTGGCTGTTCATTTGGCTGCAGGACCAGCACTGCCGTTCCTGTATCCTGTATTAGACAAGCTGAGGCAATATGGGCAGCATTCCAGAAAAGAGAAGGTAAAAGTAAGTTTCAAAGGGGGGGAAAAGCAACTTTTAGACTTTTAGGTGTGCCTAGATTCAGTCAGACTCTACTCTGTATTTGCAAAGTCATTCTCTTGCATCTTCTCCCTTCAACTCTTTCAAGACAAGCCATCAACTTCATGAAACAAATTGAGTTTCTATGACATATGTTCCTAAGTTCACTGTTCATTTTGCTAAAATAAATATTTACATGTAACAAAATCCAGAACTACTCAGAAATCACACAAGTTGGTTATGTAGGCTTATTTAGCACTGCTAAAAAAAGATTTGAATATTTACAGTTCCTCGGAGAAACAAAATCGACAGTAAAAGTTGCATTCTACACAAGCAGAGAATCACAGCTCAGGACAAAACCGGTTTTACCCACCTCTATGCTAAAGACAGTTTTTAATGTTGCCAGCCCACAAGTGTGTCTGAACATAAGGGCTTGCAGCATGACATAACTGCACTTTCAAGAAACAACCTTCAAAATCGTAACGTCCTCCATGGAGGGCGGTACGGGTGGCAACGTCAGGGCACTTAGTCCACAGCACCACAGGGCACCTGGAAATTCCTCAGGATGGCACCTTCCATACAGGTCATCTAATTACTCACTTCATTGCTCAGGGTCACTGATGCATCTTTAAGTCTATATATCTTGTTTTGGGGTGAGTCACTTGAATTTTCCTCTAAAATGGGACGTTTCTTCCCAAAATTCCCATAATGACAACCTCAACTGGGTATAAATTGAGTCTGTATGAAGGACTGATTTGTCATGGTGTCTGCACAGGCCCAGAGCTGAGCATGCATACATTAACCAAGAGGACATACCGGTTAATCAGCTCCTACTGCTTCAAATTACAACACTTCAACATCGTTCCAAATGCAGTTCTTGTCCACCACAAACCCAAGATCATCAAGCAGTTCTGTATCTCAGTCAGCACATATCAAGTTTATACATCTGGATAGCTGCTAAATCATTAAGTTAAATTAAGTCATCTAGAATTGAGTATCTTCAGAACACCAATCCCTAGGGCTGTATTTTAGCCACTAAAGCCATTTGTATTTCCAAGACATTAAGATCAAGTTTAAGTGAGGATCCAACACAGATCCTATGCAGTTAGGCCAGAAAGCGTACAGGCATGGCTGTATTTTTTAATCAAAGTTTTTTTCATTAAAAAAAAAAAACCAACACAAACCTTCAAAATATTTCTAGCCCATACAGCTGTGGAGACAGTTTTCCAAGTATGACCCAAGCATTAGCCAATGCAGTATCACAAGGTTATTCCAGCACCTTGGCTGCTGATCTTGGCAACAGCAGTGTTAACAGCCTTAATGTTTACTATTTCTTGTCAGAATCACGCATGCAACAGGGAAACCATTAGTCATTTCAAATTTAAAATACTCCTCGCAATGATGAAGAATGGTGGCACAAAGCCGTCACCCACACAAAAGAGGGACGGGAAGACATGATTTGAGAGTAGATGTGAGGAAGAAATAGCAAGAAGTAAAATGGAAAATTCATAGCTCCTCCAGAAGGCTGTGGAAGTGAAGGAACACTGGGGAAAGAAGTTTTTTTGATCTTACTCTGAATGCTGAGCACAAGGAGTCTGCTAGTCTTAAAATAATAAAAGCTAACGACGTAAAAAGGAACTCCCAGAACGGAACAAGGGGTTACATCGTCTTTAAAGCACAGCAATTGTGATGCCAAAGTTCCTCACCAGGGTATTATCACAGTACTCTCTGTGATCATGCACACCATGATCCCCTGCCCTTCCATATTTAACTCTGACTAGCTGGTTTAGCCTTCTATCTTGTAAACTTCTGCTAATCCTACCCAAGTCCTGACCGGCAAGGTAAATTTCCAAACATGCTCCACAAAACCAACCAACCAACCAAGTATCTCTATTTTGACACCAAAAATCACTAAAGACAAAGAATCCGCTTTGCTTTTTTTAAAAGGCTTGCTATTTTATACATATTCTTTCCATTAAAGATGCCTGCAAGTGTCTCAGCACAGGTCTAGAAGGAGCACCGCAGCTCGAAGATGGACATCCCTCAGCTACTTCCAGGCGAGCACGCTTATCTGGGCAGCACAGCGCCATACGTGTGATGGCAGATAGGATGGCTCTGCACCTGGCCTACTTGATTCTGGTTCTTATTAAGCACTAGATCAGGAACTTCTGAACTGCACACAGTCTTGTAACAAAGCCATAACCACATAACACCCCTCTGATCAGCATTACCAGCCTCACACAATCTGAGATGTGACAAGGTATTACAGAATGGGAATACATAACCAAAAAAAATATCACAATTTATTCAACAAACAGTGCAGAAATACAGCAGTAACAGGCGCTGTTGATACTGCTCAAGGGGAGGGTGATGAAAAGCAGGTGTGAGTTTGGACTCGCCAGCTCCCATCTCTCATCAAGCTAAGGAGCCCTCCAACCCACGGGATTCCAGCCTTCTTGGCAGCCCAGCATCAGAATGGCAGGGATGGAAAAGCTGCAGAAGCCCATCTCTACACAGCTCCTTATGGGAAGTAGTAGGGCACCCATGGAAGTAGTAGGGCACCCATGGAAGTAGTAGGGCACCCATGGAAGTAGTAGGGCACCCAATGCCAAATACCACTGGTACATAGAAATTTAAAAAACAGTTGCTTACTTGAGAACTGACAGCTTCAGTGTGTACTCCTGCCTCCATCAGACTCTGAACTTGTTACGTTTCAAAATTCATTCTTCTGCCCATTGTGCTCATTTCTGTATTTCCTGTATTTTTATCCTTTGTTTTCCTTCCCTTCCATCTCCTTTTCCATTTCTGTCCTCCCTCCATCTTTTTCATACTTAATCCATCTCCCTTAGTGACCAGCTTTTGAAAAAACCGAAGAAAAACTAAAGTAGTAGTAAAGTAGTAAAGTTATTGCATTCCACATGCCCATTACAAGTCAGTGAGAGTTGAGGCCCTTCTCCCTAAATGGGCTGCTACTTGCTTTCATAAATTCTGGAACCCTCATTTTTATTAAAACCTCTGGAGGATTCAGCACGTTCCCAAAAACTCAGTAAAAAGTTATGAGAAAGTGGATCTTGAATTTTGTAATGCAAACACGAAGACTTAACTCCTCTTATCAAAATAATGCTTAATCTTTCAAGACAGTACATATGCTTATTAAACGCACCCAGAGTAAGGACTGTACCTCCAGATAAATTTTTGCTCTAAGGTCAAAAGCAACCAAGAACAAGTGTCAATACATTTGAGGTTATTAAGACACCATAGTTTGTAACATTTAATAAAATTATATAACAATATGTATTTTACAGTATAAAACTGTTCAAGTTTATGCTCTGACCTACTTAAGCAAATTGGTTTTCCCCAATTGCACAATTATGAAGCAGAGCAGAAAAATCAGACTTTATGAAGTTAATAAAACAATTCAGTGTCATTACAAATTATTAATGTTATTACTTCAGAGTCTGCAGTCACCTGATTATGACTTTCTACGGGGCGTATTTAAGTATTTCTAAGAAATACAATTTTGTTTCCCAATACCTTTATTATTAGTCATACATTATACTTCTTTTAATCAACTCAAACTAACTTCAGATTATACACTGAAACTAGCCACAAAAACTATTAAAGCAAAGCTGGTATTTTCTCCCTGGCTATTCCTACCTTTCTCATACCCCAGAAGACATTAGAGGATTTCATGTTCCCTCTTGTAGCAATAGAAAAAACAGGAAAATACTGCATTTGATCTAATAAATAGTTTGCATCAAGTAATTTGGGCGACATTTTAAGTGTTTTGAACAGGACAGGTCCCAGCCAAAGTCACTTCCCCACCCAATTTTCAAAGGAAGTGAGCAACTTAAAACCACATGCTGCTCCCTTATCTAAAAACGAGCTCAAACCCCATGTACCCCATGTTCACATGTAGTCAGATTAACAAACCATTTCACAAATTAACAAGTGTTCAAATTAAGAAGCACTTAAAGGACTGGCTCTACTTATCCTCCCCCAGCAACACTACGCAGCTTCCTCCCAAGGAGGGGCAAACAGTCCTGGATTAGAGATGCTGCTGTCAAAGAGCAGTAGTTTAAAGGATGCACCACAGTCAACCCTAAAAACATAAATTGGAAGCTGTGCAAGTCAAAACTGAAACAATTTCAGTACCACCGAAGATCTTATGTATATTTTATGATCATTCTACTTACAAACTGGAATTGAGACAAAATATTTCTAGTGAAAGCATTTGCCTTCAGAGAGTTTTCAATTAATGCTTTGAAAGGATTCAGCAGAATCCCTTCCTAAAATTCCATTGAGTAAAATATACCCAAAACCAAATGTTTTAAGAACACCACATCCAAAATGTTTTAGAAAGCTGTGTAAGGTCCCCAGAACTTCTGCCCTGTAAAAGAACAGTGAAGACAGTACTAAAGAGATCAGATACAAATAGCTCCAGCTCCTGGATTCTTTCTTTCCTTAGAAGTCACTAGCAAGAATGCAGCAAACATTAGTTTTGAGGTGCTAGTGTAATGTTGCCCCTTCTATCACTAGCACTATGAGTCAGGCACAAAATTAGTTTTTGAAAGTTGATAGGGAAAAAGCATTCTCTAGGCACTAAAAGTCTGGAAGTTCAGCACCACAGCACCATTTCCATTCTTCTAAGAGAGCAAGCAATTCCATACTCACAAGTAGTCGCTGCATATTAACTACAAGCCAAGAGACAGAGAATATTGTTTTGCATAGATTTCAGACAGCAGCTTAATACACAACTCCTACCTTTACAGTCTACACATACTACCTTAAAAGAAAGTCTGTTCTCATTGCCAATGAAGATACTGAATTTTTCCTTCTGCTCACTGGACAGTTTTACCCAAACTGCCACTGACCATTAGCAATGGGGATGCTGGGTTTTCATAAACTGGGATGTTTTTTTTTTCCTGCTGAAATATTACCTGAAGCAGTTAGTCAAGATATCAGTGAAAACCAGGAGCTGTAGTTATTAAAAGGTCACGCAACATTTTATTAAAGCTACAACTGGGATTCTCTTGCTACAGACGAATTGTAACTTATGTTTTAATGAATTTCAGCTGTGAGACATGTTCTTGCAAAATATTAGATGAATGAGTGGAAGGCAGGCAGAAATTTATGCAATTTGTTCTGGAAAATAACTTTGTTAATTAAATTCACACACTTCATACATACAAGACACTAGACATACAGTCATAAAGGCATCCATTTGGACCTTTAAAATGCTTTTTGTTAGTTGCCAAATGCATGATGCATGCTGAGACATAAGGACCTAGGGGCACAACATAAACAGCTGAACAAAAAATTTATGCCAATAACTGAGAATTTGCCAAGCCTGTGAGACATTAACACACAGGAGTTTTCTGCTTAAGTGGAACTTAGTTCAAAGGAATGAGAAATATTTAAAAAAACCTAAGAAAAAAATGGAACTACGCAGGATTTTTTTATAGCAGTAATGTTACAGAACTTATATGCCAAGGTGTCAGCTGACAGGAGAGACTGCAATTCAGCCAAACACTCAAAACTATTCCTTTAAAAATCATTGATCCTTGTCCATGTTAAACTACATATTCTGAAGGTCCACTGCATAACAGCAGCTTGCAAGAGACTTGAAACACTAGGAACTATACAAGATACATTTGTGTATACTTTATTTTTAAAATGCATAACTTTGAAAATTTAATAAATATTCGATTATGTTGGTACTGGTTTTAAGAAGCTCATGATAATGTTGCAAGACAAGCTGAAAAACAAGCCTCAGCAGAATTTGAATTTGCCCTCTAATTCAGACTTCACTAACTCTACAGCTGGAATAAATTAATTTTTTGGAACACAAGAATTGCGATTAAATCAATGTACTCTGCATTGCACTATTTGTATAGAACTTAGCCATGTAATTTAACCAATGAGACAACAGTTCAAAGGCAGACTAAATACAGTGCTGGAATGAGAGCCAAATGGAATTTATATTTTTGTCACAGAAAAGACATAGTAAAGACGGTGCTTTTAAGACTGACAAAAATGATTCCAAATCAGGGAGTTCTCACTGGTTTGAAAGTAATGTCTGCTGTGGAGACTGGATGTTTTTAAGACAGACATCTGTCAGTCAGCATAGGTATAAAATACAGAGACATCACGCCTTCAGATGAACTAGATGATCTCTCCATGTCTTTCCACCCCTTAAATCACAAATGACTGCATAGATGGTTGAGTAACAGCAAAGTGCAGAGCTGTTGCTTAAATAAAAACAGCCTCACCCAACCATCCCATCCCCAGATAGCCAGCCTCCTTTCTTGTTCTGGAACAAACGTGTGATTGGGGAACTGATCCGGTTAAAAACATCTCTCTCCTTTTTGCCAGCCTGTTTCTCTGCTTGTTTCAATGTGCAGGAGCACGTGCAGGGCTGTCGGCTTGAAAAGAGAGGAAGAGGCAAAAGGAGCAGTGAAAAGGGCAAGGATAATGACTGCTTACATCTGCACCCCACAAGGAGACATGCATGCAGTCTGGCTTAAACAAAAAGGAACAGCAGTAAGATTTTTGAAGACAGATAATTACTTTTATTAGATCAACCTATATGGCTGGAAAAAGCAGAGGAGCTTTCAGACACATTGCTCCTTTAGCAGATTAGGCAAAGCACGAGAGAACAAAACTGCTCATAATGTAAACATAACCGTGCTAACCTTGAACAAGAAAAGCACTTAGCATGTAAGCCACAGAGAAGCACGTTAGCGACAGGCCAGATGACCAGTCACTGGTCCCTTTGGAAGAAAGAATGATGCAGTAATACACAGAGGCAGCGTATCTAATTGAGGGGCCAATTTTTAGTACGCAGCAGACATGCCTTAGTTACTCTCAGACATCAAGATAACAGACAAAGCAGCATTTTCTGAGCAAGTACAGTGGTTACTACACGCTGTCACCAGCCATACAATTAGACAGCCAAAGACACTAGCTCTAGTACAGGAAATTACTGGAGGAGACAGCAGCATCTTTACAGGCTTCCCCTGTTCTTACACTCTTCCAGCAGTATCTGCCACCGGCCGTCCCTGGGAGAGAACATACAGGGCTAAGAGGATCCTCATCTGGGACATCTGTTCTTTCACTGCCTCTTATCAAACACAAGTTCAGACAGATACAGAGATGCTGTATACAACACAGTAATTTTGCTTCCAAAAAATGCACTTTTTGTATTTGAAGACTGACCAGTTTAGGGTTATGCTTTCATTACAAGGGAACAAATCCAAAAAGTTAAAAAAAAAAAACCCAACCAAACCACAAAACACTGCCTCATATGAACCTCACCACAGTTTTATAATCAATAACTAGCAATGCCACTGAAAAAGGCGCTCTCGTGTTGCCGACTTGTTTTCTGTTCCACATTTCATCATGTCTTTTTGCCATCTCAAGCATTCATGTGGTTGTAAGTTGGGTCAGAGCTAATCTCTTAGGAACAATCCACCCTCCAGTTGATATCACTGTGTCCTGTTGAATTAGGGATTCTCCTCGTAGCAGACTAGGAAGAAGCAGGCAGGGGTATCGGACGACTTTACTAGACACACAGCTAGCTCTATTTGTGGCATCTGACAATCAGTTGGCACACCACCCATCAGATGCAAAGGTACCAACCTCACGGGGCTTCTACACTGATTACTTCGTGATTCAGCGAAGAAAACAGTAGTCCATGGGATCCGTGCTAGTAACAGTAGTGTATGGAAACACAGGATGGATGCTCTAGAGAGCAAGCCCAGGTCACCGGGCAGAAGACTTACATTCAGGATTCTCATGGTGTTATTTTCTGAAATGCTGCCAGTTCCACATGCAAGGCCTCAGAGGGAGGCCGAGATAGGAAGTCTATTATACAGAGGGACAGGATTTAGGCATGATGAGAACAGGAAGAACTTGTTAGGCATGCACATTAGTCATGCCAGAGTCAGCCAGGCTGCCATGCTAATAAGAGTTTTGGAACTTATAAACACTTCAACACTACTGCTAGAAATTTCAGAAGTAACACATGGGAAGCCCAAACGCTTGGCCTCACCCAACACCCTCAAAGTAGAAGCATCTCCAAGACTTGGTAGAAAGAAGAAAAAAATCAGTACAGTAGAACTCTGAGAGGCTACCAGCTTACTCAGCAATTCCAACAGGAATGACAAAGAACAGGCGGGTGGGGAATGGCACTGTATATGAAGGACATATAAACATTCAATGGCATAAAGTATTACAGGAGAAGAAAAACCCAATGAACTTCTTATGGTAGAAGTCATATAATCAACTAATAAAGATGTAACATCAACTACACTACCAGTTCGGGGAGATTATAAAGTCGCAAGTTTAGGAAAGGTACTAACAGTGAGCAACTGAAATCTCCTGATATAGCATGGACCCTTGTGCCTCATCAGAAGAGCATGTAGAGAATTTTTTTTCCAAGTAATGACTGCTTCCTTGGAAATTAGCGCTAGGACCTACCTGAGAAGATGCCATTTTTGATTTGGTTTTGACTGGTACACAAGTCCTAGCTGAAGGGTATCAATAGGAAAGCTGCTCTGTAACGGTGCCTGCAATGCAATTATATTTCAACACTGTAATGGAATACAGAAGGCAATAAAAATATTTGGCACATGGATAATGAATTTCAAGAAATGCAACAGTGTAAAAAAAATTGAAGTAATTAGTAATCCTCCCAACCCATTCCCTCTCAAAAAAACCCAACCAAACAAACCAACCCAAACACACACAACCCTAAAAGGAGCAATCCAAACAGCAACAAGACTGCAGGAGCTTGGAGGCTATTAAAACCAAAATGACACCCCCCAGTTGTGTCCCCCTCCCCCCCCCAAAAAAAACCCCAAAAGCAGACAAAATTCTGCATTAAAAGGCCAGGTAAAACACTTGCCACAGTTAGAAGAGAAAACAAAAGCAGTCAAAAGAATACCTCAGCCCCAACAACAAAATCCTATGCCCTGCATGACTGAATAGGCAAGTTAAGGAGGGCATCAGAGCGAGGTCAGCTTTTAAAAACAGAAAGCTTGCCTAATGAAAACAGAAGAGATTATAAAATACATGCTAGGTCAAAGGTAAACAGTAAATAAAGAACTAAAAATGTTTGGGCAGCACCTTGCACACAACTACATCAAAAGCAGGAAACCAACTAGAAAGAACAGGGGGATCTCTTGCAGACCAAGGTGAAAAAGGGATACAAGGATGAGGGCACCAATGCAGAGCAGCTCACTGAACACTGTTCCTGGTCTTTACTGGTAAAGTAACTGGGGAGACTTTCACGCCTGTCTTAATAGCATATAGATCAGAGGGACTAGGTCAATTTGAATTAAGTACAGAGGAGGCATTAGGCTGAATGGACAAGGTAGGCGTAGTTCACCTAGACCAGGCGTTTACAGGACAGTTCCAAACCTAAACCTGAAGAACTGCTGGGCAACAGGCTGCCAGCGTAACTCCAGTGCACACAACAGACCCTAAAAGGGTTGGCACTGCAGAAGAGCAAATGTCTCTCAGAGCGGCTTTCCTAGCAATACCCTTTAGCTAGGACTTGTGTACCAGTCAAAACCAAACCAAAAATGGCATCTTCTCATGTAGGTCCTAGCACTAATTTCCAAGGAAGCAGTCATTACTTGGAAAAAAAAAAGTTCTCTACATGTCCTTCTGATGAGGCACAGGGTCCACTTTGTATCAGGACATTTCAGTTTCCCACTGTTATTACCTGCTTTGACATTTGAAGGGATCTTTCTGAAGGTGTTCTGTAGATAGTTATGAGACTTTCCATCCCTGCAGAGTAACAGAGATCAGATCGCTGTGCACACGGACAACCACAATCTGTTGGAAAGCTATGTGCAGCTTCTCCAAAAGGAAATCCTACCAAGACCACAACTCTTCCTCCCAGCTGCTGCCAGCTTACATATCCCTCTGAATTTGGGGACTGAGCTGTTGGATCCACTGAATATCTGGGTTGAGCACCGGCTAGTCTTACGGAAGGGATCAATCAGGATTATTTCGGAAAAAACTTGCAAGTGTATTCTTCAGCCACTCAAAAGGGGGTCAAGACTTTCTGTGACAGCCCGCACATTCCTCTGCTAGATATTGCAGGCTCCTGGCAAACTTCAGCATCTTAAACCCATGATGCACAGGTTTGTGGTACGTTGCAATGTTTGCAGCTACATGTTTAAAAGCACCATGACGCACCCAGATGAACTCAGCAGGGGAAAAAAAAAAATCCCATAACCTTGTTTAGCCTTATATTCCAGCCTGCAAGCTTTGTTCTGATGACAGAGGAATTGGATGTAGGGCAAACAATTGGCAATACACAGATACACAGAAGGAAGTTTGTCATAAGTGATTGCTGTTTCTTCCATAGTTTCTGGATGTACTCACAGGCACCAACATACCTGCTGATGGTGCCAAAAGCTGGAAAAAGTTACTGAGATGAGTCCACAAAAAAAAAAATCAGGTTGAAACCTCAAGCATTTCTCTCCGCTGATATCTTTAGCACTGCTGGAGACAACAGCAGGCTACTGGTCTCCACCAGGAGAGCAGTTACATTCTCAGAGCAGAAAACAAATTCGGCTCAACTTAAGCTGCAGTTCTTGGTAGCCTAAAATTAATAATGGCTGGTTGCAAGGGTCCCATCCCTTCCCAGACTGCATGGGAAGACCCAATCCTTTAAGCCAGCTCTGGCATTTAGCATGCCAAAGGACTCAGCAAAAAAAGTCTTACAACTCAGCAAAAAAATAGCCTAACAAAAAGCAGTAGAGTATCTGCTGCTGACTTATCAAGCAGAAACAGCACAGCAAGCACACACTGATCAATGGAAGTGGCACGAGTGAGGGTGTGGGGCACATCTATGAGGATGTTTTGTTTGCCACAGACATGCAGTCTGATCCAAAAGTTGCGTTTAACTCACATTAGTTCCCCAAACCAGCAGACTACAGTCATGCCATTAATTATGCCTGCAACAGATTTGGTATGTGAGTGAAGTCAGATCGTGGATCAGTTCTATAATGTCATTCAAGTGGCTCGCAGGGTACAAATACACTGCGTGAGACAGTTGGCTATTCAACACTAACAATAATAAAGGCAAAAAAAAATCTGGAAGACCTAGAATTAACCTCAAGAGAAGAGACTACAAAGTTTCCACAACAAAGCTTAAACATTTCTTTCTAAAATTAAATATTCACTCAAACACCACATGAGATACAAACAGTCTCTCATAACTATGTACAGAACACCTTCAGTAAGATCCCTTCAAATACCAAAACTGAATTTCAAAAACGACCTCATCAGCCTGGGAACACTGGAAAATAACCAGGGTGCATTTTAATTTTGACGCATTAAAACCTGTGTGCTCATGTTTTGTTTTTCTTCACTAGATACCATTTTATGAAAGCAAAAAGCTAACTACATTTTCAAATTAACTTTGAGAATTACGTAACGTTTCTGAAGCTAACAAGAAATTACAACTACACTGTGCACCAGAAAAACATATATAGCCTTTCAAAAGTAGTACTGGAGTTCTTTGAAAATACTGTATGCTACAACTTTGTCACAAAAATATTTAGTATAAAACTGCTAGTTTTGTTAAAGATAGTTATTTGGTATACTACCAAAAAGCCCCCAACAACTCACTATCCATGAGCAAATCCCCCACAACCGTAATTCAATCATTAGTCTGGGAATTAACTGCAATAAACCAGCTGTGGACCAAATCGCTGACCTAAAGGGCAGTATTATTTTGTTGTTATTAAATCTGTACATTGGTTAGTCAATGAAGTTTGTAAAGGCCAAACCACTTAAGATGTATCTTTATTCCAGAAGACTAAAGATTCAACCATCCTACTGCCTATTTATTTTTAAAATCAACACACTTATAATGGTAGATTGCTTTTAAAGGACTATTAAAAAGGCAATAAATTCCTTGAAAACAACAGAGTGGTCCAAGTTGTTCCTTTTTGGATTATTCACTGCAATGCTTCAAGGTGCCAGGCCTCCTATTTTCACCTCTTCCAAGACAGAAGAATTCAACTATCGTCTCACTTCACTGACCAGGCTCCAGGCTGCAATTCTTACTCATCAGACCTGACAGCTGGAGGTTGTCACTTATTTTTCTTTTCGTAACCTGTGACAGGCGGGTCTACACTGTGACTGGCAAGTTCTACTGAAAACTAAAGCATGGATTTACATACTTGACTTTGCTCAGGTACAGCATCCACCCATCAGTAGCACCCAGCTCTGTGCCAGACCATAGATGTAAACGGGAGGTGGCACATTCCACCTCAGCAGTTTACCTCATGGTATGAGGCCAAACTCTTCCTTTGACCATGGTTTCCAGTTTTATCTCCTTAGAGGTTGCCACTCCCTCAACTGCATCCAAGCCCAAAACACAGGTAGCAGTGGCCATCCTTCAGCTGATGGGGGAAACCTCAGCTGGGATGAGGGGAAACAGAAGAACCACCATTTAAAAACACTAATAAACAATAAATATATCATCAGCTGTGGAAGCAATAATCACCTACTATCTCACTTTGCTGATTTAGCTGGGTTTTTTTTTTTTAAAAAACAAAAACAAAACCAAAAACCCCAAACCCCATTGTTGCTTAAAAAGTTGTTCAGATACCACAATTTCAAAACCTATCAATTTGAAGTCTTCTGACATCCATGTGGAAGCCCCAACTTCCCCAGCTACGTCAGGATGAGCCTGGCATTTCTGCTCCCTGTTACTCCCTCTTCCACCGAGCCTGGGCTCCTAAACTGCTCAATTTCTTTGCTGTCATGGATTGCTGTGCAAATCAACATTTATTTTGTTAGTTGGCTAAAGTCAAGTAATAAAGTCTCCAGTATCACTAGTTCGAAAAAAATTACTGCTTAATAAATACTTTGTTTGCCATTTGAATTGTCATTTCCTTGGGTTTTATTTTAGCAACCCTTCTTATTAACAGCAAAGTTACTGTGTTTAGAAAAGCAATATCCCCATTCCCTGTTCAACATGAACCATTACCGAGTTATGGTTCAGTTCCAATTCAGTGAAAAATTATTTATACACATAACATTCTCCAAATTCATTACCTCCACAGAGCTCTATTATTGACCAACCTTTGCCTCTATTCATCTCCACCTCAAGAAAGGCATAAATCTTACTCAAGCCACAAGCAGGGTGGAAAGAACAGTAAAAGTTTCTCTGTCAAAGCAAACCAGTTTATTAGAAAACAAACCCCACTCACTAAGTAATCCTACTAGACCTAAACAGGTCACAGAGAGCCAGCTTGGGCATCTCTGAACTCACACAGAAACAAATAATCTGTTCAAAAATAAGTTACTCCACTTTCTATCAGAAGCTGCCTAAAGAGAGTTCATCTCCTTAGAGACCAGATACTAAACTTGATTTATCATCACTATTCTCTAAATGGGTAACCATACCCTCCTCTCAGTTCTGAGATGTCCGTAACAGAATGGTGTTTATGCAGCCAGGACAAACAGGATGTCTAGAGCAGAAACAATTATGCAGTATGATTTTTGGAAGGTCTTGTCTTCAACTTGTGCTAACAGACTTAAAACTGTCTAAGGTAATCTCAGAAGAAGTATTTACTGAACAGCAGCCGAAAAAGATGAAGGAGAATACTGTGACCAAATGTACCCAAATGGAGAAAACTATCCTGAAAAAAAAAATTCATTGAAAATTGTGACTTAATGGAGAAGCAGCAATAGCCTTTGAAGGATTCAAGCTAACATGAATATGACCATGATTCATTTAAGATATAATGGATAACAATTAAAAAGGAAAGAAAAATAAAAGTCTATGCCTCCAAATTGCCAATTTAGGCAAAAATATCCTGAGCCAAGTCTGGAGAGCTTCCTGGCATGCCTTTCAGGGTAATCCAGTCAAGGGAAAGAACAACTGCAACAATAGCCAGTTTCTATAGTCCCTCTCACTACTAACTGAAGAAAAGTAAGTTGAGGTACCTTATTTTTTTCAGTAAGAACACAAGGTAGAGAGATTGAGGGTTCATCCACCATAATGACATGGCCAGGAACAAAACACAAGTCTTCCAAACCTCAGTGATTTTTCCTTCAAGTCACACTTGCCTCCTCTAATAACTTACATACAGAGAAGTTGGACATAACTTGCAAAACCCCAGAAACTCTCAGAGGTTCAATGGCCAATCAATGTTTTTATGTAAGATTATCTTTTTAGACTAATCCAATAACTTAAAGACAAAGAGGCCTTGTCTGTGGAACCATCTGAAGATTACTGATCTCTTTGCAATGGCATGTTCCAAGAAATTTCTGGCATCTCCAAAAACCTAGACTTTGGTATCAGAATGCCACAGACCACCCTGGACTGCTCTAGTTTTCTTCTCCAGAGCAATTTCCATTAAACATTCTACATAAAATAACAACAAAGGAAGTATATTAAGCTTATGTTGCCTAACTTTTGGATGTATATCTGTGGTCCATACATTTAGATGACTACTGCTCAGAGAAGGAAATATCTCACATCTCTGATTTGTAGCTTATGGACTTCTAAGATGAAACCACATCTAAGCATGTCTCGATGGCTTAGCACTTTTCCTTGAGGAAAAAAAAAACAAACCGAGAACTTTTTTTTTTTTTTAAACAAAGACAAAATTTCCGTGAAAACTTCAGAAATAATCAGACCTATAGCCTCCATAATTCAATTTAGGAATTCTGACAGTCTTAAACAGGCTGCAAAAATTTACCAAAAGTGTACTAGGAACCATTCAGGAATAGCCCACTTATTTAGGAGGGACTAAAGTTTCTTATTTCCAACCACTTTGCATAAAACACATTGTAGCAGCAGAGTGCTCATCACCTTCTTCTGTCTTCATCCGTCCTGTCTAGTGTAACTACTTTTAGCTTATGACAAATAAGACTCATCTGCTGCTGAGCACCTCCGACACATTTAAAGAGGAAGAAAACACACTTAATTTAGCAGAATGGCCTAGGGTAGTAGGCAGTCTTTGACTAGGTTATTCCAAGCCACTTGCATTACATATGTAAAAAACAAGTTAACAACTTGAAATACTCCAAAATGAAAAAACAAAAATAAAAAGCAGCTGGCAACAAATAACCCAAGGCACAGTCTTCATATTCTCCCCAGAACAGGCACTACTGGGAGCTGCTTTTTGCAGTGGCTTAGATTTCCATGTTAAAATATAGTCCAAGCACAGCAAACTGCAGTAATTCATCCTTGGGGTGAAAAGAGACCACGATGATAAGTGTACATGGGAATATTTGTCTCACTTGAATCTTCTTTCCTGTGAAATAAGAAAAAGGTAATTTGTATTCCATTTATCCTTCTCTATAACCCTTTATTTTCAATGCTTGGTTTTATCCAGCATTCCTTCCAAATGAACGGCACCAATCTATCTTCTTTCAACTTTTATTCCCAGTATTTTACAGGAATTCGGATACCATGCTGGTGAATATCCCACATGATATTTTTGCCACCTGCCTCTTCTCTATTTACTTTCCAGTTCCAGCTGAACTGAGCCAGAATTATGCTCCTATTTCTTAAGGAAGAGTGAGTCTAACCACTAGAATTTCACAGTCTATCAGCATGTTAATAGAGATTAGTTTTAATACTACTTTTCCATTTGGTTCTTCAGAGTTTGGGTAACTGCTTGTACACCGTACCAAAAGAACTTGCCTTCTATTGCTTGGCTTGCAGTTTTTCATCTAGGCCAGTGGCTTGCTGAAGTTTTGTTCCCCTTGTGCATAAGGGACACATCATTGGCAGTTACTCACCTCCCTTCAGGCACTGCAGCAGCCTTTGAAGAGGGTGTATTTCCTCACTACAACTACACCTTCTCTGTGGGTTTTTCAACCACCTCCTCAACCTCCAGTACTCTCTCTGCAGAAAGACTTAGAGAAGGCTGGTGCAACACTTCTGACTGGCATGCACTGCCTGCTTAACGTGGCCGTCAAATTAAAGTACTGAGGACTAGAAAAATATTTTTTTTTCTCCTTATAAAACTAAAAAGGGACCTCTACCTAGCATATCATCTTTCCAAGAAGTCAATCTTTTAGCATGTTTATTTATAAAGGAAAGAACTGCCTTGCAACTTGTCATTCCCTGGCAGCTGAACTTATCCTTGTGCTCACTTACTGGGTAAGGAAAATGGTGTGGCACCCAACCCTTATATTCTCACGGTCATGTGGAAAAGGGGCTGGAAGCAACCAGACTTACTTAATTAGCCCACATTGCTGCCCATTCAATAGAGGATCACACACTTTTTTTCACCTTTCTTAATCCACCTAGAAGTCATGAACTCTAGACCTTCATCCACACAATTCTTATGTCTGTGCAAAATGCCACATGGGAAACAAGGAAAGTGATTTAACTCTCTGGAAAGGATGAAGCAGAAGTAATTCTGATGCTGATTAGAAGAAGATTATGACAGGGATCCTTCCTTCCTTCCTTCCTCTTCTGTTTCAAACATGGACTCCCAAGCACCACCCAGTAAAACAGGCAGCATCGCAGATGCTGGAACCAGTCATGTGCCAGCTAAGCCTGGGGAGAAGACATCTTTGCTGGCAGAGGGGCAAAGGATAAATTACAGGAGTATGCCTATGGCTCATGTATTACAAACACCACAGCCCTAGGCAGGACCTTGCCAAAAATGCCACAGAGTTCAAGCTAATGGGAAGAAGTGCATAAAATGAGATTTCTATGGCGTTAAGGATTGGGAGAACTCACTCCCTGAAACAGAGAAAGGCATGAGTGCTCTGGAAGACATACACATCTCTATATGGCAGCTGTCCCAGTGACCTTGCCGCAACTCAGTGGAGTTGTTCTGCATTCCATAAGATGTCATTCTCATTAAATTAGCACTTTAATAACCTTGGCTGCAAGTACTCAGTGTGGCAAAGCAATATCCACGTACTCACAGCAAGCAGTGCCTTCCAGGAAGCTATCAAAGCCCAGTCAGATCACAGAAATGTAAGGCATATCCTATAAGGCACAGGAAGGTACATGCAGTCTGGGGGGACAGCAGGAGTGAAGAGATGTGACAAATGCACCAAATATCTCACCGAATAAATGTTTATGGCCAATGGAGCAGGGGGGTATCCCACTGAACAGACGAAGCCCTTTACACTGATTCCTTTTGACAAGATCCCAGTTATGAAAACGAAAGGCTTTTAAAAAGGCCATACAAGTAGCCCAGGAAAGATGCCTACTGTTGGTTACAGTGCTGGGCTGAAAGCCACCACAGCTTTTGGTCAGTCGCCATATACCATAGCACTAACAAAAAGAAAGGAAATCCAGATAATGTGTGAATCCAAGTTCAAAATATTAACTACATGCTATCTGAATACAGCACTAGGACCAACTTAACAGCTACATTCCGTTTTATAGCTATTGCACTCCCTAACTTTCTTTGTTATTAAGGACATGGTTTTGAGAATTTGTGAATTAACTGCAGCAGAGCTGCCCCATCTTGTTATTTAAATGCAAACTTTGCAATGCTAAACTGAGTACCAATAGAATACCCCACTGCGTAGGAGCATGAACATCATAAAAAAGGTCAAACATTTTCATAATGCTTTGCTAATGAGGGTCAGGGCTTGACTGGACTTGTTTTGGCCTCCAGCCTAGCAACAGTTTCTGTATTGGCCAAACTCTGACGAGTCTACTATTATTTTTAAATAATTTGCATCTTTCCTGCCTTCCATAGAGACTCTTACCCCAGAAACCACCAGTATACAGCTCAAACAACTTCTTTGCTAGCATACTAGCACTTCTACTTCAGAAGACAATAATGTGATGCTATGGAAAACCCACAGTTAACTGTAAACAAGTACTTCTTTTACTTAAACAAGTACTCTATTTTTACTTAGTGTAAAAATAGACAGCTTGGCATACTGAGTTTGCTCCATTAATTATGGCACGAGTCTTGAGAGAACAAAAAACTACGGACCAGATAAATATATTTCATTCATTAACCGGTCACAGCCTAGATCTGTAAACTAAGCGAACTGAGCTTAGACTGGGGTCTTCCAAGCTTTTATTTCCAGGTTCTCTCTTAGTTGTCAACAACAGCAACCAACTACTCCCTACCTATCTGGGGACGAGCAGTTAAAAGGACGTTTAGGGCTTGGTAACAACACTGTCCATACACTTCGATGTATCTACTGTTTCTGTTTCTTAACAGATAGGACAAAAAAGTGCCAACATTAGATTCCTCTTAGTATTCAACGCTAAATAACAACACAACTATAAATGTGTCATAAGAGACAACATGTTTAAGTCACAACTGAAAAAAAGGCAGAGCTTTGCACTCTTTTAGTAACTCCAAATAAAATATTTGGACATGCACAAAATACTCTTAAATCATTAACTTCTCAACAGCTTCTAGCAAAGAATATTACTTAGATGTACATGTGAAGTCAGTCAAATCCAGACCCAAAACATTTTTCTCACAGACAGACAGGAATATACAATGTCAAAAACAATGTCAAAATTTGAATTTGCAAAATCAATGGAAATCTTTATCAGGAAGTTATCTTGAGTATGGGCTAGAGCAACAGAAAACATGACAAAAGATATGAATGTAACTAAAACAAAGGAGGTAATAAAAATGAATGACCAGGCTGATGGTGCAGGGAGAGGTGGCTGCTGACTCCTCCTCACTCTCCAAGGGGTCTGAGAACAATTAACTGCTGCAAAACTAGCACTGCAGTGAATCAGAGCATTCATTCTAACTTTGTGGTGACTGCTTTTAGCTGAAGAAACAAAACCAGGGTCCATCCTTAAGACTGTGATGTGATCTTCCGTACTAATAGAAAATACCTCATTTGGACATAAAAACTAAAACAAGCTTATGAAGGAAAAAGCCCTCCAATAATAGTTAACCTAATTTGGAGTTTATCATAGCAATGTTTTGTCCATTCACCAGTCATACTAGAAGACGAACCTCCTGGGAAAGTAAGTTCTTTCTGAAGCCATGCAGCTTTATCCCTTTTCCTCCTCTGCTGTACCAAGATGCATTCACCAGTCCTGCTTTCAAATATGCTGGGAATTCCCTGCTGAGCACTGCCAATGCCAGCCAAAATACACATTTTCTACTGCACTGTATTTTAAAAACGTCTACCGCAGAATGCCACTCTGAAAGAACGACCGCTTCATATTCCAACATTTAATATTCAACAGTAAAGACCGTGTGAAGTCAGAATACTGAAGCTTATACAAAACCACGATACACACATGAAAAACAGAATGAAGTCAGACACGCAGACACAAGAGAACACTTCCCTGTCCGCGTGCTTTGTTGCTGTGTTTTTTTATGTTATGACTGGTGTTGATCTTTAGCCATGACCAAGCAATCATTATAGCTGTTGTGTAATGTTACCGAGTGTGACAATAAATACAAATTATTGCACAGAGTCTGCCACACAAGTCTCCACTGCCACACAACTAAGTCCTGCAGAAAAACAACAAAATTTCAAACTTCTGACATCAATAATAGTAATGTCAATAGGTACAGCTGAACTCTGGAGTAGGGATCGCAGAGGAAGAACGTTGATTTTTAAGACAATATGAAATTCATATTTTGGTAAGCTTCCAGGGAAAGTTTCACAAAAATGCCCGTAACAAAACATATGCCAAGGCAAGCAAGGAGTCAAGCACAAGGCTCCAACTTTAAACATTACAGTAAGTTGTAGAGACTAAAACAGGAAGTCAGGCTGCAGCCAAGAACCAAGAAATTGAGAAAAAGCATGTAATCTTATGAATTTGCAAGCCATTAACGTTTTTATTTATATGCATGGGTAAGCTTATGTACACACCTACAGACAAGCCTAATCTTTCTTCAATGCCTTAAGAGAAAGCATCACACAGTAATTTAACATTTTGGGGGGAAAAAAAAAAAAATCAGCTTTGGGACTGTACAGGAAGATTTTAAACTATTTCAATCTAAGTAACTAGCAAATCGCCACTACTAGTGCCAACATAATATGAAGACACAGTAACTAAGGCAAAAAATCGGATGGCCAGTAACAAACCCTAGAACCATTTCTTTACTACAGGGTCAACTTACACTCACTCTGAGCAGAATGACAAATCTTTTGAGAGTGTGAAAACTAATGGGCACAAGATTAGCTAGCTCCACATTTTTAAACTATTGAATTTAAATGTCTCCAGACTTCATTAACAAAGCATTAAGGGAGTGGAGTACTGCTACCCCATACCCTTCTAGGATATATAAACTGACAGATCTTAGGCCTGAAAACAAAATGAAATACAAATGTCAGGCACATCAACACCACAGCATATCTATATCTCTGTCCTGTAGCCAAATGGAACAGTTGCTGCAAAATACTGCAAGTCTTCAATGGAGAAAGGAACTGATGGATTTCCAAGTTAAGTCTTTAGGTCAAGAACGGATATCACCTAGGAAATATTTTAATCCAGAGGCCTTCCATCACCGAAAATGGTCAAGCCATACAGATTATGCCTGTGGCAAAGAACACAGTTGCCAGCAATGCTTCTGTCTGACGGCTGGAGCCTCCACACATGCACAGCCTTGGCAGCCTGCACAGGCACAGCAAGTCTGATGCTTCCCTAAAGCACCAGATCTACCACAGGTACACAGATCAGCTGTGCACACCATTTAATGCCTCTGGCACAGTCCTCCCCACCTGATGAGGAGGATATGAGCAAGCCATCATCTAGGCATTTGATGCAAGGTAAACATCCTTCCCAAGAGCTCCTCAGCCAGATGGGAAGCAGGGCAGGGGCCACATTAGCCATTCCAGCTGCAAAATCTTGTTCTTGGTTACCCTGTACCAGATGACAGGCGCAGCACAAATGATTCCGCTTACAAACCATGTCAAGTATGGGCGGTCACCACTACAAGAATCCTGTTTGCTAGCAGGCGACCTTGAGGAATGGAATACAACAAGCAAACAACTGGCAAATGAGTTAACCTGCTAGGTTGCCGTAGAATGTCTTCCTCACAAAGACATCAACATTAAAATTAAATCGGCAAACTGAAGAGCTTGAGGCAGACGCTGTGCAGGATCAAAAACTCAGAAGGGTGATTGCTGCGTGCCAAGGGAAATCTTTATAGTGAGCAGAGACGTGAGAATCTTTAAGAAAAAAAAAAAAAAAAAGTCCTTCTCATTGCCCACAGAACAGCTTCAGCTGAACTCCTCTGTGCACACTTACCCTTCCCATCCTGTCACAACCTTCTTGCACACACTTGCACTGCTGCTCAAACACTTTCCTACCAGAAGGAAAATAGGGAGTAGTGTGAACTTCGAGCCCTTTTGCACTGGTGGGTGGCCCTTTTCCACTTCCACAATGGAAGGCAGGACATGGTATTGTTTTCACCGATCACATTTGTGGAGGCACAGGGTGTGCTGCACAAGACCAAACCAGAAAGGAAACAAAGGGATGCGAGTTATTTGTCAGAAAGGTAACAAACACAGGAAAAAAGGCTACTCAGTTTTCCTTCTCCCTAGATGAGTGGGGTAAAATGTTTTTATAACTCTTCCTGCGTCCCCCTACAATTTGTTTCTATTCGCACTTCTAAAAAAACTGCTTTTAATCAACTGCATTGTTCCATAACTTGAGTTCCAAGAACAGTGTCCGACTGACACTTTGTGTAAGTGACAATTTTTGTCTATGGCAGCGATTTTCAAACTTTGTATCAGCTTTCACACCTCCAGGATAATTTTTACATTCCTTCCGTACCTATAGTTTGAGAGCCACCACACCAGTAGAAGTAAGGGCAAAGAGCATGCCCTGCAGAACATAACCCGTGAAGGAGGGAAGGGGTATGAAGTGGAGTTCTAGGTACAAACAAGCTCTTCAATTAAGACAGTGATAGAATAAAATGTTGGCAGATCAGCGGAAGCCCGGAAGAGAAGCAGCAGCCTGTGGCTGGAAGGATTTGCTGAGCTTATTCTCACCAAGACACTGCTAGAGAGATTCAGTATCTTCCAGCTATCTCCTTCTGACTCCATGAGTCACTCTCTCCGACCCAACAGCTCCCTAGCTATACCCTCGACCAACACCCCATATCCTGTGCTTTAGAACTACAGTCAGAGATACGAAAATGCCAACTATTTCATCCACGTATGGGCTGTGCTAGAATCCAAAACCTGCACCCTTTCAAAACAAATATTTTGTCTCATTCCTACTAACTGCTCCTAATTTCCTTCCCTCGGAGCCCTGCCGTGGTCCTGATCTTGGCATCAAAAAGTTACAAAAATCCGGAGGTGTCACAAGCAGCTTTTGTTCAAAAGACAACACGCCAGAACCCCTTGTCCAAGTGATTCAGCCACCTGCTCTTCTTTGATCATGCCCAGTTTCATTGTTCAAAGACCTGCAAGGAATATGAGTCATGCTTGTGTGAGGATACCTGCTTACAGGTCTCTCATCCTCCCTGTAATTAATGTAATTTTGAAAAAATATTTCTAGAATTCACATACAAACTCTTAGTTTAGACTACTTCTCTTAGAACAGATATTTTGGTCTACGGACCAAAGTTCAACAAGGATTCCAGACAGAAAGCTACCACATGCATTCATTGAAAAAAATGACAGTTCTCATTCAGGTTTTCTTGCTGTACAGGATGAAGCTGAGCTTCAAAGACAACATCATATCTTTGTGAGCTACCCAGGTATCGATAAGACTGCCTGCAAATCTTTTGAATGCTAGAAGTCATGCTGCCTCTGAACACTTAGCAGGAGCAATTTATTCACCAACCTAGAATTTTCCATGTAATACTGAACAACTTTTTCAAAGTTGCTTCCCCAACTGCACGAACATAATCGGCTCACAAGGCTGAAAGCAGCAGTTCTGCCATCTGTCTGCTTATTCCCACCTCACACTTGTGCAGGCACAAGTGTTTGTGAAGCCATGCAACATTCTAGAGGGAACCAATCTCTGTGAAAACTAACCAGGGAAAAAAAATGAAATTGCGATTAGATCATTTCTCAATCTGTACAACCGTGCATGCTGGCACAAGCCTGGGAATAAGCAGAAATGGTATCACTAATTTTAATGGCAGTCCCATTTTCAGAAGTCCATTGATGCCGCAACTTTTCACCAGGTCTAGCAGCTAAATCTGAAGAACACTTAAGCACACATATGAATTTTAGAAAAATACAAGTCATTTTACTTAATTTTCAATTGTGTTCTTGTTAAAAGTAAGAAGTGGAAGAAAGGTGGAGTGATCTACTGGTTACTAAGAGGAATCAAAGCGCTTACTGGAAAACATTTCTGTGGAGAGATCTTCACCCTGCCTCAGTTTCCTCCACTAACAAAACAGAGACAGCAGCACTAATCTGTTCAACAAAACATTCTGCAATACAATCAAAAAACAGAATAACAACAAGGTAACATTGTTAGAGACACAGACAGAATTCAACTCTCTAACAGCAATGAAAGAGTGAAATGGCACAAAGCTGCTGCTGTAACCTATAGTGGTCTGGGATGGAGAACAGATACAGGACAATGCAAAGCAAAATGGCTACTTAGGGCAGCAGTTCCTAAACAGTTGGTGTCTACAAAAGGACAGACATAGATTTACAAAAGACCTGGGTAAAGAAACTCACAGTGGAGTCTCCCTGCCCTCCTTTCATTATTGGTACTCTGATGTAATCACATAGGAGTTATGAAGAGCATATAGGGAGGACTTGCTGGGGTGGCAGGTTAAGTAGGAATCCACAGAGCTGGGTTGTCATGACAGCAGCTGAAAGTATGCAAGAGATGTATAGATCCTGGGTGTTAGAATAGCAAGGACTCCAAATAAGATCATTAATACGTTACATTATTTTTAACACTGAGAAGCACACACTACATCTCATTAATGAAACACGGACTGCATGATAACCATTTGCATTGGTGAGGGTGCACGAGGGTCTAGGACACACACAGAAAAATTTGTATTCATTAAGTACCAGTAAAAGTACGGGTTCTCACAGACTCGATAGTCATGCTATACATAAGAGGAAACAAGTGACATGCACTCTGGTGGACCAACGCACTCGAGTCTCAGCTGAAGCTTGGAAACTCACCACATGAGCTCCATCCCATTTAAAAGCAAAGTAAAACATCGGAAACTTAATTGCAACAACCCCTCACGTTAACTTTGCATTCAAACAGAGTTGGAGCATGCAGCGACTGGGTAACTCATCCCAGCTGAGAGGAAGTAACTTCCTGTCAGAGAGAAGTTACTCCCTGAAGTGTCTGAACTCTATCTGCAACAGCACGCCCCGTTCCCCGGCGCAGGCAGGCTGCAGGTGCAGACATGCTGGGCAACGCCGTCCTGGCAGGTCACTTCTGAAGGCGGGAGGGAGGGCACGGGGTTCAAGACAAACACTGAACAAGAGCGGCCAGGGACGGGAACAAAGCAGGCCCTTGGTGGAGGCTCTCGCAAGGAGGCTTGGGAGGCAGAGGAGGATGGGAGTAACAGGTGTTTTTATGTGATCTGTTCAAAACTCTGGGAATTTGATGTGATGGATTACTCAGGGACTCAGGATGTCTAACACTGGGTGATCTTCAGGGGCGGTTACAAAGCAAGGATTCTGCACAGTTTGAGACCAAAGTAGCATTACGAGTGCCTGGCACAGGGAACATACTGGTACACCAGTGCTCACAAATCCGGGATCCGCACGGTAGGTCTCTTACGCTGGGTACTCACCATCCAACACTGGTGAAGCAGAGGCCCGTACTCATGCAGAACACACGGACAGAGAGAGGCTGCCTAGCGAAGGGGTCCCAGTAAGGACTACTGGTGAAACGAGCCGGGAGCGGTCTACTCGGGCACTACCGAACACACACCAGGAGCGGAGAGAGGGCACCGACCACGGGGCGCTGGGTGAAGTGCCCGCGGTCGGACGTCGCCGCGAAGCCCGGGCCCCATGGAGCCCGCGCGGGGGCACGGAGCCC
>NW_009258541.1:76465-143365 GCF_000687185.1 Egretta garzetta | reverse complement strand
GAGCCACCCCTCTCGCCTTCCCCCCGTGCTTTTTTTTTCCTCCTTCTGCCAGGGAAGTGGAGCAACTCCACCCCGCGTGCTAAAAAAAAATAAATAAAATAAAAATAAACCCACAAACCCGAGCTCTGCAGGAGCCGCACGGCAGAAGCAAAGCCCTTGAGATGGTTAAAAACACCTCGCTAAATAATTCAAGTGACCTGAGATGCCTTTCTCTTGGGAAGAAAGGGGAGGGGGGGAAAAAAGAGAAGCGAGGGGCTGTGTTGGAGTCTGCAGGCTGGGAGCCTGCAGAGAGTGCTTGGATGCACCTATTAAACATGCAGTCGTGATGGCTAAAAGCCACGGGCTTTTATAATTTTTTATTTTTTTTTTAATTACAGCTTTGGCAATTCACATCTAATAAGTAGCAGCTCAGAGTGGAGGCCCTCAGCTAGAGGGCAAGTGGCCATGACCCTGTGACACCACGGCCCTCGGTGCCTGCAGCCCAGGCTTTCTCATGGCAAGACCTCATAAGAAAAGGAAGTCCAGAGGGAAAGGGATGTGAGTTCTTGCAGTGCTCCAGACATCTAAAATTAAGTTTACCAAGCTACAGGGGTGGGAGGGGAAATGTGGTTTACATTAGCCTCACATATAGGTATATCTGAATTTATAGAGAGCGTTGCAAATGGCCATAAAGTACTTCAAAAGCTGTGTGTATATTTAGAAAATAACACCTCAGCCGTCAGTGTTATGCAGCCATCTCTGGCATAGGACGTAACAGCTGTTTAATATAGAATAGCAACACTACAATATCAAGGAAAAGAAGGGGGTGAGGACTGCCATAGAGTTAAAATAATACCGCAAGTTTAGGGAGGGAGACAGTCATTATCCAAGCTAAAATGAAGCCTACAGAAAGTTCTCACAGTCGCAAGCTACTTAAGAGACTCAGTTTTATATTTCTTGTTGGAAATGGTTTCTCCAGCATCTTCATGGTCTTAATTTTGTCTGGATCTTGAATTATGGATTTGAAGAGAAAATCACCAGTTACTAGAGCTCTAATACTAATGGGTTAAAAAGCCCTTTGAGGGTTTCTGTCCAAATACTGGCCTAAACTTCTCTTGCTTTGACTGTGAATCAGCCTGAGGTGAAACAGCTGCAGGGAATAATAGCAAACAGAAAGGAGAAGAATTAGATGGTGTAAAACAGTCTTTTCCATTTTTAAATGTAATGTTTATGTTTATGAGCTGGAGAATACTTTAGAAAGGAACCCAGTTCCCCCCTCTGAAACAACTTTCAAGTTCCTTTCAAAACAAAGACGGCGTTTTCCGCTTATGGGATTCATTTGTTTAAAATCAGTTAGCAGTGACACCTTCTGTTGCTTTTGGGAAAAGAGTTTCTCCAGGTATTGAATTCTGCCTTTTTCTAATTTTTTTTACCATCCTACATTATTTAAGACCAACACATGTAAAAATATCAAGTAATTGCAAAAGCTTATGACACAGACACAAATACAAATCGTTCACTCCACTGGGACAGATATTTGTAAGGTTCAGTGTAAGTCTCAGAGCTAGGACTGATATCCTTATGCAGTATCAAGACCACTGATAGTGCACAGTGATCACTTTTTGATTAAATATTGTATTGCAATGGTCCCTGAATGAAAGGGTAAATTAAATGTATTACTTATTCATTAAAAACACCTTACTTTTTCCACCCCTGCAGATGTTCTTTGCTGTATTTGCCTGTAGTTGTGCTCCTGTTTTACCTCAGTACAATGCAATGTATACCAAATCTCTCTTTTGTCAAGACAACAGCAAATGCATAAATACAACTGTGGAAATTATTGTTTAGTGGACTCAGGAAGACACAACTGGATATCAAATATTTTTGTCAGTGTCTTGGACAGAAGTGCAGACTTGCAAAACATTTTTCATAGCTCAATGGAAAATTTCCATTTATATTTGAAGGAGAGTTTATTCTTTGGATAAGACATCTTCAGTTAACTGCAACATCTGTTTCATTGGCCCTTTGCTTCAGTTAAGTCTCAAGGACCTTTACATTTCTTATTACAAGGAACCCTGAATGTGTTCAGTTCCTTCATGTATGTAGTACTTCTGTATTTTGCTCACTTTAGCAGATTTCCTCCTGTTGGTTGATGGCTATGCTGTGCCTCATATGCAGGCAAATGTACTGAGTGAACTCAGTATAAGAAACAAACGCTTTTAGCAGTATGAAGTGCTAAAAGTATGAAGTCAGTATGGTAGTGCAATTAGATCAGTTTAATTTAGGTGTGATGTGGCTCTCCTTTATGGCTCCAGCTGTTTAGCACTATTGCTCACCTCATGTTCTAAAGCCCCAGTGGTTTTAGAATTGTCACTTGTTACAAGTGGGAGACTGAAATTAATTTTTTAATTAAAAATCATAACCCATGATTTTTGAAAAGAGCTGTTAGAGAAATGATGATAAGAAAAATAGAATTATTTGCAGAAAGATGTTTCTCAGTGATCCAAAGCTGCTCTGAAGGATTGTCCTTCTTAAACAAAAAAATCAGAATGGCTAGTATCTGGGGGAAATGGTATCCTAATAGACACGATCCAATTCCTTTTGAATCCGAGGTAAAATTTTCAATGACTGTAGTAGAAGTCAGATTGTTCTCAAGTAGGCCAAAAGATGATCTATGTTCTCTTACAATCTAATTACAAGACAAGAACAACCAGAACAAGGAAACAATGGAGCCAAAATTGGGCTGCATTGGTAAGCAGGAGTGATATAATCCTTGCCTTATTAGTATCAATTCTTTTAATAGGCACTGTGACAGGTGAGGGATTTAAAAGGGTACTTAAAATAGCACGTTTAGGCTGTGGTTCCATGTGCATTTCTGCAGTAGCAGTAATGTTGGTTTAAGCAGCTCTACCTCAGCTAATTGTTCTCTTTCCTGTCCCACCCATTCTGTTGTGTTCATGCAGCTGTTTGTGCAGATGTGAGGCAGAAGATCAAACTGAAAAACAATTATTTTTTTCCTTCGATTATTTTTCAGCCAAATCAGTTCTCCAGTCTGGTTTATCAGAGGGCTGCACAAAAATCTGTGTTGGTTTATTGGAGTGGCTATACAAAATGGAGAATTAATAGCCTTGGGCAGCTTAAACAGTACTGGTGAAAAATGAGAAGATGCGGCCTAAAGTGGCATTGCATGTTGTTGTGGTTTAACCCAGCAGGCAGCTGAACACCACACAGCTGTTCGCTCACTCCACCCCCAGTGGGATGGGAGAGAGAATCGGAAAAAAGGTAAAACTTGTAGGCTGAGATAAAGACAATTTAATAGGACAGAAAAGGAAGGGGAAATAATAACAACGATAAAAGAATATACAAAACAAGTGATGCATAATGCAGTTGCTCACCATCCACTGACTGATGCCCAGCCAGTTCCCGACCAGCAGCTGCACCCCCTGGCCAACTCCCCCCATTTTTCTTGTTCAGCATAATGTCATATGGTATGGAACCTCCCGTTGGCCAGTTGGGGTCAGCTGTCCTGGCTCTGTCCCCTCCCAGCTTCTTGTGCACCCCCAGCCTCCTCACTGCAGGGCAGTATGAGAAGCTGAGTAGTCCTTGACTTAGTGTAAGCCCTGCTCAGCAACAACTAAGCCATAAGTGTGTTGTCAACATTCTTTTCATCCTAAATCCAAAACACAGCACTGTACCAGCTACTAGGACGAAAATTAACTCTAACCCAGCTGAAACCAGGACACACATATTTATGGGGAAACTGTCAGAAACCATATAAGTGTTTGAATTTTAAATAATAGGTGAAGAAAGCCAGTTGAGGAAAGAGATGAAAGATAAGGGGTGGATAAAGGGCCTTGAAAGTGAAGGGAAATAGTTTATGCTTGAGACTCTGCAAAAGTGAGAGCTAAGGAATGAAAGAGAGGGAAACAGCCCTCTTTTCAAAATATATTATTTTCCACTTTCTTGGAACTAAAGGAAACATTATACCACAGTTAATTCTGTAAAAACCAAACTCCAAAAATTGAACAGTGTAAACAGCTAGCATCTCTATGAAGTTGAAGTTATTATTCTAGTTAGTTATTATTCTAGAGAAGAGTGTGTACTTACATCTCTCAAAATTCAAAGGTTAAATTCTATCTTTGTATCTTCCCATCATAATGATCTTTTATGGATGGGCCCACCATAAAGCTGGAAGATTTACATGCTAAGCATTCCTTTGGTCTGAGGAGTTTCCACCCGTTGTGGAGACAGTCTAGACAACTCTTCCCTTGCCCTGCAGCCTACAAGGCATTATGGGTGTAGCTGGGAAGAAAGTGGGCTTGCCTGTATTACTTTCTCACATTATTCCCCAACTGGTCTATCATACGCTTGAGGCTGGTGTGAGTTTTCCGCAGTATATTCTGCTTAGACAGAATAGTTACTGTTCTTCAGTACTCTCCCTGTCTCAGCTGTCCCCAGGAGAAATTAGATGCAGCTCTGAATCTAGGCCAGAAAGTGCACAAAATCCAATAAAGTTAATGAAAGTTAACTTGCACATGTCTGAGAACAGTAATTGTTCCTACCAGTTAGAGGCCATATCCTGCTATTGTTCCATATATCAAGCCCCTATTGAAGTCTCTTCTAAAAAATCTTGTACAAAAAGTCATCTCAGGATGTGATACCAGCCAGCAGACAAAAGGTCTTCACATGTTGTGTTACTGGAATCCTGGCCCTGTTTCATATTTTGAGCTATGTTATAATTTCACCATACTGTGAATCCAATCTGTGTTATTTTAAAATTAACATTGTTTTACAGGCATTTTTCACTCTTACGCAAACTTAGGGTTTGGTCCTGTTAAACCATCTGTGCATGGAGCTTGTACTGCAAAACTGGGCATTGATTTGTTAAAAAAAACCCACCACAAAACACCCAAAACAAAATAAAAAAAGCCCCTACCAATTGAGCCCCCCAAAACAAACAAACAAGAAAACCAAAAAACCCACCATGTATTCTAAAATGTCATTTGTCCAACTAAATATCTAGGACTGGACAGTTTTCTAACTAAAGATAAAAACATTAAATGTGTCAATGGAGTCATAAAAGTTATTTAATTAAAAACCTCGGGATCAAAGCACTTGCAATAAATGAAAGGTGAGACTAGTAGTAGCTTTTTAATGGAATTCTTTTCACTTAATTCTATGAGCTGGAATGTTCCTCAAGTATTATGTTAATGCAATATCCTATCCTTTTTGAATGTATTTTTCCATTGCACAGTGATAAAAGAAGACATAGCTTACATAGCTATATTCTCAGTATAAATTCACCATGGTTTCATTGAGGTCAGTGGAGCTACAGTGATTTATGCTAGCTGATACATTAATAATAAGCCTTAGGACATATTTTTTGACATGGCTGTTTGTAGTTCATCTCCTTCACAAAATGTTTTCCACTACTGTAGAGCAACCATATGTATTAATAGCATTTCTCATTTCTGAAGAGTCTAAAGTGCTAGCTTTAGGAGTTTTAAGTTAATAAATTTAGAACAACATATAGGTGTCTGTTTATCCAGTGCAGTCATACTAATGAAACCTAGCAACAATCTAATAGGAGACAACAGTTTGTATTAGGAAAAAATGTAATCATTAATTTTCAAATGAATGAGTAAATTAGGAGGATAGAATGCAGTTGCTGAGAATTAAAATCTGATCAGGACAGCACGATTGCATGCCCGTTTCTAAGAACTGCACTACATCTGTAACCATTCCAAGTGGTCAGCATTTGATTTTATATCTCATCTAAATACACCAAAATGAAGCTTCCATGTAAATTTAGTTAATGCAAGGAGCAGAAATTTCAGAAGAGGGGAATGTTAGCAATATTAATTGATTGTTAACAATGTGAATTGATTAGGATGACAGAAATGCTCCCATGTAAGGAAGCTAATGGGCATAAATTTTGATCTTCGTTTTGAAGACTGTGTTGAGCTTCCTTTTTCAGATGTTATTTAATTTTCTTGTGAAATTATTTAATTTCTTCTGGCTGCTCCTTTGGCTATCTTTTTGCACGTTACCTAGGTTTTGGTGTGAAGGAATTCCACCTCCATTCCTCTAATGGCCAGTTCTTAGCTCAGGTTCATGCTCCCTTGCTCTGGTATTTTACACTGCTCAGATAGCATTGAAGCTGTCATCTTCCTTTCAGAGAAATGAGATATACTGTTCTTTTCTCCAAAGACTGAAGAACTTTTTTCTTTAATCTTTGTGAGCAGAAAAAAATCAGTGAATCCCTCTGCTTGCCCTTTACCTTTCTCACTTCTATAAAAGAATCTGTTAATCTTAAGATGGCCAGGAACCACTTCCACTGTTCCAGGTGGGAACATCTAATCACTTTATTTGGGATGGTTTTAGTCATGCCTCATTAAATATTTTGGCTATTGTTTTGAAAGAACATTCACTAGCTGCAGTAGACTATTGCAGCTCATAAAAATATACATAAGTATTTCTCCTTCTTCAGTATTGTAACGTATTACTTATTGAATGTATGTTTTTCCTTTTTTCCCTAGAAGTATCAGCATTCTTTATACTTGATGCCTAAATTACTTAACCTTATATCTTCCAGCGCTTCTGATCTGTACATGTCACCCTGAATGTACATGTCAACTAGTCCTTGTCTCTGACTACTTTTACAAAATCACCACTTATGTCACTTTGGTGCACTTATCTTTCTCTTTTTCTGCACAAAGAAAAAAATGACAAATGCCAGTGTTTTGCCATGAAGGTGCTGGTGCTCCAGCACTATCAACCTCTAACTGCTAAAAGCACTAAATACATTGTCTTAAAAGAGCCTAGAGGTATAAATAGAATGTTAATTAATCACAGATGTTACCCTTTGTGGCAAAAAGCCAGAAGGGCTCCAGCAAAGCCTTTCTCTTTGCAGTTGTTACTTTCATCATCGGCAATTTGTGAGTGCAGCCCCAGTAAGGCTGATTCTCACAGCACTTCGGAGTCACCTCTCACCCTCACCCCTATCTGCTTTCACATATTCAGTCCTGCAGATTCTTGGGTTGTTTTTTTTTTTCTTTTGGGGGAGGTAGCAAAAGCCAAACAGCTCATGTGAACTGCATCCATAACTCTTTTGTGTATCCTTAAGGCTTTAGAGGAGACTATCAAGCCTGAACCCCAAGTCCTGCAAACTTCTGAATAAAATTGAATCTGTGGGAATTGGTAGCATTCGGTATCTTACTTATTCATAGTTACTTATTCATTGGTTTTATTGCTTCCTTTCTGTAGAATTCATGTTCTCCAGCATAATATTTTCTAATGTACTTTCTATTGCAAAAGTCAGTTCTCCTTTCAGACATGTATAAATCAAATTACTCCAATGAAGTCAATACAATTTCACTGTTATAGAATGACAAGTTCAAAATCAGGGCTTCTAAACATGCAGGTTCCCTTGTAAATTGGCGAACAATTTGTCTGTTCCTAGGTCTCCTGAGCTTTCCTCTGCTTTTAAAGAAAGTGGTATTTATATAGATACACGTCCATGCACACACAAATACAATACATTTGTATTCTCACACTGGAGAAGGGCCTGCAGGCTGCCTGCTGGTGGCGATCATTTTTGGCACAGTTATTTAATGTATAAAATAATACATTACATTCATTTTGAATAAAAAGCAGCTGATAAACACGCAAGCTTCAGCAAAGTTTCACCTGATTCTTGGCATAGTAGTGTTAGCCCTCTTGTGCACTCTTCCTTTCATTCACTATTTCTGATATTCCTATTTTCACATTATCAGTATAACTCAGCCCCTCCTATCTGAGATTACAGCAATTAAAGACAGACCTTTTCTTTTTAACATGATCATTATTGAAATAAAAACTATTTTAAAAAGTAAAGTAAATAGTTTTTCTTCAGCTATGAAAGAAGTCATAGCATTCAGGAAGCACTGTTGCTTATTATGTTTTTCTGCTAACTGTTATAAAATGTGAAGTTATAATCTTTAACATACAGAAGTATCTGTGATCATCAAGCCTTGCATCTGAGCTTTGGTTTGAACACTTGTTTTTCTCAATGTTTTTTTCACGGTTAATGTTCTAATAACCTACTGACTGCCAGAGATTGCACAGGGGTAACATATTTTGATTTAAAGAGTGAACATTTGATTTGAGGAAATTACCATTTCCAGGCGGACAAAAGTAATTGAGATAATCCTTAGCACTAAAAACATATCCTTCTGTTACTTCAGCTGAAAAAAAAAGAACTCCTTTGCTTGTGTATTTTAAAGTAAAACTATACATATATTAATCTAGTGGTTCCAGTTACAAATGGGATTCTGGATTTGTTACCATCTGCCTTGAAAATGCATCTTTATAATAATTCATTCATTTTGGTTAGCATTTCTAAAGAGCATTTCAAGATTGGAAGAGTCCCATGACATACTTGAGGAGAAGCCTAGCACAGCTTGTCAGATCTAAGGAACTCTTGCTGAAATAGTTCAGGGCTATCATTGATGTAAGCCCTTACAGCTAACATTCGGTTTAGATTAGAGTTTTAGAAGAAATTTGAAAATAGTTTCATAAAAAACCCCTATGTATTTAAGTCTCTGAAAAAAAACCCAAATCAAAGTCTGAATTCTCTGTTTTTCTATTGCTTAGTCTGTGTTTGTTTTCACAGGTCAAAGTCCCACTGTCCAGTGTCATCACATTCAAATCCTGCAGTGACCTGTAAGTATCTCACCTCTAACTTTTCTATTGCAATAGAACAGCTGCATGAAAACGGTTGTGATCACCTCATGAATAGTGAAAACGTGTCTTTCACTGAACTGTTGTTAGGCATTATATATTGGGTTACAGTTTGTCTTGTTATGTTAAATGCATGTAGTTCAAGCATGTATGCTGATAGCATAGTACAGCTACATTTTTAAATACTAGCTCGTGGTAATCTCATTTAAAATGAAAGACTCACAGCTTATCAAATCTACTTCTAACTGTTTCTAAAGGTACCCTTACTTTAAACCTAGTTCTTTACCTGGTAAATCAGAACTGAAAGTTATCAAAGAAAAATATTACATTTGCCCTTTGATGAACAATTACGAAGCATTACATGTTCAGAGTAAAAAATGGATAGCATTTTATTTTATGAGTCCACTAACTAATAGCGAATTAGAATAAAACTCCTGTGGGAACACATTTGACATTCACATGAATAACAGATGAGTTCATTATGATCCCCTACTTATAAAAAGAATGGCAAATGAATTCATAATTATTAAGCATTTAAAAATAACACATTCCCCCAAAAGATACAATTCTGCATTAAATACCCGGCTGTGGTTCAGCTGCAGGGCTTTGAAGAACCTGAAATGAAATGGTAGCACAGCATATAGCTGAAACTGAATGGCAGACTGATGATTGGGTCATTTGCCACATTCTTTAACTGCTTGGTAGGCAAAGTAATGAAGATCCATATTCTGTTAATGCAATTGAATTAATTCTGAAATTTTTAGATTAACCTTGCTTCCAAAGCAGAAAATATTGATTAGATGTATGGTGCATAAAAGGATTATACTGGGTATATGTATAAAGAGGAGGATTACAGCACATATGGCTACTGACATGCACTCATGATATAAGTGCCTGTGGGCTTCTCATTTGAAATATATATTAGAGTTTAATTTTGTAGGGCTTTTTTTGTTGTATATATGACAAACACCATTCAGGGCAGTTATTTTGCTAGAAGTGACATTCTCAAATACTTGCCAAGCTGTCACATTAGCGTACCACTCACAGCCTGGCAGGAGACAGCTCTTCTATGAATCGTAACCTCTGCCCTGTGGTGACACTAAGAGCACAAGGGTCCCAAAGGTTGCCTTGTCTGCCAGACAGAGAGAGATGCCAAGAACAAAGTTCAGAGAACAACAGAGAAGACTTGCAGAGGAGGAGAAGGGGGATAAAGAAAATCCTGTTCTTTGAACTACCTGCACCAAGGACATAAACGGAAAAGGGATCAGAAGTAGATCAAATTAAGATTGTTCTAAGTGCTGTCAGCACCTAAAGCGATGCAGAATTCTTGGCTCCCCAAATCTTACATGGGATCTCTTGATAGCCTTTATGGAGGTGGAGTGCAGAAGGTTGGATTTTCTGTATGAATTCTGACCCCGTGGGTAGCCCTCCTTGGTTATCCGAGGAATAGAGAAATAATGCCATACGTGACTTCTGTATTTCTCTTCCCAGTACAGAGGTAAGGAGATGTGTGGAAGACCTGGTGTGCATATAGATTTTAAAGTCACATTGCTACCATGTTTTCCCAAGTTCCCTTCTCCTCAGCAGCAGCCTAGGCTCTAACACAGCTATGCTGCCATCAACTGTGTTGTCATGCTGATATCAGGAGGAAAAGAAGCCACATCAGATGTAATCATATTTGTATTTCATTCAGAGGTCTCAAGCTGCAGACCATCATGAGGTAGACTCCATGACCGATCTAGGCTGTGTGCTTGGGAAAAAGGGCTGTAAAAACAAAAAATGCAGAGTAGGGAGGAAGTAGAGAGGGAAGGATCTCAGGATTGTGGAGGGTGAGGGCCATGCTCTACAGGCATGAAAAGGGTCAGAAATATATTAACTAGAAATATATTAACCAAACCAGAATTCTGTAACATAGTAGTACACTTTTCTAGTCCAATTTATATAGTTGTCACTACTAGGGAAAAATAAATAAAAATATCAGAAAAGCCATTTGTGCTATACAAAGTTTGTGGAATTATTTGAAGATAAAATTATTTCTTTCTGCTTTGGAACAAGAATCACCAGGTGAGCTTTAGAAGTTACATAGCTGCATATGATTTATACACTGCTGAATTACATTGCTTTTAATTTTAAAAGTCTGTTGGCACTATCTGATTTCACTTCTGACTTGCTCTGGGTGGCTAGAGTTTGGATGTATGTCTCTCTGAGCTGATGCTTCAGAGGGAGGTGAAAAATACCCAAACTAATTGTGCATCAGGGAAACTAACTCTTTCCTGAGATCTGTGGATTGGTGGCTGCAGTATGTGGTTTCGTTACAATTATTGTCTTAATGCAGAGTTTCAATTCTTATGGGCCCCATGAGGACAATGCAGAAAACCTGTTCGATCTGCAATGTGTGAAGTGAGTGGTATGAACCGTCGTATTTGTGCATTCACAGATTCCAAGACCAAGGGCTTAATAATAGCCATTCGTGCTAACTATCCTACATACACCTTTTTTCCCCCTGATAAATAAATTAAAAGTCTGGAGGTTTGTTTGTTTGTGGTTTGTTTTTTTTTTTGCTGATACATTATGAATGCATTTCTTATGAAACTTTTAAAGTTTCTATTTTAAAACATTTAACATCTGATGGAAATACAGTTACTTGTTTATACAGCATTTACTGTTATGATGCGTTTATGATTGTCAATATTTGAGGTAATTTTTATTATGAACAAGTGCGCAAGAAGAGAAATGCTGTGATAGCTCTCCAGCTGATGACAATGGTAAACATATGTACTTTTACTTATGAAAATCTGATGGCATTATCTTACTGTAACCACTTAGAAGTTAGGACATGAAAAGACAGCCTGCTTTAGACATGTTGGGTAAGTCACTAAAGTCAATGTCATGTCATCTCTGGTCACCCATGTCCCAACCATATGCTCCCTCAGCAAGGCCACTGTTGGTCATCATCCAACATCAGTGTCCAAAAAATTATCACGAGAAACATTATCAGGTAGTTTTCTGTTCATTACCAATACATTAAATTGCAAGTTAGTTATTCCAATGTTTGCTTTTAATTTGCTAGGTAAAACAGGATGGCCTGTTGCATCACCCTTCTGTGGAAAAAAAGGAATCCACTCCACGAAGCTTGTAGAAAGCTGTAAATTAGTTACTTTTGACAAAATCAGACAACTGTAGTCACTAAGATTCCTTTTGGAAAATTAGGAAAGGAAAAGTGGTAGAAAGGAATTAATACTTGGCAATGGGCAAGTCCTGACTAAGAGAATCAGAGCAGCAGCCATCTCTGCAAAGGAAGGGCAAAATTAATACAAGATTTACTTTATTTTTTAAAGGAGACAGGTACAATTGTGAGGAGAATTGAATAATTTATATTAGGATTAAAGTCAGCTTCAGAATGTGCTCACAATAAGACAAGTCTCAATCTGAAGCACCTCAATTTGTGATGTTGTCTTGCAGCAGATAGCAAAACATGTTTGTTCTAAATCTTATGAAACAATAATTATAGTAAGTAAAGGCAATTGGCAGTGATTGAAATACTAATAATACACTGCATTTCAAACATTTGTTTAAAGTGACCTCAGCCTGTTATTTTACTGCTAGAGAACAAACCTCTCTCAAATTGCATTTGTCTACCACTGAAATGCTCCAATAGTATACACTACCCAAATTAAGGCTAATTGCTAATAATGTATTCACCAGAAGGTTTGCTATTATAAGCTTTGTTTATGTAAAATGGAGATTAAGAAATAGTTCTCTTCCTTGCAAACTGCTGTGCAGATTTCATCTGCTTTTATTAGATGTCATTATCTCATAGGAATGATATGAGATTCTTCCCATAACAGAAAAGAGATAAGCAAATATAATATAGGACTCAAAGAAATTTTTGGATTTTAGTTGGCAGAACACTATTTATATGTGTTACATCTGTAATGTATGTTGTAATCTTTCTGTTCTACTTCCAAGTAACGTTGCCATAAAAATTTGTGCCAAGAAAGGAATAAAGCTTGTGAGTGTAGTATATATATATCACGTATTTAGCAGAAGACATGTACAGATATTTTCTTCTTTATTTAATTTTTTATTTTTGCATTATCCCATCTTCTGTCCCACTGCTTTTTGCTGCTCTGATTCGAAATATCAAGAACTCAGAGGTAGGTTGATTAGGAGAACATTTATATCCATTGCATCTCTACACTTGTATTAAATAATGTGAAATCACATCTTAGCCTGTGAAGATGTGCTCTCTGAAATTTTGAAGAGATTAAAGTGTGTGAGTTGCTCTAAGAACTATTCCTTTTAGCTACTATTTTGATAATTATCTTTTTTTTTATAACTTATCTCATCGATTCTCAATTGTTTTTGTTTCAAAGGATGGGGGATCTCCTAAAATAAATGGTATTTTTACTTAGAACTTTTAAAAGAAGAAAAAAGATAAAAAGGTCCTCCTCATGAAGTTCAAGCTAATCGATGACCTCTGGATGCTACGCCTTCCTTTTCCAGAGTGCTGTCCTTTCTCAGTTCTAGGGAATGAACACGATACTGCTCACAGCCAACAGACAAGATGAGGAGAATCCAATTAGTTCCTTACCCTCGGTAATTTAGGAACTATATTCACTAGATGATTAGAATCCAGCTATATACATGATTACATTTATTAAATACAAATGCATTTAAATTTCTTAATATGGAGCTTGCACATCACTTCTTGTTCACCAGTGGTACAGGAATATGTAGTTTTGTGTTGGCTTGTAATGAATTTATTCTTGCTTGTAAGTACTGGAAATGTGGTGCAATGTTTGTATTTCAAAAACTGCAAGAGAATTTTAAAATCCAAGTAATTTATTTTAGTAGGCTGCTTGGAAACATTTGCTGTATTTTTTTATTCTAGCAGCTTTTTACCGATTTTCTTTCTCTACCAATGAAGATTAAATGCAGAGATTTAATGTTTTAGATCGTGTTCTTTCAGGCAACTGAATACATGCCTCTACATGTTAAAAACTCAGTAAATACACTGCCTTTTTTCACAGAAATAGCCATTTCTCTTCCAGAGGTAATTTCACAGTTGTAGCACTTTGGTTTTGTTTTCCTGTTGTTATTCTGCAGAGATAATTGGTTAGGGTTTTATCCAAGGATTTTTGAAATCAGTGGAAAGGTCATGGGCTTTGGATTGAGGTCTTAGGGGTGGAAGAATATATTCTTCCCTGTGTTAGAGCCTGCCCAAGAAGGAAGGAGAAAGATCCCAGGGGTTCACGGTTCAACTACCCTGATCTCAGCACAGATTAGAGATGTTTAGTGTCAGTATGCGAGTGAAGAACAGGGCATGGGATTCTGCCATAACCATCCCATTTTTTCCGTCATCATTATGCCAGGACAAGTGTGGAGTGGTAGATGCAGAAGCCAAACCCAACAGTCTCCTTCCTTTACAGAAATTCTCCACTGGCAATCTGCAAGTGAAGTCTGGCTTGAACAGCCTGAGCCGTGCAAACTGGGTAGATCTGGTGCCTACCTGAGCAGAGAGCCATCTCCTGGGTGGTTGGCCTGGGAAACCCTTCCCGCAGAGAACTGCATGAAGGGCTGCAGAAGGACAGAGCTCCGCCTGCTGTTAAGTTTCCTTTATTTTCAAACACTGTCAGAGCCTGGTACAAAACAGCGCTGCATGTCTGTGCCTATGCAGACTTTGCTGCATAACTTCTAATTGACTGGAGAGATAAAAATAATCCCTGACACAAATCAACTTCATTCTGCCCCAGGACATAATTTAAATACCTTCTCCTGGGTGTTCTTCCCTCTTTATAAAAGCAGTGAGTTCACTTTCTAGCCTTCACATTCTAATTCTAGAAAATGTTTAATGAGGGAATCTGCCATGGTGAGGGTAGAGCTACCGCTGCACGAGGATACAAGCAATATCAACTGGGGACACAGTGGCAGGAAACAGAAAGGTATTTTAGAAAGGCTCTTGAATGCTTCCCAAGACTGTAGGGCCAAAATGTTGATTAAATTTATGAATAGAGGTGGGCACAAATTTTGAATGATTTTTAAATTCCTAGAATAACAGAGGTTTGAAAGGAGTAGGACCATTTCTGAGATTACGTTGAACTAGACAAGTAGTTTCAAGTAAAATAATAGGAAAAATATGAAAACATTTTCTCAGTTTTTAAAGGAAATATTTTAACATGCTTAAAATGAAATTTTTCATCTCTTGAAACTGAAATACCATTTTCCACTTAAAAATTAGTCTAAATTAAAAAAAAATATTTTTTTAAAAAAATGGCATGGAACATTTTTAATTAAGTGTAACATTTCAGGTTCACTCCAAATTAAAATTACTAGCTTTTTAATTTGTAAGGAAAAAAAGTATTCTGTGTGAGCTCTATGTGAACTAAGGTTTCTGCTCGCTTCTTTCTGACTTTTTGGTTTGGTTATTGAACTGGAGAAAAATTCCACTTGCTCAGCTCTGCGAAATCTTCATGAGACACTGTCCTGATAATTTTCAGGTGACCCATGAAAAGGCATTTGCTTACACGTCTGCTGGTGTGTAAGGGTAATAGTTCCTTCCTTGTGCTGTGCCGGTGCTAGATGTTGAGCCTTGCTGCATACTCTGCCCGTGCTGTACTCCTGTTCTTTGGGACAAAAATTTAGTGTGCAAGGGTTTGTGGTTTCAGCAGGCTACACATGGAAAGAAGGATCTCTTCGTTCTGATGTGACTGTGGGATACCTACCTAGCGTATCATTAGCTCAGTATACGCTGAGTAAAAGAGACCTTATCAGTCACAGATCTTTCCCTTATAGTTTGTGTTCCTGTTCTTCTCTTTCATGTTCCTTGTTCTCTTGTCTGCCACCAGTTCATTTCAAATAAATACGACATCTAAAATTTTCATGTAGTTACAGAGCAGGAGATGAGAACTCCAGGTGCCCTGTCAGACTCCCTCTTTTTCTCAGGCTGATCTGGGCAACTCAAAGGCTAAATCTGCAGATCTGAGGTTCTTCTCCCATTATTTGTATTAACCCTATATGGCTGACTTGGAAGGATCCTTAAAGGATTTCAGAATGTGTTTTGCTCAGTCATCATTGTCACTACGCCACTGGGGACCTTTGGAAGCTGAGAAAGCTGATACAGTTTCCAAGAAGGGCTTAGCAGACTTTTCCTAAGGGATGTAAAGTAGATAACGAAATCGAGTGCTGCATGTCTGCATTCAGAACACCACTTGAGTATGTATGTGACTACAGATTTGTGTGTAGGATTCCTGTCTCTCATATGGTAGTTGTTTGGTTGTTGGATTTTATTTTATTTTTATTTTTTTAAAAAGTATTTTAAAGAATAGTTAATAGGGTTGGTCTAGTAGCTAAAATCTTCAGCAAGAGGGTGACACTATGGACAGTAAAAAACTATTACTAAGAGCTAGCCCCTGTAATCACAACAGCTAATAAGAGTTTGCAATCTTAAGAGACAAAAATGAGCAAAAAGAGAGGAAAGGCGCGCTGTCAGTGCAGTTTTACAGATGGAAAAGGGGCCAAGCCTTGATTCGGTAAAGTATGGAGGCAGAACCTGATTTTTAGCATTCCAAATGTGTACATTTCAACATATTCTGTTTGATACTGGCAATGCTTTATGCCTACGCATTTCTAATTTTAACTGTTCTGATTTTTTTTTTTTTACTATCAAAGAGAGGGGCTTTTATAGTTTCTCTTCAAACTGATTTCTTAAATACAGCAGAGCATCTCCATTCTCAGCACAACAGCAGATTTTCAGTTTTTGCATAGGTATGTGGGGGTTTTTTTCCCAAGTTTTACTGCAACTGTTCAACTCCACACAACAGCAGAGAGAGAAGCAGGGAGAGACGTACATACATTGACTGGATGTGCTGACTTTTCAATACAAAATAACAGGGTTGTTGTATTGCATCAAAGTAAGAGTCTTAGCCTGGAAGGGATATTGCATTGACATTGAACTGAAAACATAGGCACAGTGTAACGGATCTTAAAATTGGCTGGACTGTTTCTGGATTCCTGTTTTGTTCAGTAAGCGTATGAAAATCCCTATGCCCAGCATAAGCAGAGTAATGGGGTGAGACCTCCCCTCAATAGTATAACCTTTAAGACAAGTTCTAGCAGTCAAGCGGGGAATCAGAAAAATGGCACATTCAAGCTGATTTGCCCAGTGCTATGGTAGTAGTTTGAATTCAAGGATACAGAGGATGAAGAGGTATAGTCCTCATGTATGCCTTGACACACTCTAGTGGCAGAAACTTGCAGTGCCATTTAAGCAAGGGAGCCCAATCGATTTCTTTTTGATGCGAAGTAATAGGTACAGTGGATGAAAATTTAGGTGATCATTATTGAAAGTAACCTAGCAGTTCAGAAACTGCTGTTCAAGCCCTGTGCTTTTATAAAGCTTGCATTACTTTATATATATAAAATACTGATTCAGGATTTCACTTGTTCGACATCTGTAGAGAGTTTTGAGCAACACACCCTAAACCTGACTGAGTCATTGAGGTACGGCCACAACATTTATGCAATATATCAAAGCCGATAAACAGCACCTATCCACAAGTCCTAGGCACTTACCCTTTAATGGTAATGGATACAGATCTCGGGCAACCTCATCTTTTAACCAACCATCATTAAATAGTAAATCAATAACCACATTAAAAAATGTATTTATAGCTCAGCTCTAAAACCAGTGGTTTTGCATATCGAACTAATCATAAATGATTCACTGTTTTGTCTTCTGAGAAGACATAATGGACCACTTGGCTGCCTCAGTTCTCTCTTCGTTTTTCCCTTCATAGTGCTACTCTGTGGCAAAATCCCTCAGCTAATACAGTAAAGTATCTAAATATACGCTGTATCGTCACAGCAATTACAAATATAGCCCAACCTATGGTGAAGTGTTTTCTCCAGGATCAAGAACTTTCTGTTGCACTATTTTTGGTCTGGCTGTGGGCTACTACTGATCCTTTAGCCCCATGCTGTTACAGTTTGGGTTGCAGTAGGGTGGAGTATCTTTTTGTGTTTTACTGCAATTCACGCACTAACATGACTGAAGTATTTCGCATAGCACAACTCAAAATTTCCCTTCCTCAGGAAGCTTAGCTCTTTTGAAACTCATTTGGTTGCATCACAATGAAAACAACATCCTGTTTCCCGCAAAACAAAAAAGTAGAAACATTTCATTCTGATTTAATGTCTGAATTTATTATTGTTGCTTACACAGCCCAAGCAGATTACATATATCTAAGGCTCTGCCAGTTCCTTCTTCCTCATTATTCTCCATTTCAGGGACCCCTCCTATTCTTTCCTCAGCTTAATATGACCACAGGTTTCCTCTGCAGTAAACCTGTCGACTAGTCAGGATCATGGTGGGGGGCTCTATTTACCCAAACTTCCCATTATCTTTCTCTTTTTGCTAAGGATTTGTGCCTTTTTCCACATGACATTCAGAGCCATTGCCATCAAATTGTATGTTAGACTTTATTTTGCTCAACCATTAAGCAAGATTTGTGCCTTTTTCCACATGACATTCAGAGCCCCCTTTTGAGTCTTGCTTTCTGGTTATCTGATATAAAGGAGTCACAGAAATATTTTAGACTGGCTCTTGCTACTCTGCCTCTGAGGCTTTTTAATTTATTTTTTTGAGAACTTTTCTCTTTATATGGGTAAGTTACCCCAATAACAGTAAATCTAAGTGTTCTGTCTAAATGCAGATACATGAAAATATGCCTTTCCCCCAGCTCCCTGGAGACGCTTGCTTTGGATTTAAGAGTGAGTAGTTTTTAGGCTGGTGCAACTCAATCCTAAATATTGGAAAGATGCTGACACGAAATTAGAACTGGGATAAACAAGTAAATCTCCCATTGAAATCAATGGGAATACTGCCAGTTTACACGGGGAATGAATTAGACCTTGTTTTTTTTGCATCCGTGCTTGAACTATGATCCTGAAATAGCATTGTCGGACTATATATATCATAAATTTGTAGTTATGTCATAATAATTACGTCATTATTAGTGATTAGATCAGCTTCAGAGGTTTTTTTTCCTTGTCCTGTTGCCAAGTTCCACGCGGACACAAGCTGTGAGTTAGATTGGAGCTCTGAATTCTTTTTTCTTGTGGAGTGGACAAGGAACTTCCAACACCAGGCATCTGTTATGCATTCTTACATATGTACATGCAGCCCTATGTGGGTAATACATTGTTTTTTCTCACTGTTCTGTAGTGATATAATTAGAAATGGAATGGCATTTACCATTCTCTGGGAGTTGTGCTATCCGGAGATCCATGCTCCTGGTTAGCACAGCTAAGAGGGCCTAACTTTGGTGAACAACTCACTGCTCAGTTAGTTAAGGCAACACTGTTCAACCTATGTCACATGTATCCCAGGATTATAAATATTTGTTTACATTACTGTCCATTTTTGACCTGGACCTTAATCCAAGCAAAGAGTAAATCAAGTCGTAAGAAAAAATAAGAAAACAGTGGATGAGTGAGCGTCCAAAGAATACTACCTTGAAAGATTCAATCGCTTGTATCTAATGAGGCAGCAATAGTTAGGCTAATGTCTGGACCTTGTAAAGCATGGAGATTTATCTCCTGGCATTCACTGGTGCAATACTCAATGTTGAACTATTCAACTTTTGATAATTTATGTGCTTGCTTTGTCCATCTTTGCATTTTAAACTAATGTCAGATGACTTTATAATTTATTTTTGCATCTACTTTAGGTTCCCATTATAAATAAATAAACATTTGAGTACTGCATGTCGACGTCTTAAAAGTCCCCTTAGGGGCTTCCTTGATGGGAGGGAGTCTTTCTCTCTTTAAGACAGAAAGGGTCAGACTTGGAGCAGAGAAGCTATAATCTACAGAAGTCTAGAAAATTTGAATAGTTTCTGGGGACAATGGGAAAAAATTAACTAAGCATATAACTAACTTGGTTACCTTTGGGCAAATCGTCTTAGCTACACTGAGGATTTATGTCCTCTGGTGCAGTCAAATGAATATGATTGTCTTGCACACAGTGTCAGTTCGAATTCCAAAATAATATAGCTCTTTTCCCTGCCAGTTTAATAATGGAGATTGGTTGACAGATTCTTCCATCTGGTGTGCACAGACCATACTTTGCAGTGCAGATTTTACTAATCACATTATCTGTTATTTCTTTGTAAGGTGAGAAATTAAGCTTCCTTCTTTCATCCCTGTCCCCTGAACAGTGAGCAACTTTTTAAAAACATCAGCAAATAAGGATATTTTAGGCTGTGAGACCACAAGCTTTGTTATTTGGCTATGGTTCCATGCTTTCACTTCAAGGTACTAATCCCAGGAAGCTTATTTTGGAAGTTTTAAATAGTTCTTCCTTCTGTTTAAACAGTTTGGTTGCCTTCATGAAAAAGGCAAGTTTATGTTAAAATTCAGGAAATATATTATAAAAGTGCACAGGGATTATAAGGGAAGCAATCTAAAAATTCTGTGAAGTGACTCATTTATTTGCCCCATGCCTCTGAAAAGTCACTAGACAGACAAATGCATTATGCAGATAGAGAACTGGAGACAGAGGTTATGTGATGCCCAAGGCCATTCAGTGAGTCAAAGCTGAGCCAGGGTGAAGTTCCCGTTTTAGTGTGCCTATTAATAACACCAGCACAAACTACATGAAAGAACTAGATTTGGGGGCTGTGTGATGTCAGCATGCTCTCCAAGGCTGATATATCATTTGTTCCGTCTAATTCTAAAATGGTTAAACATAAATACGACTAGATCAATATCATATCTGAAGGCCTTCTCATACTTAGTGGTAAAAATCTCTTTCCTCTTTCCCAGCTGAAGCCTTTTGGTTTTCATTTGGAAGCAGAAAATTATTCGTTTCTACCCTTTTATACCTTCAGATTTTGAGGACTGACAGCTGAATACTGTGTTTAGCATCAAGAAAGACATAGTCACAGCATAAATGAGAGACAGTGTTAATGAGAGCCAAATTTTGCCTGCATTTGTTATCTGCATTAAAAGTGGATGCATGGTCAGAGTTAGGATCTGCTGTCTATCATTAGTGTCTGTCAATGACTTGCCCTAGTGACTTGGGCTTGAACTTTCAAGAATTAATACCATTTTTAGATGCCTTTGCTAATGGTTCTCCTTCTTATGATTGCTGGCCTGATCATCGTCTGTAGTAAAACCAAAGTCAATCAAGAATCAGCAAGATTAGAGAAATATCCCCTAGAGCTGACTAAAGAAAACTTGAGAGATTTGATGGGGAAAGTTAAAGAGTTTATGGCAGCTGTGTTTAATTGGAGCCAATGTTTCGAAAGGCAAAAGATGGTGTCAGGGATTACACCTATCTGTCTGGCAGACTACAAAGCATTATCACTGAAATTCATGAAACATTAATGACAATGGTTTGTTATCCCAACTAGTTTTAAGGAAAATTATTAAGTGATTCAACTAAGTCAGTCTTTATATAGGTGACTTTTTAAAGTATCCAGTTTACCTGTTTCAACAATTTTACTTATTTTTTGGCAACAAATTAAGTAACTTAAATGCCAGAAATCTAGTCTTTTCATCTATTGGATTTATTTCTTTTCAGTGCAGTTAAGGCAAAATTGCCCAGTAACTGCAGTTGAACTGTTTCTTGTGGCCACTGTTTCATGTAGCCTCAGACACGTCATCTTTGAAGGGATCTCTTTGATATCTTGTACTCCCTGTTGCTGCTGTGAGAGCTCGCTGCCTTATATCTCAAGATAATTTAAGTACTTGAATATTATGGAATTTGCAGTGACTGATTCCAGTTTTAGTGATGGAATTTCACTGATAAATTTTGCAAGGATATCTTTCAAAAGTTAATTTGAAAAGAACAGCCATCCATTTCTAAAGGTTTTTTAATTGCAGCAGAAATGCTGATTTGTTGAAGGCTTCTTGGAGCCTTCTCTTTATTGATACCACAGCAGGTGAAAAGACCTCTGAAGTATACAAGTCAAACATACCGTAATCTATATGGCAGTTGTAGAATCTACATAGGAACTGAGTTATGATACTTGGACATGTTTTTGACAAAAATTTTAGCCGTGGTGCTTGAGGTCTGTTGCTTTGGTGTCAAACAGACAAATCAGTCCAGACCTATGCTACAGTCTCTGTCTCTTGTCCATGTGGCATTCAATTTCATTTTTGGGGGGGGAAAAGGAAGTAGGGGTCTCATGCTCTCAGTCTTCCCCTCCCTCCACAGTGAGGGCAGCCTGTTGGACTATCAGGTCAGCTTGGGTTTTGAGCAAAAGAGGACAAATCTTAACATGAAAATAACTCTTTGGTACTTGTTTACACTAAAATACATTCAGTATACGCTAATCTGTGCAGCCTCATAACAGATTTCCTAGATTCTTCAGAATATCAACAAGAACCAAGTTTGCTCCATTTATTCTTCTCTAACTCCAAGTACTAGTTGCATTTGTCTTAGGCTGATGTTATCGCATTGATGTTATTTTAGTCTTTGTACACAGACACAAGTGGTGTCAAAAGGAGCAACATCTGCTGAAGTAAATTATAGCACCCATCCATTCATCCATGCATTACATCCAGGAACTGATTCTTATCTCACTTACATTAACATGTATCACAATGACCTAGAAAACAGTCCTGGAGCAATTATAGCGTTGAAGCAACTTGCAAAAACATACAGTGCTTTTGGTAATTGATCAGGCTCCACCTTAAAAAAAAAGATAGTTAGGATTCCATGCTCCCATCTCACTGCTTCAGTGTCCTCTCCTAATTCTAGTTGCTATGCTTGATTTTTATCTGTTTGTTCTTGGGCCAACATTGTCATATATCTTAAATAATTAATTTCCCTGATTATATCTTTGCCAATAGCACTCATATTCCTTCCTCATTGCTGTGATACGTATTGATCTTTCTATATTGTGAGTGACACAAACTATGTAATATTCCAAATAGGGACTCACCCATACTTATAGGATGCCATCAGTGCTATACTGTCTCTAGTGTCTTTATCTTTAGTGGCATACTGTAAAATGGATTTGTCTTTTTCTCAGCTGTATCACATTGGGAAGTGTCGGGTGGAAGCAGATGCACTTTGCTTGTCTACCTGTCTCTTCCCACACTCCTCCCAGGATGTCCTGTTACATCTCCATCCCTGAGTCACTCTGACCCTGCTGTCCAGGCCCTGTAGCCCCTCTCTCATCCTTCCCAGGTGGCCCTTACTACTTCCCTGTGCTTCTCTAACTGTTAGGCAGAGGCTGAGGTTGAGGTTGAGGTGAGAGGCAGAAGCAGGCAAAGGCCTGCTCCTGCTGTGGGATGATGTGGGAAGAAATGGAGATGGGAGGATCAGAGAGAAATGGGCTGCAGAGCATCCTCATGCTTCTGCTGCCACCTGGGAGGAGGCTGGGGACTGCTGGTGCTGCCAGGGGCAAGCAGCTGCGGACTTGGACTAGCCAAGCTAGTGCCTACCTCCTCACACACACCCGCAGCTTGCCACTCCAGGCTGCTCCCACAGTTGCTTATTCCTGCCTCTGAAAAGCCTTAAATTTCTACTACATTTCCTCTCAATTCTGTTACTCTGTGATATTCCTCCTTTAAACTGATGCTGCCTTCCAACCTATCAGCAGCAAAATTTGTCAGTATATTCCTGTTTTTTGTTGCAGAGCCCCCCTCTATGAGACTATTAAAATTCAGACCCAGTTCTTGAAGAATTCTTGTACTATTCACTTTTTGTTGATGATTCCTCTTTCAACCCAGTCCCTCAGCTGCATTTAATAGAATGAGTCGGTGCAAAGTAACAGCCAGGAAAAATAAAACTGTTCCTTCAATTTTAATGAAGGGCTCAGGCATCTGATCAGTGTCGCAGTTGGAGTAAGTTATAAGTTACTGCATGTCAACGGAGCCATTGAGGCTATAGGCACTTTTAGTCTAGCCATCTACAGAGTAGTGCAGGACCAAGTAAACCTTTTTTTAACTGAATTTTAAGCTAAAATTTAAAAGACTAAACTTAAAAAAAAGAAGTCAGATGTCAAGAATATAATTGGCCAATTACCATGGCTGTTCTCATGCACAATAACTTATTTATTGTAACTTTAGTGTGTGTCTGAGGATGTCATTAAAATTGGAGGGACCTACTCCTGTGGTTGTTCAAGTGAAGGAATAATTGTGGGTTTGACTCATGTTCTGACTGTAGAACAAGTTCTACTGTAAGTCAGCATGGGTTCCACTTTAGCCATTGCCCTTATTGATATCCATTAGCCCTTTATATATCCTTGTCTGTAGGCAAGGACCATCAAGTATGAGTTACAGAGTGCCTGGCATCATAGCTGCTGCTGAATTATAAATTAGTACATTTATAGAGTCAGTTAATCTTTAGTATCTTATGCGTGGCTGATTTAATGTATATACACACACCAAAAAAAGTGGATTAACATAGCATGAGTGTATCCTCAGCTGGGAATGTCTGGAGGGTTGCTAATCCCCATGGTCTATATTCCTCCTCTAACAAAGATGGGGTTTTCAACTTCCAGAGACCTCCTGTGTGCAACAGTTTGTTTTAAAAATAAAGAGTTAATATATCCTAGAAGGCATCTGCTTTTTCATTATTCAGATTATTTCCTTTCTGCACATATTGTGAAATAACATGCCTTGTCTTTCTAATAATAATATTTATCAATGGCACGATTTAGTATGCCATTTTCTACAATGAGCCCAAACAAGCACCACTGGAATGGTTCTCTGTACAGGGGTATCGCTCTATTGAGTTTTAGCTCACTGAATTCCCCAAGCACTCAGTTCTGCACAGACCTGTCCTGTCAGTAGAACTTCCTTCAGTTGACTTCTGTTTGCGCCGAGAGTAGCTTTTTTTGAGAGAGAGAAATATGGGACCTAGATTTATATGCCTTGTACCTTGTCTAGTGACAGATGAGTTCCTCTGTTAACAGTAAACGATCCAATGCTTTGCTAACTTTCAGCAAAACACATCCACCTATAGTAATTTCTTTCTTCTTGCAGTCTCTGGGAAATGTGTCGAGTCTCAAGATTTCCAGCAAGCTGAGTGCTAATGTTTGGGATTAAGTTTAAGATGGAACTAAGGACTAATGGACTGATTCATATTTCTCATTAAGCTAATTTAGTATTAGTGACTTCAGTGAAACTGAGGCAGAGATTCACCAGTGGGAGGAGAGAGCCGGAATCTCTCAGACAGAGATAAATCTTACGTTCATGAGCAACACAGACAGTATCACAGAAATGGTGTCAAAATTGATGAGAGGCTTTCAGAAGCGAAAATACCACTTTCAGAGCCTGATCCTAAATCTACTGATACCAGTTTAGGTTTTCACTTTTTGCTTCTAGTGTTCTGAGTTGTAAGTCATTATGTCCTGGATGACTTTTTTTCCTTAATTCTTTCCATATCACTATCAAAACTTTTCCCATACTGAAAATTAAGCCTTAAAGACCTTCAGTCCACTCATGTGCACATACAGCATTTCCCCTGTCCCTCCAATGGGTTTAATAACTCACTCAAGAAACATTTGCGAGCTAGAAAATGAACAAAAAATTCTCCCATATTGAAAAGGTGAAAGGTGAGGTTTGAATAAGTTCCTAAAATATTGTTTCAAAGGCTGTGCTAACTTTTGTTTCTACTGCAGACTGTAATGTCTCAGCATTTTGATAGGAAATATTCTGGAGCTACAATTGTACAGTATGCTTTTATCTGTTCTGGCGGCAGACACAGGTAGTTTTGGTTGCTTATTCTATCTGAAGGCCTCCCTATCTCTAGTACAGTCAGGCTTTCCAAAAGCTCTCTTAATAGGACAACAAGCACTGAGTTGCAGTCAAATATTTGGATGATGTACATTAAGCCTTCAGGGGAATTCTCTGTTTGCAAATCATCATATTACTGAACATGAAAGGATAAAGCATAAAGCAATTCCAGTTTTTCTAAAAAGCCTGAAGTATGGGAAGGGACGAAAAGAATCCCTTTTCCCAGTTTCTGTCACCAGAGATTCCCAGAATTTGGTTTGTACACTCACTCACTAGACATGTACTGCGTTCATCTTCCTACAGTACCATGTATAAGTAAAATGTCCCTGAGGATGTTAAACTATTTTTACAAGTATTTCAATAAAATAGTATGTCCTATAAAATTGGAATCTCACCATTCTTGCAGAGCCTACTTGATACATTTCTGTGAGCATATATAAAAAGAACTGCATGATAAAACCTATTCATTTTTAGTACAGCTTGGTCTGCTGCATTGGTTTTATGCTGTACATGTCTTTGTAGTGTTAGCGCACTGCTATGTGGCAGCTTAAAGGTATTATAGCAGAGCCAGTACACAAGACAAGAAAGCTATGTATATAACTGTAAATCAGCAGTAGCATGTCTTTTTTATAATGTTTCCATCTACCGTACATAAAACCATGCCCTGATCTGAATAATTTTCTGAGCTAAATAATAAGACTAACAATATGCCTAAAATAGGGAAGATCAGGCAATAGAAATATCCACAGTTTCAATCAGGATTACGAATTACAGAGCTCCAAAAGATGCTAAAATGTAAGGAAAAAACCCCAACCCCTGGGACCGATCAAAATCAGTGTCAGTCATTGATTTCTACAACACACAAAGAGACGGTGAGTATAAATGTGTTACTTACAAGTGCTGAGGATTTTAGGGAATGAAAATGGAGACCAGGAGCTGGAGACTGCCTGCCATGCCAGCAGTGTTGATTTAGAAGCGATGGACACAAATAAACGTTCAGCAAAGCTTAAAAAACTGCAATGCAAGGCTAGCCAAAAGTGTCCATGTCCTTACCGTGCTGTGGCTGGCAGGCAATCCGTGTCTGGGAGCCTTCGGTCCCTCTAATCAGGCTCCGGGGATTTTGTTTGCAAGAGAGATTGTCCTTTAAGTGATCAGTGCAGGAAAACAGAGAAATAAAGAGAAATGAGCAAATTGTACAAGGCAAATAGCTGCAGGTCTTTAGCATGCTCCCTGCGTTTTCCTGAGCTGCATCTGCAGTAGAGAAAATATCCCAAAAATAGCTCAGGCTGCCAATGACTTGCTGAAACCTGAGAAAGAATTGCTGAATTTAAAGATCTGGGTTGCTGTGGGTGTATGATTAAAGTGAGAAATTGCTGGCAGGAAGAACCTAGGATGAAACCACATGCTTAAGGAGTAACTTGTGAGTTCACTGGTATCAGAACAAGAGCTGACCTCTGATTTCCCCCTCCTCCACCCAATGCCAGTTAACCCTTGAGAGTTCAGCATGGAAGAAAGTTCTACAAGAGCAGATGGAAGAGGAAATACGACCAAAAAAAAGTTCTTTTCAACTATAATGTCTGTGTTGTAGTGACAATATTTTATAGCAGTGCCCTATTTCCTAAATTTCAAAGCAGTCAGGCAAGCTGATGTTTTGCAGAGGTCTTGGAAACTGCACAGTTTTAATTTCTGGAAAGCTCAGTCTTGTGTAGGGTGTATGCTAAATACCCCCTGTAAGCCGTTTGTGGTCCCACAGAGTAAAGTTTTGAGGAAGGATAACACAACACTTTAGGAAATTTTCTGCAAATGCTGACTTACAGACAAAATATCAAGCATTGTCAGACTACTTGCCACAGCCTTGGAGGAGGCACTGGTATTTCTATACTGTGCCCAGAACAAATTACAGGAGCTTAAGGACTACTCCGTGTTGTTCTGGTCTATAAGTGTCCCCTATGGATTCCTTGTGCTTACAGGGATCACTAGAGCGTAGCATACTTTAGCCCCAGTCCTCAGCTTGCTCCCTGGCACTTTTTTATGTTACTTCCCTGATTTAGAGGAGAACAACAAGCAGTTGGCACAAAGCTGGGTACATTGGCTTGACATCAGTTAAGTTTCCCAAGTAGTGCCAAAAGTAATCCTCAGTAACCTATTTAGAGCAGTACTAAAGCTGCCAGAGCATGGACTAGGAGCTAGTCCCCAATTTTCTTTGTACTGACACTGAAAAGGGAAAAAGCTTCAGTACTATAACTGGGTTAGATTCAAGCCGCATGGGACTGGATTATGAGAAGCTGCTGCTTTGGAAAGCAATTGTGCATCTGAGAAAAGAGCTGAATGTTGCCCTTACTTCAGAATGTGCTTTTGTTTTAACATCAGTTTTTTAAGACATGCCAAACAATAATGCCATCGTAGGGAGAACAAAATATTTAATGTGCTTCAACCGTAGTGGTGTGTGATCACTTAATCATTCTGATAGGGCTGTCCACTTTATGCAATGAAGCTATGCTTCTTTAAGAGTATCCAAGCATTGTATCTTGAAGATGCTGTGTGTATGAGAGTGTATTTAATATATACTAGCTGCTGTAGTTTCACACTCACAGTGATGTTCTGTGGGGCTAAGGAGTTAAGCATTTGCCCTATGAAAATAAACAGGCGTTTAAGTTGCACACGTGCAAGGGCAGCTGGGAATGCCTAGCTATGACCTTCCCCTTTGCAGGTGCTTTGGAGGAAAAACCCCATTACCAGGTCTTTTAGCTTCTCTACAGTCCTAGCTGTCCTGCTCATAAGTGTTGCTCTAGGAGCTGGAAGAGTAGACAATCGCTGAAGTAGGCTGGTCATTTTATTTGTATTTATACCCCAGCAGGCACTTTCTGAAGTTCTTCTGCTGACCAAAAGGAAATTAGAAATTATGGCCTAAATAATTATGACTCATGTTGCATCATTCACTCTCAGACAAAAGGCAGTAAGCACTTACACATATCTAGTGTTGGTATATATTATCTCATGAACTTCATGGTGAGCTCAAGAAGTCTGATTACATATCTCCTAAAAACTAATGCAAACCTCTGTTCCTGTCTTTTGAAGCAGCTAGTGATAATACAAAAGACTTTATAGGCACTTTTTTTGTAAGTTAATAAAACCTAAACCCAGTAATAATGACGGCTAGTGGGTAATTCATCATATATGGTGCACTGCTAGTGATATATCAGCATAAGACTATCATTAGAGGCTAGTGGCTGTGTGTTAGCAGATGAACTATGCATTAAAAAATGAGATTTTTTTCTCCCACAAATGAGGTCATTAATTCAAACACTCTTTTTGTCTCTCCTTGTTATGAAGAGGTTGCTAATGCAACACAATAAAGCAGTGCTTCATCTCGAACAATTGGAAACTTAGTATTCTGAACCATTCTCTCTTTGTTCTGTTCTCTCTTTGTTGAATTTCATTAGTCCTGAGAGTCTAGATCATAATTTCTATATATGAGCTAATGCATATTTTTGTATTTTTTAACTTAAATATAACATAAGGCAAAAGTGAAAAGAAAATAGCATGACAGAATTCTGAGCAGAGAACAGATGGGTGGTTTGGCATGGAAACAAAGACGTTCACATACATTCATCGTTCTTATAGTGAAACACTAATGCTTATGGTGCCTATCAAATAGATGTATGGAGAATGTACATCTACTAAGCATGATGCTTTATATCATGACACCTCTAAATTATCCTACGTGCTCTTGAGAGCTAAATGTTTGAATACCCTTCCTTTCTTCAGTTCAGTGATTTCTTGAATATCGTATGACTTGAGTTTTGCTGGAGCACCCAGTCTAAGCTAAGTATTGGCTTTCATCTCTGATTTCCCTGGGAAGAAGGGGAGAAATACCTGAAATTGGTGCTATCCCACCAGGACTGACTTAGCTGTGAGCCTACTGTATAGTCTAGTGTGATCAATAAATCACCTGCCATTGTGTCTGTATGCACATCAGGATTTGGATTTCAGCATCCAGTAATGTTTGAGAGTCCTTTCCTGTAGGTGTTGGTTGATCTGGAGAATTCCTGTTTCTACCGATGCGACCAAGTCACCAGGCCAGCATGGCTGCTAATGAAAACTCCGTTATAGAAACTCATTGAGCAAAATAAGCCAGGAAATGCAGGTGAATGTTTTACACACTTCTCTGGGGCAGGATGGCACCAATTGTTTTCCCTGTTAGACAGTCTTTTGTTCAGGGAGCTCTTTGGAACATGAACTTCAGAATTATGTCTGGCACATGTAAATCACCAAAGTAGGAAAATTTCCAGTGGATTGACAGATGATTATATTTTTATGACAATGCTACAGTTGGTACAAAAACGACATTTTTCATTATCCAAAACTGTGACCATGATTTGAAAAAAAGGCCTCAAATGCCAGCCCTGGTAAGATTGGTGGGAAGAGCAAGAGCACAGTACCTTACACTGCAGTGTGAAAACTTTAAGGATGAACTTACCTGAAGTAACCTGGAGTCAAAAAAGAAGACCGAAACTCATACGAGAGCTTTCTGGGGTCAAAACAATCTAATAATTAAATTAGTGTGATACCTTGGCTAATAGGTTGGAGAAAATCCTTGTCTTAATAACATGAGGGAACATTGACCAAATCCTGGTCCTATTGAAATCAGTAGGAAAACTCCTTTTGACTCAGGGTGCTAGATGAGGTCCTAATTAGAGTAGTAAACTTGGAGAAGATCTGCTGAAAGTGTCTGCTAATGGTGACATAATTAATGGTCTTGAGTATAAAATAACATTTTATGCTTTCGTGAAATGCTAGAAATGCAATGCTCGGCTCAAACGCCTATGTAGTACCTACAAAGGCAGCTATCTTCCGTTCATCGATACCTTGTGACATTTTCGTAGTTGTGCTGAATACATGTAGTTTCTATAAATCCCTTGTAAAAGCAGCTAAGGAGTCCTCCCCTGAAGAGGAAGGAGCGGCAGAGACAGCGTGTGATGAACCGACCCCAAATCCCATTCCCTGTCCCCCTGTCCTGCTGGGGGAGAGGAGGTAGGGCAAATCAGGAGTAAAGCCCAAGAAGAAGGGAGGGGTGAGGGGGGAGATTTTTAAGATTTGGTTTTATTTCTCATTATCCTACTCTAATTTGATTGGTAATAAATTAAATTAATTTCCCCAAGTCAAGTCTGTTTTGCCCATGACTGTAACTAGTCAATGATCTCTCCCTGTCCTTATCTCGACCCACAGGCTTTCGTTGTATTTTCTCTCCCCTGTCCAGCTGAGGAGGGGAGTGATGGAGCAGCTGGGTGGGCACCCAGCGTCCACCCAGGGTCAACCCACCACACTACCAGAAGCTCTTCACTAATTTTTTCTCTTCACTTTATTGTTTGCCTTTCTGCTCTATTGTCTGGGACTTTCTCCTTTGTGTTTAAATCCTCTTTTAATCCCTGTCTCCTTTGCCAAGTGCATTCTGATTGTGGCTCATCCCACCCTACTTTATTCCAGACCCATACTGTTGCCCTGTATTTTGGTTTTCTTCTTTAGTTGGAAACCTGCTGTTGGGATGGATAAGTCTCATCCTGTATAACTACTTGAAAGGTGCCAGTATAATAGAAACTCTTTGTAAAATTGATTTTTTTCTCTACAGAGGACAGACTGGAAGATTTTGTGAGATCCCTACAAAGATTCTGTCACAATCAGTGAAAAAGAAAATTAAAAAAACCCCAAACCAGAGGAAAGCCACAACCCTGCCCTCGCTCTAGGCACCGAGTTTCTCATCAGTTGTCATTGCAAATTTCCACAACTGCTTTTGGCACCATTTCAAAAATTCTAATTCTGTGCTATGCTTTGTTTGATTAATGACTTGTTCCAGAGATTTTCTCTGGTGATCCTCACATGAGACATAAAGAAATCAATTGCCTCAGCAATGTCTGGGCGCAGAGTATGTCAAGGCTATAGTTTGCTTCCCTGAGTTTGTAATGAAACATCTTGTTGTATTCCTTGCCCTAAGGTACTAATTTGATACATTCCACGTCTGCTTGGCCTGATCATTGCAGGTTTGCCTTAGCAAAGTGAGAGAATATAGTAAGAAATTGATATTAACAACCACCAAAGCCACAATTATTCCCATGCTATGAAGCATTCAATTTGGCCTTACTATATTTGTTCGGTTTTATATATACAATACTATAAACCAGAATACTCCAAAGCAACTGACTCCTGGATGCTAACAACTCCTTTACCACAAGTTTTATTCTAAATGTTAGGGAAAACAGTGAGCAAAATGGTCCTGGTTCTGCTCCGCTGTACAGCTGTAAATTCAAATAATTCTTTCTAAACTTACACATTTCAGATCAGTGTAGAGTTTGAACCGCTGTACAGCTGTAAATTCAAATAATTCTTTCACACACATTTCAGATTCTTACACATTTCAGATCAGTGTAGAGTTTGAGTTAGGTAATTGGTATATCCTTTCTTGAGATGAGCTTCACGGTGACGAAATGGAAAGATACTTAATATCTTTATCTATTTATATCTTTATATCAACTATATAGTTGTGATTAGCCCAGTTTCTAAATGCATGGACTTCTGTGAAAGGGTTGGGCCTTTTTTGTAGGACTTGATTTTACTCTGAAGGGTACAAATCAGGAAAGGTTCCATTAAAAGCCAGCTGCATCCTGAAGCCCATCAGTGTCATTCCATCTGATACATTGGCTGTAGTTGCTGCATCGCCTGTCCCTTCTCTCACCATCATTATCTGTCTCCAGTGATTCTGTTCTAAGATGGCTTAGAGGTTCCTCTTGTTTAAACATACTTTTTATATATTTAGCTTGCCATCAGACTATCTAAATATCCTGGGAAAGTTTGCATAGCAAAACAGTATCACAGTAGTCCTTTGAAGTAGGGTAGCAATTTTATAATAAAGAAGAAATGGAGTAGAGAAATTAAATGACTTGTCAAGAGATGCAGAGGAAGAATATGTCAAGATCCAGACTGGAGCCCAACCATGTGCTTTTTTTAATCTATAGCTGATTTGTGGTACGTTTGAAACTGGGGAAATTTGGTAGTGTCCAAAACCAGTTAAAAACCCCAAACAAACCACAACAAAGAGGAAAATGCAATGTCAGTAAGGTTTCACGTGTGGACCATCATTCCAAAATTTCCCTTCACCTCAGAGACTTGTTGCTACCTTTTCTGTCACTCGGAGCTCTTTGCTCTGTGTCTGATTTCTCCATGGCAGTGGTGTTTTTATCAGCTCATGGTGTTTTTCCTATGAGTGAAGATGTCAACCATCTTCTGTGGCTACAGGTACTCTCGAAGTTTTCTATTTCTCGGTTTAGGCAGTACTGTCTATAGGAAACTAGGAAACATTGTGCTCATTAATAACTCGGATCAGGAAAGCACTGAAACAGGTACCTGAAGATAAGTTTACATTGCAGTAGGATGATATTTAGGACTATATTAGGACTATATTTAAGCATTCTTTTGATTAAGTATAATTTTCATATCTGAGGCACTTCGGTACTATTATGAGGTATCTTCAGTACTAGGGCTTTCTCATCTCCCCCTGCATATGCAAACATTTCATTTCCAGAGACAAGATTTTGCAGTCATTGAATCAGAGGTCTGACTGGGTAAGATAGCTCTTCCATTCCTGTCCAAATAGCCTGCCAGTTCCAACACCAGTTTATCTATCTGATGTGTTAACTGGCCAGCAGGGCTTCATAAAATTATTCTTTTCCTTCAGCAGTTTAATCCCTTGGTCTTTTCTCAAGAAAAATTCTCATGACTACAGTAGGAATTTTGCCTGAGGCCTGTAGAATCCTACCTGAGATTTAATTGTGCTATTTGATAACTATTGGTTATACCACACTGCAAAATTATCCAGTATGAATGCCTAGTAGATCTAATCCTGACCTTTCAGCAAATTGGGTGTGGACAAGAAGCTGAACATTTCAAAAAGAGTTGCTATTTATATTAAACAAGGGAAATAATTCGATGGTATTTTAAGTATGTCCCATTTGCTAGTTAAAAAGAGAAACCCAAAAGTAGTATTGAAAAGCAGTTCCATGTAATCAGCCTCAGAGGCTGTGGTACAGGATTCCTGTGTTATGGTTAATGGAAAGGAATATTTGTTTGGATAAATAGAAGTGGAGGTTTTAATCTACTGATTTGTTCCATGTAAGATATTTTTCCACTACTGCACCATGCTTTTCAGTAGCGTCACTTATAAACCCCTCCCAGGGCTTAAATTTCTGGGAGAAAGGTTAGTGGAAATGCTTTGAATTTAATATGAAGTTCTCAGCAGATGCAATGTAGCAGCTCACTGTACAGTGACATTTCAGTACGTTGGTGTCCCTAAGGCAGATATATTACCATCCCTTTGCCCCTCATATGTTTATTTAATGTTTGATATTTAATGGTCAAGTTTGCTGTCCTATTTGGGCAATGCAAAAGCCTCCTCAGATACACAGCTGGGGTTTTGTGGTGCAAATGTGCTTGTTCTAGGGAGTCATACCCCTTCCACTTGGGCTGTCTACAAAAGACATTGAAAAGAAGGAGGGTAAGAAGGACATGTAGGTCGGTATGGCCATCCTGAGTCACCCAGCCTGTGGGTGCTATAGCCTGCGGCAGCCTAATTCCACTTGGGGTAATGGCAGGGAGAGAAGCATGGAGTCAAATGCATCTTACTGATGTCTTCCTCTCAATGCGTCCTCAGCTCAGCTGAATTCACATGACAGCAGCGACCTTTGCTAGGGCCTTAGGGAGTATACTCTGTAAAATACAAATTTCTTTGCCTTTTGAAGTGTGTTTCTATTGATGCCTGACCTTTACTTTGCTGTGACTTTCCAATTCTGCATCATTTCAAAGAACAGTTCGGTCTTACAGGTAGCTGAAGAGCTTCCCTTAGCCCAGTGGTTGCCAGCTCACCTTCGTTGTTTTGTCAGCATTTCTGGTGCTTTCCCTGAGATGGTTTTGGGTTTTTTAACAGAAAACTTGTGTTTATTTATATTTTTTTTGTAATCATGGAAGCCATTTAATCAGAATATTTAACTATGTTTCTCTCCAGTTTAGGTCTGGAGCCAGTTTGGGTTTGTTTTAATTAGAACAAGATTTTCTAAATGAAGCCCTTTTTCAGTGGCTTTCAACTCAATTAGAGATCAGAATCTTAACTTCTGTTTAGGGCAGGCATTCAGAAAAGTCTATAAGTCTGTCTTTAACTCATACTGACTTCAGTGGTACTGTTCAGGGTACCTAAGGGATGAGCATGTGCTTTGATGCCTTGCTAGCCTTGGCCTGAATATCAACACAGGGCTTGGGAATTTTAATGTGGTTTAGCAGGCCAAAGAAGAAACAAAATGAAAACTATTTGTTTTATAAAAATTATTGATTTAATTTTTAATTTCAATGAGTGTGTGAATTGGCATCTTAATTCCCAGGTGGATTGAGTTCGCAGCAGAGTGGTCACAAGTTATGGGGGGAATGTGTGGGAGAGGCAGGGTGGGTTAGGATGTGTGAAACCCCATGGTGTGGTCTCGAGTGGTTGGGTTTTATAGTTCCAGCCTTGAAATGGAATGTGCCCAGTACATGTAGTATTAGAAAAAAAAAAGACAAGATATTACCTGGGCCTTCGGAAATGTGTAGAGCCACTGCTTGAGTTCCCTGGCACCAGACTGTTTTCCTTACAGGGGGGTTTGTACTGAGCAAGCAAAGGGCTGGAGCCAGGTTCCCTGATAATGCATCAGGGAATCAGGTAGCCTAATGGAGCAAAGATTAGTTGGGTATATGTATCTTCATAAAACAGCAGCCATCTCTAAATATCTTTAACTTTCACTATTGCAAGTAAGTAGCCAATTTTGCTGTTTCTCTTTAGCCAGGAGAAACACAACTAGTATAGAAAAATGTACCAAATGAGAGCTGTAAAATGCAGTTTAAAGCACAAATGTGGCAAACAACAGATGCTTTTTGAAAGGAAGAGACAACCTGTGTTCTGAGAAAAACCTTCATGAATCCTGTGCCCTGGTTTTCAGTTGCTAGAGGGCAGCGTTGTATAAACAATGAGAGTCCATCATCTTGAGGTCTGTAAGCGTCTCATCACTGAGTTTAAGTGTGGTACCTCTCAATGATATCAGTGGTTTCTCAGTTTTATGATCAGGGTTTAATTAAAAACTTATTTCTACTTTGATTGCTTTCTCAGTGATGTTAACATTCATGTATCTGCATTTCCCCTGTTTCTTTTTGGCTCATCATAAATGCTTAAGACACAGTTGCCTTGGTCACTTTTCTTCTTGCAACAGCTAACATAAGTAGAGAAGTTACGAGATTTTTAGGAGTCATTTCCCAATTTGTTTTATTTACTACATGAAAATCGTGTACAATTAATTAATTTTCCTGCTTCCCCAGTAGATGGCATCTGCAAAATGTTTATGTAGTGGCCCCTGAAACAGAGAACAGTAAGGTATAAAATTTGTGATTAATTCTTTATTTCTTACTTATGGGTGTTGTTTTGCATTCTGTCTCGGAAGGGTGTGCCTCTGCTTTATGTTGCTCCTTTTTGGCTATTCCTTAATTTGCTAATGCAATGCTTGCTGTACATGCATTTTAAAAATGAGTATGGAATCAGTTTTGTTCACAGTGCTCGTAAACAACCAAGCACTAGAGCAATACTTAAAATACATTTTCATATTGAACACTTGTACAAGACAGTTTTCAACTGTAAACAATTATAAAACGTAAAGATCTGACATTCCTGCAGTTTCAGTAAAATTATTGAGCTCTTCATGGCTAGATAGAGCTTTTTGTGGCATAGAAGTCAGCATAAGAAAATCAGTCTTTTAAAATGTGACAACGGATTTTGGGTGGGACGTCTTTATCAGGCATCTAAAAACGAAGAACATCTCCAAATTGGGAGCTGCTTATGAATATTTGACTATAGTTGCTGTGGGTACTGCTGCTTTCAGCCTCCTGTGGAGTTTTGTTTTGGTTATTGTTCATTTCACACATCTCATAGAAATAGCCAAAAGCGGCGCTGAGCTTTCCTCAGCCAGGCTCGCTCGCAGGCACGCTCCCTGTCTCTGGGAAGGGCTGGACTTCACATTCCAGCCCTGACCCTGACCGTGCACTTTGCACTGAAAAGCTCTCGGTGTGCTCCATGTGGAACTGGATGTGAGCGGTCGCTTATGCAGAGCTTCTCTTGCTAGACAAACCTCCTTTCATAGGAGAATCCTCAATGTCTTTTTAGGGAAACTTTATGTACTTATAAACTACTGTGAATCTAAGGGAAAATACCAAAAGTAACATTGGTCACAAAGTTCCTCCCAGATTGTTCCAGGTGCTGTCCCTGCAACTTTTAAGCTTTACTGATGCCCTTCAAGATCTATATTTTTCCCATGTAAATTTCTTTCACTCAGATAAAAAAAAGAAGTATTTAACCATTTTAAATTAAGTTACAAAACCAAGGACAGTTTGTAAAGAAGCGCAAAATAGCATAGTACTGTTGAAAGCAATGGGATGAAATGGCTTATGGTAGCAACAAATATGCTCCTGCTGGCCTCTCGTGTTTTGCCAGCAATGTCTGCTAATAAAAATACAGCCTGTAATTTGAAAAGTCTTTGTTTTCATAAAGCTAAATTAAGGAATTAATCTGTATTTAATGAAATGATGGGACGGATGGAAAGTCAGAAAAAGTTCAGTAGGTGTTGCACCTTTGACAGGTTATTTGCTTGAGCTCCTAAGTTGTAAGACCTGCTTTTGTGTACGGTCACCATTTCTCAATATGCTGAGGGCAGCCTGCCTAAATCACTAGGGTCTAACTCTGCAAGAAGCTCCATGTAGATCAACCCTTCAACCAGAGAGAGCCACTCTTCAGAGCCACTCTGGCTCTCAGGATGGCGTTCCTAGTGACTGAGGATATGAAACCTTATCAGACACCAGTGTAAAGTAAGTAGGGTTTTAGCTCAGGCTCTCCATTTCCTACAGCAGGAGCTGAAACAGGTTTCTGGTACCTCCCAGTTCTTGCAGGCTAGAATAAACTTTCCCAGGGAAGGTCACCCCATCGCTGTCTGTTGTGTGGTTTCTTCCTCTTCTCCCCTGTGCCGGCCATAAACCAACTTAGGCTGGCAAGAGAGTTCTGGAGGGGGTACCACACAGTTCTAATCTCCAACACGTTTCTGCAGGGTGAGCAGCAACTTCAGTCTCTACAGGCTGGCAATCTGCTTCCTTTCACCAATGCTACAATCAGTTCATTTTTTAACTCTATGCCTTTATTTGCAGGCTCTCTGTATGAAATTTCTTTTGGTTGTTTGTCTAGTTTTTAGTTTCACAACTAAAGAACAAAAAACACTTTCAGACCTTCTTTTAAAAACCTTTTTTTTTTTTGCTTCTGGGAAGGAAAAAGCAGCCAAAGACACACAGTATTGAATAAGTCCAATTTTACTGCATTCTTGTGGTTGAGTAAGACACAGAGCAACTAAAACAAACTAACATAAACAGGGAAAGCCAAATTAAATACTTACATTTGTATAGTGCAAGAGGATCCTGGGCTCAGGAATGTAATTCAATCTTTATTTACTTTTTAAGTAGGCAGTGCATAAAATAGTCGGGGATCTTTGCAATGCAACTCTAAGGTAGTGGAATACTTTTTGACTAAAGAGCCAGCTAATACAGTATTGTAAGGGGACTGTTTGCTCAGCATGCAAGAGAGCTTTGACAAATCTAAAGAAAGGATCACCGAGTCAGTCATGGCTCTTCATCATGCAAAAGCAAATTATCAAATGGATACCTGACACCAAATGGGGGGAGAGAATTTGGGTGTCTAATTGACACATACACAATCTGCTTAGCACTGGAAGTGTGAAGCTCTACTTGAAGCAAAAAATATTGTGGTATGTAAGGAATGCAGATGTTTATCTATATATCATTGCCACTGGGCCTTCTCACAGTCCTCCTAATAACTGTGCTGCGGAAAGAGCTTTTGGACTTTTCCAAAACAAATCTGACCTTCCCATCACTCCCCACTTCAATGTGCTTTGTACAAAAGACGATACATTAAAAAGTAGCTGCAATATGGATGTTAGGAAACAGCTGCAGCACATTATGTTATAGCTGAAGATCGGGGTAGAAAGATTTCATTTGGGGTAGCACAGTTCACCCACGAATTATTCAGTCTATGCCAGTAATTGCTGCACTGCTGCTAAGGTCTACCTTAGTATCAGGTGCTGACATTTGCTCCCTGAAGCACTGACATACAAAATGGCTGTTTCCTGCTCTTAGGTTGAATTGAAGAAGCTGCAATGTATTAAATACTTCACTAGTTACTTTTCTGTGCACACAAACGCCAGCAGCCATCACTGGGATGCTTGGGGAATGAAGGCAATGTGGTATGTATTCACAAATGGAATGGAAGGTGAATCAGAACCTTCATTAAGCAGTGGCCCAGTTAAGGACCATGTAGGTGATCAGTATTTCCAGATTAATGTAGCTTTAGGAAGGGTTGGTTTCTGCGCAACCTGAAGGTTGATTTCTGCTGAATGCTAATCTCAGTTAACAATGTTCATCAGGAATTGCAAATCCATGAATTTCACACCCATACTCCAGATTTGTGCTGTTATAATTGTGTATAGAATTTGCCTTGAAGGCTGTGATAAAACGATAGACCCACAATGCTTCTATGGCTTCATGTAAACAGTGCGGGGGGCTGTGTGTGTCTCCTTATCTTCCTTTTCCAAACTGTCACTCTCATCATTGTAAAGAATCTTTGTAAATGTTTTTTATTTCTTTGAATCGGTCACTAAGGGAAGATGTCAGGGAGTGGAACTATTTGGTGTCCTGTCCTGGGGTTTATACCTGACACCCTTCTGGGGCAATAATCCCCATAACTCTGGCTTTTTGACTGGCATCAGTTATGAGGACAAGGGACAAAATTCTCAAACTAGCAGGCCCAAGTGTTTGTCAGGAATTTAAAAATGTGTCTTCCTGAATTATTTCAGTCTATCAACCTATCAAAGGAATGTTTAGCCTTCTGTTTTCCTTCCCCCGGCCTTTTTTCTTTCTTTGAATGTCTGTTTTCTTCTGCTTCCCCCTCCCCAGCTGGCTGCAGCAAAGGAAATCTGTCAGGTTTTTTGGAGTTTTTCCCCCTTAATATTCAGTCTCTCTGCACTCTCTCATTTTTTAGCTCTGCTACCATCTTGTCCTTTCGGTGTTGAATTCCCACCATGATTTTTCAATGGGGAAAAAGTGATGAGCTCTGTCACAGCTGAGTGCCTATTCCCATGGGACGTACCTGTTTGGCTCTACCATTGTATTGGGTTTGGGTGGCAAGGTTTTGGCAGCAGGAGGGCTACAGGGCCCAGATGACGCTCAGTGGCTGGGCTGAAGGCTTCAAACCTGGAGCTGTCTAGTGACAGAGTGGGTCATTTCTGCCTTTCAGGCACCAAAAAGGACTGTGGTGGGTTGACCCTTGGTGGACGCTGGGTGCCCACCCAGCTGCTCCATCACTCCCCTCCTCAGCTGGACAGGGGAGAGAAAATACAATGAAAGGCTTATGGGTCAAGATAAGGACAGGGAGATCACTCACCAATTACCATCATGGGCAAAGCAGACTTGACTTGGGGAAATTAATTTAATTTATTGCCAATCAAATCAGAGTAGGATAACGAGAAATAAACACTAAATCTTAAAACACCTTCCCCCCACCCCTCCCTTCTTCCTGGGCTCAACTTCACTCCCAATTTCTCTACCTCCTCTCCTACAAGCAGCATGGGGGGACAGGGTATGGGGCTTGCGGTCAGTTCACCACACATTGTCTCTGCTGCTCCTTCCTCTTCACTCTCTTCCCTTGCTCCAGCGTGAGGTCCCTCCCACGGCAGGCAGTCCTCCACAAATTTCTCCAACATGAGTCCTTCCCACGGGCTGCAGTTCTTCATGCACTGCTCCAGCGTGGGTCCCTTCCACAGGGTGCAGTCCTTCAAGAGCAGACTTACCCAGCGTGGGTCCCCCGTAGGGTCACCAGCCCTGCCAGCAGACCTGCTCCAGCGCGGGCTTCCCACAGGGTCACAGTCTCCTTCAGGGGCATCCCCCTGCTCCGGTGTGGGGTCCTCCCTGGCTGCAGGTGGAGATCTGTTCCAGTGTGGGCCTCCATGGGCTGCAGGGGCACAGCCTGCCTCCCCATGGGCTTAGAGCTGAGCAGAGCTGACAACACAAAGTGCATTGCACCCATTTACACTGCATATGCAGCTCATATGATGAGGCAGGACATGAACACTCCTCTGTGGAACCTGAGAAGTGCCAAAAAATTGTTCTCTCTGGAGTACTTGGGCATGTACTTATACATAGGATGAACAAGTATGTGGACTTCAGAACTTCAGAACCTGTGGACTTGCTGGACCTAAGTAAGTAACCTCCATTTTTGTCCACTGTTGTCAGGGAGCAGCTTGTAGGGTTTTGCTGCTGCCTGCAGACACGTAGGGAGTATGTAGTGCCTGGCCTGCCTGGCAGCACTGTTTCTTGTGCACTCCTCTGCTTCCCGACAAAGGAACCTCCACATTCTACCCAGTGGACCGTGGTAAAAATTAACAGAATAAATTTGATGTTCATGATTTCCTCCTCTGCAGTATTTGTAGCAAATTGGGCACCTGAATTCCTAAAGGGCTGGGATATTCTAGATATAATTGCCAGTTTTGGGGGGACTCACAGGATGTCCAGCATAATCAATGCCCAAGGGAAAGCCAAGAGAACAGCTGGAGCCTTCCTCATAGTGGGAGAGGTCTATTCTATGAAAGGTAATGGAAAACTTCACTGTTCTGTTTTGGTGCTGAGTAACTTGATCTATGTGGTTATTTTTATTCTTTTGTGTTTACATTCTTAGTGCCCTTTTCTGATTTTTAGACGTATATGTACTTTTTCCTTCTATCTCCTACGAGCTCCTGGATAGAATTCTGCTGAAACCCCTTCTCCCTAAAAACACAGATAAATGCAGATTAAAGGCATGTGCTTTTGCAAGAGGTCTATATTCACACTGTCACTCTCTGGATTAAGATTGCTGTGGTTTATGTATGTGCAGCTGCTTTCTAATTAAAGCCCACATCTGCCCTTGCTTTAACACCAGCCAACTGTGGTGAAGCCATTAACCCTCTCTGTTGCTTCTGTGCTTTGTCCTATGGGCACATGAAAGGGTAAGTGGATTGAGAAATGAAAAACCAAAAGCACAGTTCTTAGTCTTACTGGGTTTATGCTCAGTAAAACTGAAGAGGGAAGAACGTGGAAGCCAAGTCTCTTTCTGTTCCCTCAATCTTAAGCTTCTGGCTTTTAGTCTAATTTAGCACCCATTTAAGACTGGGCTGCAGTCCTTCATTCTGCTGCTCAAAGACTTTTCACATTATCATGTCTGCTCCCAATCCATTTAGTTGCTTACAACCCCTGACAGGCCCCTTCTGGGAAGGACTTGCATTTGTTGGGTAAAGCGGGTTACCCTGTCATCCACCCACCCAAAGGATCCCCTGTGTCAAGGGACACAGAAAGTGAGAAAGTGAGTAATTTCTCACTTGCTTTGTGTTGCTTCAGCTGTACAAAAGAAGTAGGAGAGCCCTGTGTCCTGGCTCTGGAGACTGTGCTCTTTGCTCACGTAAGAAAGAGCCTCACGTCCAACTTGTAGAGTTCAGGAGGCTGTGTCATCCAGAAGGGATTTTTGTATGATTCCTCTAAACGATAGATGAGATAAATGAGTACAGATTAAAGTTTTGTCTCATTTCCTTGGGACCGAGCAGTAAAATAGGGAATCTGTAATATGAATTTTAAAAAACACCAAAAAAAAAAAAAAAAAGGAAAATTTGTCCTCTTTGACTTGTTGAGCACTGTTTAGACTTTCAAAACTGAGTCAGCCCAAGTTTGTGGCTTATTGTGCAGGCTGCTCTTGATAACTTCTGAAACTTCATCCAAATGAACTATTAAGATCCTGGGTGGAGTAACACTTACGGTGATGTAACAGACCTGAGGTCAATGCATCTCCTCCCAGTGTGTGGTCTGTGAATAATATGTGGGCCCGTGGGTCCCAGAAGCAGTGATCTCTTCGTGAAAGAATTTGAAAAAAAGGGTAGCTGTGTCACAGTTAATACTCCCATTTCCTCAAAGAATCCATTCACTGCAAAGGAGGACGGAACATGCTGTTTCAACATTTGTCTTTTAAAGAGCACTCGGAAGTGGAGGCACTCTGGCTGACTGACGTTGGGTACACCTGCAGAAAGTCTCTATTTGAAATGAGTGCCTGCAAAAATAAGCTGAAGTCAATGTACAATGCAGGTGGCTGACAGTTTCTAAAGTCAGGACATTTTTGTTCTGATGCCTACAAATGGATTTAATTGTAATGTGTGAGCTGTGATAATCACAGAGGGTATTGAACAATCTCTTCCTTCTAAACATGACTTTAAGAGCATCGCTTTAGATGTCGCAAATTTTAGAGCATTAGCCCTGGTGGCTTCTTCCCTCCTTTGACAAATGTACTGCATAGAGAAGGATGGCTACCTGGTAGTTTTAAGGGGAAACTAGTGGGATTTTTTAACCGAATGGAAGTTTAACCTTCCTGTGTATGTTCTGTTCCCCAAAACGCTGTTCAGATTTGAAATGTTAAGTACCAAAGTTTAAAGGAGAAGCTCCAAATCTCTCTCTGTAATACTGTCTCTTCCTATGTATAGCAGAATGATTGGTATAATTATTTTATCCTCTGGTTTTATTTTTATCCTGTAGTTTCAGGTTGTGAACTTCATACTGTAAAGATTATTGTTGACCCATGTGGCTGAGGCAAAGCCTGTAGATTGATTCAAAATAACAGTGGGCCTGATCGATGTATGTATGTCTTTGTGGATTTTCAGATGGACATTTTTCAAATGTCTCAAATGAAGAAGTTTTTTATTTGCATGAACACAATCCCCCTTGCTCATGCCATGGCCCATGGAGAAGTTCAGGTGGGAACCAGGGGACCACCTTGACAAAACTTAATGAAAGAGGGGAGCAGTGAAGCTAGTCTACAGCATGCTTCAAAGCTTCAGAGTAGCTGCTTCCCATATACTTTTTGATGGCAAATGTATGTTACATGCAACATTTAAAATAAATACTGTCACAGAAATTCTTATTTGTCAGTAGGTCCCGTGTGAGTCATCGGCCAAGTTTTGCGAACATGCACCAGTTTACTGAGGTGTAATAGTGTCTAAGGGCTACAGCCCTTGGCAGGCAGATTACTCATTTTGGACTGGTATTATGTTCCTCTTTTGTTAGCAGAAAGACACCTTTACCAGAAGATACTTCTATTTGCTTTTACTTCAAGTATATCCCTCATACATGCCTTTGTGTGCATCTGTGTATATGTTTGCTTGTGCCTAGAATCCATGATATTTTTTCAAAAACTGTGTCCAGTTCTTCAAATACATACAGGAATTGAGCATTAACCAACCTTGCTGCTTAGAAAATAAGCCATGTGTCTCTTTTCTGGGTTAGAATTTGTAAAAAGAGGGATTAGCTCACTAAAAGTGTTTTTAGAGACAGTGTTTCTAGGTTATTCTCTCCAAGAAGAGATTGATAGAGATGATACAGTCAAGAGAGAAAGGTAGGCTCTTCTGGAGAATGTTCAGAAGAGGATCCTCATGTGCTTTTTAATTGTCCTTTGTATGCTCAGTCCTGAAAATTCCTGTTTTTTCACCAGTTGCTATTGGAATATTAAATATCACAAGCAGGGTGGATTTCAATTAGAAATTCAGAGGAAGAAAGAAAATAAATAGCCTTTCGACTACCCAGTGAGGCTTGGGCAAGAAAACTCATGAGTCTGAAGGCAAAAAAGAGCCCTTGAGAAATTCTTGCTGTGGATGAAAACTAGCAACCTTGTGGCTGATAGTTCTCATGAGTGCTCTGTTTTCATCACATTAGGTAAACATTTTTTGATTTATTCAATTGACATTAGCTGTTATCTGTTTTGGAACTGAATTGGATAAGCATGTTTTCAGAGATGAAGAGCATTCATTTTCCCTGGTCTGGTGATAAATATGACACACATTAGAGTATAATAATGAAAAACTAATAAACAAATGCAGTTTTTTCTCTTAGTTTTAATAATTCATAATATGGCCTCTGACTTAGGAATTTATACATGTCAGATGACCTTGGCAAGCTAGGTCTCTGAGGAGATGATATGTCTGAATAAGCATGGTTTATATATCATAAAAATCTAAGCGGCTGTTCTATACATTGATATTTGACAGGGAATGAACTGACAGCAAAAGCGCACATAATTTTTTAGAGGTATGGATGGATTAGTCTGAGTTGTTATTTTTTATTAACATTACACAGTAATGCTTAGTCATACCTTAGATGCAGTTACTGGAATAAAGGTAGATTATGCCCTTGAGGCAAGAATCACCTTTATTCCATTGGTGCCTGTGCAATTAGAACCATATTGGAGGGATCATATTGCTTTAATTCATTGGTGTAATCTTTGGACCAGGCCTTTCTCTAAGTTAATGAACAAGCAGGCCTTATCTCCTAATGGCCAAGATTGTGTGCCGTTTTACTGTAGTAACTAAAACATACCGCTTTCAATTGCGTTCATTTTTTGCATCTTACTCTGTTCAGTAACTCCATTTCCAGCCATTGTTCCTTCTGAAACTGAAAAAGAGAAAACAATCTTCCTTTTCTCTAAGTAGAATGCAACTCCAATCCAGCAATTTTTACCCATGCATATTTGAATTACAGAGTAAAAGCACATTTTGAGCAAGAGCCCCAAAGCCACACCTGCCACCTCAGTGAAGGATCCCAGACCGGAAAGGACTTAACTGTGGATAAATTCACATATCTCAGGAGAACAGTCACTTCTGTCCCATGGACAGGGAATCCTGCATGACAAGGTTTTGTGAAATTTTGATTGTATCGCAGCCTTTGAGTTTGCTAGTATCAGATTGAAAATATGGAGCTGCTTCTCCTCTAGGTCCAAACGCTTAGAGCAACGTGAGTGATGAATAAGGAGACAATTAAGAAGTAGAGCAGCAAGCAGTTTCCTTTTCTTATTTTAGATAACAACCAGATCAGCACCTATACCATACAGTCACTCTATACTTGCACAAAGGTCTTTTTCATATTGCAATAATTAAAACTGACCTTAAACAAGGAGAGAGTATAACTGGCAGTTTTGAAGACTTCTGACCTGCTACAGCAATAACAAGAGTCAGTGTGAAAGTGAGAATCTGACCCTTACTTCTTCCCTGTGAATTTTTAGTATTGAATACATAGTTGGTTTTGAGACTGCATGTCTCTTTGGGTTGGTATTTGTTTGGGGGAAGAGAAGTTCCTAGAAATTTCTGATGGTTTAAGTAACTAAATTCAGTGTAAGTGTTGCTGGTATTGATTTTGTTGACTATTGAAAGTAATTTTGAAGACTTTCTCCAAGTCATTTTTTCAACTTTCAAAAGCTTATTGGTGTTCTTGCTTCAAGTCTTGCCTCTTCATTGCAGATTATCAACTTGTATATGAAATCTCCTGTCCAGCATCTTATTCACAGACTGGCTTTGGACCAAAAATGGCCCCTTGATTTGCTCATGACACAGCTTTCTTATGCAGGAATGGTGTATTATTTTCTTAATGAACAGCTGCATTTTAATTGCACGTTCTGGGAATATCCATCAACTGATGAAATACAGTGTGCTCAGCCTTCACTGAATGAATACGATCACCAATCTTTTGTCACAGAAAACCAAATTTTCTTGTATCTCTTCTGTCTGGAATGGTTGCAGCAGTGTTCCTCAAAAGAACATTTCTGGAGGGAGGTGGGTCTCTAAACCAGCTAACCCAACAGCAGTCACCTTCCTGTTCTTATCCGTTGTGAAAATAACCTGAATTAAGAGGGCCCTGTAGTCAGGGCATTTGTAAATACAAAATGAAACCTGAAGAAGTATAAAATACACACAACTGAATGATAAGCATTATAAAAAAAGTTCCATATTTAAGAAAACAGATTTTCTTTTCTCTGGCCTCGAACTGGCATGGAAAGTAATTCTAAATCTGTAGGACATACAGAAATAGCTAATAATTTTTTATGAGTTTTAGTATTTTTTTCCTAAAAACTCAGCTGCTGGAACAATTTGATTCTGCAAGCATCTTAGTTTTCGAAATAAGTTCTTGAGCCCCTTTTTGTGAGAAAAGCTCAGAAACACAAACCTCAAAGACTTAAAATCTATTAAAAAATGCCCAAGGTCTATTAAAAAAGGTATTTTGATTTGGCTCATTCTTTAGGGAGGGAGAAGTTGATTTATTTTTTAAATTCTTGAAACGGACAGTCCTTAATGACTCTCACACTTTATTACTGCTTAATTATGTCCCTTCTGAAATGGTAAGAGACACTCAAGCTGTAGCAGAACGTAACCAGTTCCTACTAAAACCTGTTTTTGTTGGCTCCACAAAAAAAATCTCTTCATATATTGCCACCAGTAGTTGCTTTACCGAAACAGGGCTGACTCACAGAGCTGAGATACCTTCTTGCAGCTGCTGAATACAAAGGCACAGATCCCCATAACACTGCTCCTTCTTACGGGATTCTTCCAGTGCACTTAGTGCCAAGAGCAAAATAAGAGCTCTTTCCTTGTAGCCTTTAATTGAGCTAAGCTCGCTTTGATTCAAGAGTTAGTTTTGCCTGAGCAATGAGTGCAGAACTAGGCCATACAAATAGTTTCAGTATAGATCAAAAGATAGTTGTATGTAGATATTAACAACGAACATTACTGATATTAATGAAGAGACATACTGTGCTTACCATCTGCAGATGTTGGAGTGGGTGGATAAGATTTGGGTTTTAGGGAATTGGAAACAACCTGATTTTTTTTTTTTTTTCATTTGGTTAATTGTGAAATGATTCTTAAAACAGATAACAGTGACTAATTTGGCCAATGAATTTAATGGGATGAAAGGCAAGCACCAGAAACAAAGCAAACAAAGAAAACAGAAAAAAAAAAAAAACCAACACAGGAGCTTTAGCTTATATTTGATGATGTGTAATTGCTGTTGGTACCAGAAGGAAACTTTTTTTCATAGCTAGTAAGGTCATTTTTCAGTTTTAGATGTTCAAATTTCAATCAGCATTTGAACACATGATAAATATCAATGGCAGGGATTGTTGTTTCTGACTTGTACAAGGTTTAGAGTACTTAGGTATCCTGCGTCAGCCAATAAATCTATGGTTCAAAGGAAGAAAGGTATGTATGGGTGTTGTTACCGATCTTATTAGATAACTAATTATTTAATATTTTCTGTTCATAGGCTGTTACATTTGAAGTTTTTAAAACAGAAAACAAAACTTCATGTTGTATTGTGTTTGAGGAGTTGCATAGTTTTTGCTAGTGTTTCTTTCTGCCTGCTGCCGTGAGAAAAATCTTCAATATATTTTTTTATGTGCTAACTGTGGCAGTGTTGCCTTCCTGACGTTTTGCTTGCTTTAAAGAATGGAAGTCCCCAAGCCAAGGAGCATGCCTGTCAGTCTTGACTGCTGCTAGAGCAAGAGTCTGCTTCTAAAGGGGAAGCTGACTGCGAATTTTCTTGGCATTATAGATCATATACTATCAAACTTAGATGATAGCAGATCTGTTTAAACACAGATTAAGGAAGAATCTCAGTTAATTTGTAGCAGGTTCTGGCACACGGGGCCAGTTTATTGTTATGGTCCTTTAAGAGAGGTCTTCTGTGAACACAGTCCCCTTCTTTCTCTCTGATTGCTCTTCCATCATCAATCCCTCATCTTTTCTGGACAACTTCTTTTCAGCTCCTTTGTCTTTTCTTAGTTTAGTTATCTGTTGGGGTTTTTTTCCAACTTCCTAGATCTCATTGTGACCATGCATCCTTGGGTAGGGAAGGATAGCACTTGTTGAATCCAAGTATTGCCTCGTTGTGTTCCTCAGAGAACCTCTAAGTTGTAGGAAAGAACCAGTATGGTGGTAACAGGCTAGCGCATCGCATCATGGTTCTGCAAGGAACCCTTCATCTTCCAGAAACACCAGTACAACACAGTTCACCTCAGCTTGAGGTTTTTCATGTTCAATGAAACATGGGACACTTGGGTGTATGCGAGACACCTGTTTTCACCTCTTAAGCCTCGCTTTGTATCCAGGGCTTTTCTCTCCTCACGTAAGAAGGTGAATTACTACAGTACTTGCCATTGTCCAAGCATACAGCTTGGTTTATCCAGGAGTGGGCACTAAGGGACTCTGCAGAGGGACAGGCCTAGACAGAAGAGCAAACACAGGACGGCCAACGCTGTAACCACTGCTGGTGGTGTGACTTCAAGGAAAAAGCTGCTCTGTTCATGTTCTGAGGCAGCTGAGAGACTGAGGTGAAGAGCAAGGGCCAACCCAGCTCCAAACCAGCAGGAGTACAACACAGCTTCTCGGTCTGCACGGCACAAAGGAGGTGGCACAAAGATGAAGCGACTTGCTTGAGGCTCCACAGAACATCAGGGGCAGCATTCAGCACTGAATCTCCCGAGGCAAATGAGTGCTTATGCTTCGAACCACAGTGCCGCTCTGTAGGCCTTCTATCAGTGCATTACATAATGTTAGTCTAATTAATGATGACCGTTTTTATCTAACCAGAGCCAACGAACCTTAGGCTGCTCCAGGGAGGAGGGATGCATTACATGATAATTACAGGATGCTAGAGCTGTCCAAGAACATTTTAAGTTGAATGTATTTGATATTATGCAGATATAAAAAGCCTGCAGGTGGCTGCTCTCTCAGCTTCACCTCTTGACTTTTGGACTGTGCCTCTACAGAGGATTTTCAAACACTTCTATGCCGGGACAACAGACAATGGAAGGCTGCCCAGATACAGCTTGTGTCCTACTGGGAGGAGAAGAAACGACCATCTTCACGTTCAGCTTCTCTGTGCATGAGTATTTCGTTCTGGCCAACAGACACAGAAAAGAAATAAACAAAAGGACCACACTTTCAGTAAAAGCTCCTACTTAAATAGCTCGTTAGAACAAAGGACTTCAAGCAATCTCAGTAATAAGCAAAAAGCTACTGATTGACATAGAAAAAAATGTAAAATTGTGGAAATAACTTACTGTCTATAGAAAGATTTTTAGTTGACCTACCTAAAAAGGCATGTATTATCCATTAGGTTTTATTTTCTTAGTACTGCTGGAGGGGTGGGACAGAGAAAAATTGCTTTGCATTGCCTTTTATTAACTGCTGAATCTCATCAATTGTGGATGCTTTTATCATACTTTATTGCAGGGATGATTTTAAGTTTTATAAGAAAACTTCTCATATTAGACTAATCCAGTCTAGACATTGATTTCAGTGGGCATTAGAACTTTTGTAAATATTTTCCAGAAAGGTTTCTTTCATCACTATTAAACTTGGACAGCAGACAAATGAAATGGATGAAAAATATGTATTTGGATTGTGGTGTGTAAAAAAGGGATCTCAGTGCAATAGTCTGTCACCAAGATATTTGCTTTTGAAGTAGTTATTTTTTTAGAAAATCCTTCACTTGCTGTAAAATGTGTTATTAGTGAGAAGCTTCAAAGCAAAACATTCTTCCCTCCCACTTTTGATTATTTGATAAAGAAACGATTCTTAACATAATCGTATGGTTAAACTGATTATGTAAAATAGCTTTTTAGCAATTAATATTTGAGTGAAAGCCTGGTCTAAAGTGAAACCATAATAGGCCTTTGTTAGGCTATCAGATTTCATAAAGAGGCTGTTTAGCTGAGCTTTTTCTGTACAAACAAAACAATAAAAAGCAAGCGTGAAAACCTCCTAATTTTAGGACTTTTCTGCTGTGGAGTATCAGTCTCTTTGCTGATACTGGGGCAGATTTCTCTAAAATTCCAAATCTTTTTTCTCGGAATATTTAAACATAATCAGTCCTTTTTCACTGTGATCATAAGGTTTCATTAATTTTTTTAAAGCTGGTAAAAGAGAGAGTGGTACTTTGGCATGGATTCGCAACAAGCTTTGATGAGTTCCAGAAAAGTGACTGTTATACAAATACAAGGAATGAAAAGAACTTGTTATCTTTAACAAGAGCTTGATTGGATGTAATAAAAGTTCCTTGTTAATTTACTGAAGTTAGCAGCTATGCTGGTAATGAATTTATAATCAACAACATTTGATCTTCTGCGGAAGCTTTTGCCCCTTTCTCCCCCCCCAAAATGTTTCTGGAGAGAGTCCAGATAATTTCCTTTAATAGGGATTAAAACTTTAAAGGAGTATTGCTTTATAGTGACCCTTTTTGGCAGTTTATCAGAACACTTATGCAGCTGGTAAATGTAACTACAAAATTCTGTGGAGGGATGACTATTTTTCCTTAAACAATCTCTCCTCTCCCCTCCCTGCCATGGGCAGCACATTGTTTACAGCAACACTGACAAAATAAAGAATCACAAAAATGAGTTACGTGAACAGGAAAGCTTTGATTCTATGGGAATAGCTCCAAAAACATCTTTTGGGTAATGCATGTTAAATGAAGTCATTATCCTAGAACTTTGAAAGAATTCTACCCAAATAGACATAACTTTTTTTTTTAAAGCAATTATATGACATTTAGAGTTCTGAGAAATTGTCTGTTTTTAATGTGAATTAGGACTGACATCCACATGCGCACTCACACAAAGGCTGTTGAAGTGTTGTGCTGCATTTGTCGAGAAGTTTTCCTGTTGACTCATTTTGATTTTACAGTCCTTTTTACAAACTGGTATTGTTGGAATTCAGTGTTTTAGTGCGGAGGAGGTTGTACGTCTGTCGTTGTTTTGTTAACTTTTAAAAAGTCTCTCCATCACCTCTGTATTCCCTTAAGTTCCAACCCCTGCCACGTACTATCCTGGTCTACGGGGGTGAACACCAATAGCATAGCGACAGATGGACAGGGTAGACAGACAGCCCATATAATCCATCCTATGCTGGTTTTATAAGTCTATAAAAATGCAATAAAGAAAAGGGTCTCATTAGGTAGAGGCAGGGGGCTGATTGATTTGCAGGCCACACTCAGTTTATAGCTGCCTTCTGTGTGAAAGTCCACCTTACAGTGTAAGTTTACCCTGTTTGCCGTGGCTTGTTTAGTTAGACTTAATTTACTTCTGGTAACGTTGAGCATTATTCATGTTTTTGTGGTGACTTTTACCCCAGTTTGGCACCTAAGTATGGACTCGCTCTCATTGTACTCTGTAGAAATAAACCCTTAAGCCAGAGGTCGGAGTAAAAGCTGAGTGAAATGTTCCTACCAAATGTGGGTTGTCTGAGAAGGCAGGAGCTGTTTAACTGAAAGGGAAACTTAATACTGTCAAAGCTCTCCTTTCAACTCACGTGTATTTTTCTGCATGGCAATAAACACCACCTCCAAATATTGAAAGAGGCTAAAGGAAAAATACTTGGTACATAATCAGTCTCACTGATTCTCAAAACAATCCATTTTATCTTTAGTTGTGGGAGTCTTTCCAGGGAAGAGTTTTTTCCCTGTAAAAGAAATAAGAGCCTGTGATTTTAAAATTGGGAAAAAAGGCAGTGGGACTGAGAGAGCTGGCTGCACCAGTGATGCGGCTTTCTTCAAATCAGGCCCATCGTCCTCCATGGTGCCAAACACCCGCTGCAGGTGGATTCAGGGAGGGAGGCGAGCGTGCCGGGCCCCTGTGCCGCAGAGCACGAGAGGCGCCTCAGCACCGAGCAGGGGGTCGTCTGTTCTAGTGCCTGCTCGTGGCCGTGGAGCCGGCGGTTCCTGACGTGTGGGGAGTTAAGGGCCAGGTCCTGGCTCTGCTGCTGACCCTGGGCAAATTGCATTATCTCCCTGAGCCTCAGTTTCCCAGTCTGCAAAATGGGACTGAGGACCCATCAAGGCGTTAGAAGTATCTCTGTTTCAGGTAAGTATGAAAGAAGGTTTTATCTTGGATAAGACTGGGGAAACAGAATGCGTTGCCCATACACTGTATTTTTTGGGAATCCCACCTAAATAAATGATGACAAAAAGACAAACTGTTGATCCAGTCTTATGGAACCATGGATATTTTTATTCATGTGATCATTTAACATTCTGGTGAATCCAATTAAACTTCTCCTCAACTGTCTCCTGTGTCCACGAGTTCTAGAGATTCTTGTTCTGCATTAAATATTTTCCTTTTATCAGTTTTTAAGTTGTTGCCTCTAAGTTTTATTGGATATTACCAATACTTAGTAAGAACAGCAGTTCATAAACATTTGTAGTAATTTAAGGAAAGGACCACTCTTGACTGAAAAATGCTTTTTAAGTCCAATTGGTGGAAATTATCTCAAAGTGTTTAGGATTATTAGTGTTCCAAAACCAATTCAACCTTAAGAAGGCTGTCATTTGGATAGTTGAAAGTTCTCACCATTTACATTCATAACATTTTAATTCATTTTTTTCTTTCTTACTGGATATCTAAAAGCTTCTCTTTAACCTTAAGAGAATAAAATGAGAAAATTGGCAAACTTAAAAATAAATAACTGTGTTACGGCCAATAATGATTTGCTAAATCATATCATTGTGCCAGAAAAGATCTGAGTCTTGAGTTTGGTCAGAGAATTCCAGTTACCATCATAAAACCTTCCACAGTGTTTAGAGTGTTTAAAGCCCATTGGGAAAAAATCTGGCTGGGTATTTAGCTCAATCTCTATATTATTATTATTATTATTATTATTATTCTCTATTGTTGTTGTTGTCTTCTTCTCCCCACTTCCTTTTTATTCAAAGAAAGAAAAAAAGAAACAAACAAGTAACTCCCCTGTGATGCCGTTAACCCTGCAACTCATCCCCACCCTTTGATACTACATATTACCCCCACGGAGCTGATTCTTCAAAGCCATTGACTGGGTTTGAGGAGCCAGTTTCTGTTAATTTTAATGGGGAATAGACATCCAGCCCCTAAGGCAGCTTTGAAAAATCTCCACCAGATTGTTTATGGCTCTTCTTGGAGGCAACAAAATGTTTACCCAGTTATGTAGCTGCATTTCCCAAAACATCAAGTTAGAGATCATCTTACTTCCCCAAGTTTAAAGAGCCCCAGTTTTCTGCGGTGCTAAATTTTCTATTTAATTTCTGTTGAGTCCTCTCTATGACACAGTTTCAAAGGGGAAGGGTAGTTTTAGAAAGGAACTAGCAGATCATCCTTTTTGCATGCAAGTGGGATGATACCTTGTTTTTTGACGTGCATCCTGTAATGATCGGTTTATATCCTGTTCTCCTTTTCTGGATGTTACACTGACAGCCACCTTCAGAAAACCGGTTTCTTTCCATCCTGCTCTGAATTATGTATTTAAAACATGCTTCACCTTAAATATGCAGGCTTTCAGAACAAAATTACTGAAACGGGCAAGGCAGAGGGAAGAGGAGAATTGCTTGTTCCAAGAGAACTAAGAAGCAGCAACCCCAGGTACATTTTCCATTCATGGACACGCACACCCCAGCAGTAGTCTGGATTCCCTTTCTCATGCATTGCTATCCTTCCATCTGAATAGACTCTGGGAAATTATAAGAGCAAACTTCAACTCTTATGTTAGGACAGCTTCCTTAGAGGTATCTGCTCTGCAAACATTTCCTTTGAAAAAAGTAAGAGGTTTGCCATGTATATAAACAGAAGTATCCTTAGTTATAGCAACATGGAAGGCTGCTAAATTGCGTTTAAATTGTCCTTGTTTAATTTATGTTCTGTGCTGTCTTCCTTGTATATATCCCTTAGTTATGTTTTTGTCAGTTGTGTTTCTTTAAATGTATTATAAATCTGTATTTCCCCCATAAACCAGTCTGGAAAAGGGCATCTGTACTGGAAACTGGTTTTAGTGACTTGACACTTTGGCTCTTTTATGTCGTGAAACGAGTTTTAATTTTCTTAACATAGGCCAGGCATGGTACATAAACCTCTTCCCCCCCAGGGAGGCTTTTATGTTTGATTCCTTTAGTGGCAAAGCTTTTGAATTTCTCCCCTTGATTGACTTGATTATGATCTTCCCAGTATATATCCTTCATGTTGATGAATTCCTGGTAGGGATCCTCAAAGGAGTTTACAAGCCTCAATGCTAGATGAAACAGAAGAATTAAATTATCCCTGCAAAAGCTGCTACTAGTGAAAATAGGAAGTTGAATATTAGTGCTGCAGATTTATTTATGCTTTGCATGTCTAATTTGAGGTAGTGGGGAAAGATTCATTTTTTAGAGAACGGGTGCTCCGAGGGTTCTACCAGGTGGCTCTGAGTCTGCACAAACTCAGAACCCTGTTTGGAAACATAGGTGAAAACCCCTGTAAATGTTGTCCTGGCTTACTCTGCTCTTGTGCTTTGTTAATGCTGGGAGAGATTGGATCTAACCATCCTTGATGAAGGTCTTCTACTCAGTTAGGAGAAAATTGTTGGTAGAATCTCACTGCTGCTAATCCAACAGTGCATAAGAGAACTGAGTAGCATGTAGCCCCCATGGGGACATCTTAACAGCCCCAAATACCCATTTTTCTAGGAAGGATGCTGCTTGGAGTATATACATGGCAGGCAACGCTTCTGTCTTCTTTTACTCAACATGTTGTGTCAGAAAAGGCTAGATTTTGCACTAAAAAGTGTGTTCAAATCTTCAGAATCTGGTTGGCTTCCTTAACAATTGAGTCTGACCACTAACCAAGTGATGCCCAGCCAGTCCCTGAGCTGTGCCCACCCCGCCTCCCAGCTTTATGCGCTGGGCATGGCGTCATACGGTGTGGGATACCCCTGGGGTCAGTTGGGGTCAGCTGTCCCAGCCGTGTCCCCTCCCAGCTCCTTGTGCCCCCCCAGCCCCTCGCTGGTGGGGTGGGGTGAGAGGCAGAAAAGGCCTTGGCTCTGTGTCAGCCCTGCTCAGCAGCAAGGAACCAACTACCAACGCTGTGTCCAGCACAAATCCAAACCACAGCCCCATATACCAGCTGCTAGGAAGAAAATTAACTCTACCGCAGCCCAACCCAGCAGATTCAGAGAAGGAAACCAAGTGGAGAAAGGCAGGATGAATGTAATATTTTTCACAAACTTTTTTTTTTCCTTATCAGAAAACTATAGTTGGGGCTGTTTCACAAGTTCACTCAGACAGACTGGAGTTAGTAAGAAAGAACTGGAAGGGCAGGCAGGAGAGACAGAGGTACAACTTGCCTGAAAACAGGCATAAATTTAGGCCTGGACATCTATGTGTATAAATGCTTTTCTAAACACATAAAATAGAAATAATACAGAAATGAAATACAGAAAAGCATGAATCCCTCACAGTGCAGGGCTCGCTCTCCCTCCTACATTGGCTTTAAGTCTCTCAGCTGTCATTTGTCATTGTTAGAGCTGGCTGAAAATTGTCCAAATTTTATGAAAACTGTCATGACCTTTTTTCCTGACTTGACAAATAAAAGGATGTTTTTTCAGGGTGGGGAGAAGTGTTATTATCTCTAGTGAAAGCAAGTTTATTTTTTTTTTAAACTGTTTGAATGGTTGTTGTTTCTATTTTGGTAGATCTGTGTGTATGGAAAATGAGGCCAGAATGCTAACACTGCATACTGCCAGAAATCAGTTCTGATCTGCTGCTTTCTTGCTGTCCCATTAGAAAAGTGAAATGATTAGGGGTTTAATTATCGATTATCTTATTCACATAAGTTTCTAATCTCATTTTAGCACTCTGGACTCCTGTGTGTGGTCTCCTGCAGCAGTGTTTTCAAAGACTGCTGGCAGAAGAGGGGTTTTTTTTGCCAGTTATGAATTTTCTGCCATTCAGTAGATCAAAGAAGGAGAAAAGCAAGGGTTTGTTAACATCTTGGGGTGTACCTAGCTCCCAGTGGTAACTTTTTGACATTAACCTTGTGGCACACTTACATCACATCCATAGCTGTTTTCCTGGGGAACCTCTTGCTGACTTTTGCTGCGTATTGAGGCAAATCCATGCTACAGAGAATTGGGATTGGTTTTCCCCCAAATCAAAGGTTATTAATTCTATAAATGGTTCCAAATGAAGATCAGAACAGATCTAATATGGAGCTATATTTTCAGCTGGCAGGATTGATAACTGAATGTGAATTGCATAAAAATAACTTCAGTGAGAAAACTCTTGATTTAGCCACAACTTTGGGAATTTGCAGGCCAGAGAAATGTAGAGTATGAGAAAATATTTCTCCATCCAGTTTCTGGTGAGGTTCTGATGTTTTCAGAGCTTTGTAGATATTTTCAGATGCCAAAAATGAAATCTGATGAGCCAGATAAATTCTGGGATTTGCATTTTTGGAGTGAGACCACAAAGAAGTCTGAGATGTCTTGTTTGGTTTTTTCAGCATGTGCGGGGGATGATCTGGTCGATGACATCAAAACTTGAGCTGTAAAAGCTGGGGTTTGGCCCAGTATAGCTCTTATAGGTAGGACGGGTAGATATCCGCTATCTACCCTTTTCCCCAAGGGCATCGTGCCGTTACTATGCCATATATATCGACATTTGTGAACAATTTAAGGGAATCATTTTTGTGCTGTGACCAAGCGTGTGGCTGTGAATATTTCATAGTCCCCTCTAATGGTTGTGGTGGGGGAAGTACGTCTGGAAATAAGGTTCACCCTACAGAGGAAGGATGCCAAACGCGAGAGCCAAGACCACAGCAGAGGCTTGCGTGCAACCAAACGATGAAGTGCTGCACAGGGAACTGCTCAAGAATTTGCAAAGTCAATCAACCGTAGTTGTTCAGCAAGAGACAAGGCAAGACTGGTGTGGTGGTTTCTTCACCCTTTCTTTGCCATTATAGATGCTTTCCTTGTGTTTGCCATCTGCACAACTGTAGAAGTTCTCTTTCCCCCCTCCTTTGCTTCCTACCTTCTTACCATCTCCTATCAGGAGTGAATGTCTATGTCTCGGAAGGGTAGAGCTGAGGAAAGCAGAATACCACTCACAAACATCCAGCTCTCTAAAACCACAGGTGCATTATAGGAGTTTCAGTCATTGTTTTGCCTCATTTTATTTCTCCTTTTATTCTTCAGGCTAACTTTTTAACAGCAACCCTTGCCAATAAGATGACAGAAAAACCCCACTGTTCTCCAGTAGCCTTTAGCGTTTTTGAGTTGGTGGCCAAAACTAATTGAATTTGTGGAAAGAGAAAATAATGAGGAAAAATGCAGATGAGGTAAGGGAAAAGCTTCAGGGACTGGACTAGAATGTAGATGAGGGAAGTAAGATCCTGGCAATGATCAGTTGTAGAATGGCTTTGACTTTATTAATGAGTGTGAATTGAAAAATACATATTTATTATTGCCTTGTTTACTGATGTAGTGTGTTAACAATTTAACTGTCACCTAGAGGCACTTTCCTAAATAACAGAGTAGGCTAACGGGACTAGTGCTTCCCCACTGTACGGGGCGACACTGCACTACCTCCCTTCTGCTATGCCCTTTCTTTTTGGCACAAGTTTATTCCAAACGATCATCTATCACCACTGCCTTTTCACTGATAGGATCAGCTGCATAAATAAGATGTTTGAAAAGAAGCGTGCTTTGCAGTCTGATGGGCAGAGGAACTGAAAGGCAAGGAGGACTGACAAGCCTAAGGAAAATGATAAGGCCCATTAGCAGGAGTGATAGAGGCAGGGAAGGGAATGAGGGTGAACGGTACTGGGCTGAGACAGATGGGCAGACCAAGAAGCAGAAGGCTGAGTGCAAAATATGAGTGCAGCTTCAGGACTAAAGACTGCACTGCACAGGAGGGAATATCACATTGACATATGCTGGATGTGAGATTGAATTAGCTGCTGTGGTGACATGGGGATTATATAGTGTTAAAGCTTCTGCTCAGTCACGTGGATGAACCATATTCTCCACTGGGCTGCCTGCAAGTATAGTAGACCTCCCGATTCCACCCCCAAGTAAATCTGCCTCTCATATAATAAGTTCACAGGTTTTTAGAACTTCCCGAATTCTTTCTCACTGGGTTTATCACCAACGTTTTGTTAAGGAAGAATAACCACTGAGAAAATGAATATTTGGAAAATGACTCAACATAGGAATTATGTAAACGCCCAGCATGGCACTGGATGACTCCTGTAGGTCTCTTCCCCTCATCACCATTCTCCTTGGAGGGGCAGGTGAGCTGTATCTCTCAAGATGCAGCATGGACAGATGCTCTTGTGGTGTCTCATCTGTGTGAGAGCAGGTTGTGCGTGATGGGAGATGTGATCTGACAAGGGAGACTTATTGAGGAAAGGGGGATCATAAAGCACTTGGACTTCAACTCTTGCAGGGTACCAGAGGGATCCTCCCTTGCTGTAATATGTTGGCTGTTGGTTTTCTTCTCGAGCTTCCAGATTTTTGTCTCAAGCTTCCAGATTCTACATGGAAAGCTTTTACAGTGACAGAATGTTTAGCTATTTAACAAAGACACACATTCTGCAAAACTTTCTAGCATTCTTGGACTCTCTTCTACCATATATGTGGGTAGGTTTGATTTATGTGGCTACCACTGATCTGATTCCCAGGGCCCACTAAAATGGAATGTATTTCAAAATGCTTGGCTTCTGTTGGGGAAAGGAGAAATTAATGGCAAATGCCTCCAAAATGTGAAAGCTTTGGTCCTTTAAAACCCAATTCCCATTGGTGCTAACTTCCCTTTCATTGCAAGATAATGAACCTTCACTTCTGTTCTGTGTCCTCACCTTCAGCGTGGCTTCTCTGCATAGCTCCCGTCGTGGTCAATTATCTGGCAGGAGAGGCCCACAATGGTGGAGACTATTGCTTAATTGTTCCTGTGGGATCCTTACGCGATGTGCAGTTGCTGGGGCTCATTTACAATTCTAACACATCCAGTACGCCCTGCATCAGGAGTCCTGTGAGCTGGACAAAAGTTAGAAAGTGGCAGCGCTGTTCCTGGCCAAAAGCTCATTAAGATAGACATCTCCTGCTAGTGAACATCACACAGATGACACAGACAGCTCACTCCAAACGAGAAATGTTCTTTTGTTCTGCCTTACTAGGGCTTTCGGATGAAAAGAATTTGAGGCTACTCAAAGGGCCAGCTGTGATATGAAGGGAGCAGGTTTAAAATAGCTCTCAGGGGCAGTAAATGCTTAATGATCAGATCTTTCATTGCTCGTGGAACATTTGAGGAAACTCAGCCAGCTAAAATTTTTCTTGATTACTTTAACAGAGGCCCTTTGTTCATATTATCACGCAGAATAATTAAGCCAATGCAAGCAAGTCTGCTTAGCTATATACATAATTAAAATGTTAGGCTGTGATTAAACAGACTGTATTGGCACAGAGAGCACCTATTCAGTTCATAAGAGTTCCACCACTGCCTTAAGCTTGTTTTCACGCTATTTTATTTGTTATTGTTTTGGAAAAATTAGTTTTATACAAGGTAGGTAGTGGAAGATGATGTATTTCCAATGAGGAGTTAATGAAATTTTATAATGGAGAAAGAGATAGAAGCATATCCAAAGTAGTTAGCTTCTAGGGTAAAATTTAAGATGTAAAAAAGAGCACATCAGTCTATTTTAACTTACTTAAAAGCTCATTTTGAAGGGGTTATGTCTAATTATCTCATTTCCTCCCTGATTTTGGCATCTCCTATGCAGTAGTCAAACCTTCACATCGAAAAGTTTATGATTATGTGGCACCTGAAGCTTTGTCAGAAAGCAAAACCCTTTGATCTATAAAATATTTTAATTAAATGCACTTTCAACTTGTTGGACTACCTGTTTTAAGTCAAACATTACGTCATTCTGAGGGCTCCCAAGCCTAATCACCAACTTTCTTTTGGGATTCTCCCTCAGCTGGCAATTAGTGAAAATAACAGTTATGCTGTTGGCAGGGGCAGACTGGCTTTCCACAAGTTTTTTGAGAAATGGGCCAGGATATTTTTTAATTTCCAGGGCAGCAGAGCTGGAATTTCATGGAATTTCTCCCAGCTTGGGCACCAGGAGTTCTTAGGAAGCAGATTTTGGTTCTCCTGCTGGTTTTTTGGTCACAAAATCTTATTTTGCTAGATTTTTTTCAGAGCCGAACAGGTACATGAAGAAGGTGTTTTTAGCTGTAGGACTGGAAGGATGCTGCTAGAGAGGTGACACCTGATGGAAATCAGGTTATTTTGATACACGGGAGAAGTCTATATTTGACTATTTTTTTGCTAATATCAGTTAGGTAACATATTATAGACCAGTAGCAGTGGCTTTAAGATACATTGGCTGATTGAGGCAGCCCCAGAAGAGATCCTGGGGTTCACCTTGACTACCTTTCATGTGTTAGACCAGAGCAATCTTTATTCACAAGCAAGGTCTTTGGATGCATTTTCTGAGATGGAAATAAAAGCAAGTGTGCTGGGTACATCCCATTGCCCTAAAGTAGAACTCAAAGTGACAACTACTCTACTCTCTTTACTAATCTCTGAGCTAAGCAGTCCCCTGGGAACCTCTGTGTGGAAATCTATTAAGATTTCACAGGTTGTTCGGCAGGGGTAGCAATGATTTGCAATGGCTCTGAAAACTGCATTTTAAAAAGAAAATGTGAAGATGAGAAAAACCTTTCTCCTTTCGCTCATAACAGACAATGTCATATTTTTCCTATTTTTTTTTTCTTTTGCCTTCTGTCCAGATTGAAGTGCACATTCTTCTGTCAGGTCAGATGTCCCTCTAAATTGCAAATAGACTTATTTATGCAGAATTTGATCTCATAATTTCCTTTGAAATCCTACTTGATGTATCTTTTTCTACTGAGTTTCACAAAAACCTTAGGAGTTTATCGTAACTATTATGTAGAAATGTATTTTAACAGAACAGTGGCAGGCAGTGAATTTCTGGTACATTTGAGCTGTATAATCCAAGATCTGGAGAATCCCATTTGCCTGTTACTGGATTCTTGGCTTCAAGAGTCTTCCAGCAGATTGATTTTGCTGGAGCTTCATTCTAGAGATACTGTTCTAGCAAATGCTCCTTTTAGTATTTTAATCACAGACAAAAAGATAAAATGTCTCTTAAGAAATATACTACTTGGTGGAGAGGACAGGGAAAAAAGCTCCAGTTTTCAACATTTAGTATTTAAATGCAGTTTTACAGTTGTCAAGAGTTTCTCTGCTCCTCAATTTCTCTAGGGTTTGCTTAACTTCTTGCTTGAAAAGTAAATTAGTGGCTAAATTTTCTTAGGCACTCTATTAATATGACCCATGATCATCACGAGCGTGGTAGTTATGACAGCTTTGTCTTAATAAGAGTGATCTCATGGACATGATTTAGATGGGGTAAATAATTCCCAACACATGCTGACTGTAAAGAAATTGGGAGCTTGTTATAAGCTGATGTCATGGGAAGAGCCCAGTCTCTTCAGCAGGGACTCATCAGTGCAAAAGTCTCTAAAAATTGTCTGACTTTGAATTAAGAAGAAAAACCAGGGTGGGAAAAACTGTTGTAAGTTCTTAAGTCTTTGTCAGCTTTGACTGTTATTATCAATCAAATCTTTCAGTTGTTTATGACTGCAAAATAAAACACACTCTAGGCTGAATGTTCTTTGAATTCATAAAAAAAATCTGCATTTTTTTCCTCTCACTTGTGAAAACGACCCATAGTTTATGAACTAAGTCTTTCAAACAAAATAGCAGCAGGGTTTTTATTTCCAGAAATTTAGCACATTTGCTAAAGTTCAAAATAACTTCTTTTATCTTTTTTTAATTTAGACTTGGTTATAGTAATTTACATAGTGTGAAGTGAGTGAGAAGGGCTACTGGTAGGATTCGGTTGCATGATTTCACAAGTGGTTTGCATTAATATAAATGGCAAAGTTAAACTTGGTGGATAATCAGTTCTGATTGTAAACATCCTCTCATGCTTTTTAAATGCTGTCATTGGACCATTTTTGAAAGGATGCCACTGTCTGGCTAGATCTAAACCCAAAGATGTTGTGAGACTTAGCGTATGTGAATATATAATATGGCATTCAAAGCAAGGAAATATTTTCTAAGAGCACAGAACTGAAGACATGATCTCAGATACCAAAACACAGCTTTCTGGAACATATCATCACTTGGAGCTGTACGTGTGTCTCTAACAATAATTTTTTGTTAACTAAATAGCCAGATTTACAACCCAATCTTCCTTTTTCTAGGAAGAACTTTGTGAAGATTGACTCGTGGGTGACTGTTGTCTATTAGTTTATGAGATAGTTATGCAGCCCTAACTATAAATACTTCTACACCATGTCTTTTCATTTCACTAGTGAAGAAACTGGGCCAAGAACTCACTTTTCTTGTTTGATGCTTCTACAGCATTTCCCATTCCACCCTGAGTACACTACAAAAATTTTATATAGGAGCTATTTCAGCCTGTATGGAACTGCAGCTACCTCAAAGTGCTGATTTAACAGCATACAACCTGGCCATGCTGCACAACGCTGTACTATAGGAAATGAAAATAAATACCATACTGATTTCAAGCTAGATGTTTTAACGGGAAAGTCTGAATCTTCCCACTTAGAGATGTGGAACAAAAATACCCCAGTCCATAAACCTTAAGCATCACTTGACTCCTGTTTATGCCTCTAAAATTAGGACTCAAATTCATTGTCCCATCCTAACTGTTGACAGAGGGGAGAAGTGAGCTGGGGAAGACAGGCTAGAGGAGCAGTGCTGGCTAAGGAACATCTGGCTAAGTGGCTGGGAATCTGCCTGTAAAAGCTGTAAAATGTACCTTTGGTACATGCTAAATACTCGAGCACGCTAAAATGTGTTTAATGCCAGTACAGTAAGTATCAGTATGAGTTCTTCAGGGACCCCTTCTCAAAAGGATTGGGAGTTTTGCCATTTACTTCAGTGGGAGTAGAACGCAGTTTTAATTTACCTGATTTTGTGGTGGTGTGATCCTGAAATAAAGAAGAGAGAAACAGGAGAAGTAATCTATAGGAGATAGCATTGTTCCTGGTGGAGAGCTCAACTAACTATGGGTGCTGCCTGAGAGGCAGTTCGCTACCCTGAAAGCTGAGTGTGATGTGCTCGCTCTGTCTCTTGAGCTGAGGTCATTTGAGGACAGATTGGGAGTTTTTACTTGGAGTGGTAGTGAAATCAGGCTCGCTGCCTTTTCTGAACATGCTGAACTGTCATCCGGTGTGTCTACATTAAAAACTCTTTTGCCGGGTTAAAATCAATTATTTGTTTTTGCTTTGCATGCTTTGCATTCTTGCTCACAGTTGGGTTGGTGTTATGTGAGAAGGGCAGAGTTGTGGGTTCATACTCGTATGCTCATGTAGTGGTAGACATACTTTACCCAAGAAGTAAAACAGTCCAAAACCTCAGATCAGAAGATGAAGGCATTTTTCAAACCCCAAACAAAAGCAATAAATGGAAAGAAGGATTAACTTTGTCAATTTTCACCCCTCCCACAATAAATCTCCAGAATCTTGGCTTTTATCTTAGATGGATAACACAATAGTCACCAGAGCACACCAATATTACGCAAATACTTCATGTGCTATCAATTATTTTGGAAGGATTCATCATCTGAATTGTGAAATGGTTTGACCTTTTTTTTTTAAATGGAGAGTGTATGAAGATGAGAGTGTTAGGCTGACACGTCCTTTCTCTTGTACTTGTGTAGGTATATTTAAAAGTAATTTCAGAAGAACACAGCAGTGAATAGGGCTCTCCTCTTGGTACCCAGCCCCTCCTGGCCTGTGGAGTCACGTGGAGTCAGAGATGAGCTGTGTTACGTGAGAGGGGAATAGGAGTGAAGTGAGAAAGAAGATTCAGTGTGCTGCTAAGCGTTTGAGTGTTACGAAATCAAGAGAATACATTCAGTGGGGATGCAACTGTGCAGCCCTGACTGTTAGTGGCTTTCAATCTGCAACTACAAGGAAGGCTATCACCCCTCAGATAGTCAGGCATGGAGAAGGGGCTGGTACCGGAGGAGATCAGAGCAGAGCAGGTATGCGTGCCTGGGGTGCGTCCTCATGGAAGGGATTCTTGTAACGGATGTCTTGCTAAAATGAAAAGGTGGCTAAGATGAACATGCAGGTTGTGGTGAAATAACAGAAATTAATTTCATGAAGAATTTCCAGAGGCATCTTGATTTTCAGATTTGATGTACTAACTGATTCAAAGTGATTTACTGTGGAACCACTTTGAACAGTCATCTTTCACAAGGCTGATACTCTCCATTTTAGTTACACTGCTAGCCATGTGTGAGTTAATGTTTTACACTTTTTTCTCACGTTTCTTAAGACCATCTCTTTTTAGTCATTAGCACAGACTGATTCCATCAATATTTCCCCAATTATTTGGAGCTTCAGAATATGTATTGCCCAGAAAGAGGACAAGAGGAAACAGCCTCAACTTGCACCAGGGGAGGTTTAGATTGGGTATGAGGAAGAATTTCTTCACCCAAAGGCCTGTCAGGCACTGGAAGGGGCTGCCCAGGGAAGTGGTCAAGTCCCCATCCCTGGAGGTTTTTAAAAGACGGGTAGATGTTGTCCTTAGGGACAGGGTTCAGTGGTGGACTTGACCATGCTGGGTAAACAGTTGGACTTGATCTTAAAGTTCTTTTCCAACCTATCCTATGATTCTGTGAAAGCAGTATGTCCTTTACTATTCTCTCAGTTGTCAGTGCTTGATTTCTTCTTTAGTTGGTTTCCAGATATGGATGTCAGTGCTTTGATTTTCAAAATTAATCATGCTGAGTAGGTGAAAGCTGAAATAAATTGGGTATTTCCCAAAGGTCAAACATACCTCTGACCAGAAAATCTATATATTGCAGGTCCTATGCTTTCTCCAGCATACTATTGTTGTCCTAGTAACTAGTCCCGAAAGCAGTCATGGCTCTTGAGATTAAACAATTTAAATAAGCTGATAGTTTGAGCATCCTGCTGATCCTTCTAATTTGTCTATCTGCGTTATCCAGGTTGTGATAATATCTAGAGCTTTTTAATTTAGCTCGGATGAATGCTAGTGTTAAGCTGGCTTGCAAAATTCTGCAGAGGACATTCCTGGGAGAAGATCCGAAAGGATGAAGTACTGCAGCACTGGGGACACGGGTGTCCTGCTGCAAGCTTTACATGTCTGGTTTTCAGACGTAGTCAGGGCTCAGTGTCGACCCCGTGGATGCTGAGTTACAGCAAACTTTTAAAGCCTTGGTCTGAACCCGACTTTTAAACGGGAGCAACACTACCACCCCGATGGATTAAATGCTGCAGCATACTGCAACAGTTAATTAATTGAAGCGAACTTGTCTGTGGAGGGCCACTCAGTCCTGCTGAGTTCACTGGGACTCCCATGAATGCCCTCACAGAGCTTCTTGGGCCTGGTTGTAAGCGACGGTAAGTCAGAACTGCTCATAACCTACAGGTATCATCTCTTAGGTTTCTGATAAACTGGCATCTTAGGTGCACTGCTGAAGTCATGTGGTTTAAGATCACACCTCAAATGTGAAGGATGCAGGTGAGTTCGGAAGCCTTTGCACCCAGCAAGTCTTAAGTCTTGAATCAGACTCTTCCATAGCTCAGTACCTGATTCCACATCAGGCAACCACGCGCTGCACCCAGCCGGGCACATGGAACCAAAACCAAACATCTTGACCAAACAGCATCATACACAAAACATCTTGTTTTATTATCAACTTCAGAGTTTATTAATTTATCAAACCAGGTCAAAGTGATACAACAAGTACATAAATAAGTACTGTAACAGACATACATCCCATGAAGAGAATGAAAAACATGACACTGTGTATTTTGTTGTCTTAAGTGACCAGAAACTGGAAGAATTCAGCACTGCATTTTACTAAATGATGCTTATGATTTTTTTTTTTTGCTTTTCTTAAAAAGTGTTTCTTACAAAATAAATACACTATCTGGATTCCACCTGTCCTGTCACAAATACAAAAAGCAGGCTGCCTTCTTCTTCTTAAAAAAAAAAAAATTACAAACACTGTACACTTTCCACTTAGTCTTTTTTCACCAGCTACTGCTACAAACAGACGATGCCCGTGAGGTGAGAAATCAACTGCTGGTCTTCCCACCAGATCGTTACAGTTCCTCAGAACCTCTTCCTTACAACGTCTTCACCAAAAGAACAATCAGGTTAATTCATGACTTATTAGAAGATTTATAATAAAATTTTGCACTTCTGCAGCACATTTCAACCCAGTAGATGCCACGTGCAGGGGGTGTTGCTGATGCCAGACTGCTTCTTCTGCAGTTACACTGCAGTAACCTCTGGTGCAGCGAGGTCTGAGGACCTCAGTTAGGATACGCTACACCCCTTTGAAACACCAGGATGGGATTTAGGGAGGCAGAGGCTACAGTCCCGGGGAAAGGTGGTGGGACAGTTCACTTAGCTCTCCTTTTAACGAACAGCGATACAGGACTTCTAATGGCCAGGTGCTAGTTAAGACCATGCACTGCGGCACGGTATCAGTGCGACCGCGTGCCGGTGCGTGCGGGGCTGCAGGGTCCCCCCTGAGGAGAGCCGAGGGGCTGCCCCGGGCCG